>NC_062267.1:8810000-9166928 GCF_916048215.2 Malus sylvestris | reverse complement strand
GTTTATATGAGATGCGTTCTTCTTGGGTTCCTGTTTATAATCGTAGAATATTTTTTGCAGGAATGAATACTACTGGACGTAGTGAGGGTATTAATTCCTTTTTTGATGGATTTGTCACACCAACAACAAATCTTAGAGAGTTTGTCGTCAAATATGAACAAGCACTGAAGAAGATTATGGAAAGACAAAGTGATGAAGATTTTGAATCGGAACACAAGTATCGCATTGTCAATGAAGGAGAATTTCTTTTGCAGCATGCAGCAAGTTTGTATACTAGAAATGTATTCAATAAATTCAAGGATGAATGGAGTAAAGTCAATCGGTACAAAGTTGAAGAAATGCCACATGACAACGAAGATCACGCATACGTAGTGAAATCAAAACTCGGAGAGCAAGAAGAGTTTGTGGTGAAGCTAAATGCGCAAACGCACAAAGGTACGTGTGAATGCCAAAATTTTGAGTTTGTTGGAATACTTTGCAGACACTTGTTGAAAGTATTTGTCCGCTTGGATGTTGATACAATACCTGAACATTTTATTTTGCCAAGATGGAAGCAAGAAGCAAACAAATTTAGGATAATGGATTTTAAAAGTTTGGTGACGAATGATGGTAAGGAAGAATCAGAAGCTTTGAGACTTAGCCATATGTGTCATCAAGCAACTAAGTTGGCTTGTACTGCAGCTTCTTCAAATGAGGCATACACAATTTTCATGGAAGCTATAGATGAACTATCCAAAAAGTTGTCGGAATATTCTTGTCAAGATACAACCATTGCTTCTTCTACAAAAGGTGACACATGTACTAATATTGATTCTTCTGTACCGGTACTATTGGACCCATATATCTCACAAACTAAAGGTAGAAAGAAAGATAATATTAGTAGTTCGAAAAGAAGGTTGGCGGAAAATTCTTGTCAAGATGAAAATGTTGCTTCCTCAACAAAAGGTGACTCTCTACTACTACTTTTGGACCCTAATATCTCACAAACAGGTAAAAAGAAGGACAATATCAGCAGTTCGAAAAGGATGAAAAGTGGTATTGAGTTGGCTCAACAAAAGAAGAAAAGAAAATGTCGTTCATGCAATAAGTTAGTACGACACGACACAAGAAATTGCCCATCAAATCCGAAAAGAAGAAAGATCGAATCAACTAATGAATGTAAGTCGAATTAACTTTTTTTTATTGATATTTTTCAATATTTGGTTACCTATTTATGTTTTTTTTTTTTATTTTGTAATCTATTAGGGAATGAGGAACAAGAAGACTTGGGCGAATATGTGGAGAGTGATGACCAAGAATATTTGGAGAGTGATGATGTTTAAATTTTGTAGGATAGATTAGTCACTTAATTGTGCTATATTGTTGCAGTTTTCATAGTTTGGAAAATTGGGTGTATTTTGTTAAAGTTTATGCCAACAATGTTTTGAAATTAGTTGTGTTTTCTTAATGTTATTGAGACTTCACAAATTTGATTTCCGTCAAGCTTTATGAGAGAGAAATTTGATTTTTTTTATAGCTTGACAGAATTCACCTATTATGAAGAAAATAGGGAAGGAGTTTCTGAAATATATCGTTATTAGACCATGCCAATTTTATGAGATTTGATTTTTTTTAGACTATATGCCAATTTTATCGTGAAGAAATTTGATTAAAATGCATTATTAGACTATGCCAATATATTTGGTGAAAGTCACGACAAAAAAATCATAGAATTTTATGAGATTTGATTAAAATACTTTCTTCAAAAATAAGATTAGATGACAGCGAGAATTCAAAGATAATTATTAGACTATGCCAATTTGGTGAAAGTCTATTAAGATAGATGAGAGAGAAAGAAAATTATAATTGTAAAGTTTTATTTAGATTTAATATGTATTTTTGGGAAAATAGAAATAAAATTAATTGCCATATTGTCAACCTATCATCTCAACCATTAAAAGAGGACTAATCTAATGGCTAGATACTTGTGTCAAAAATTGTGTAAAAAACATGGTGCCACGGATCCGCCCCCATATATATATATATATATATATATATATATATATATATATATATATATATTAAAAGTTAATAATTTAAAAAAAATAAAATTTTTCATCATTTATATAAAAACACACATTGTGTAACATTTGTATTTCGATCACAATGAAAAATGTTTTTAACAGGCCCAACTCAATCGTCGGCCCAGAAAAGGGTGTTATGACCCTTGTCCATATCATAGGTCTCGTATTTTCGGGCTCTTTTTATTTTTTTAATAAACGATATTTTCTACATTATGAGATGAAAAGTGTGCTAAATCTGGTTCAAATTCATCTTTAGCAATAATCAAACCTAATACATTTCACTTACAAATGAAGATGAATACTAATATTCCATAATACTAAGTGACAACCCTTTTTTGTTTTTTGTTTTTTTTTTTTTTTTTCACTTTGTGTCTTCGAGATAAGAATGGACAAAGAAAGGTGATGGAAGAAAGGGGATGATCAATGTGTAAAAACAATATTATTTTGAAACAGGAAACAAGATTATATTAGTTTATATTAAAATGCTTAAAATATTTGACAACTTAATAAATATAACTAACTTAAAATTAATGAACCATTAGAAAACACATTTTTATTGTTTTGCTTTATTTTGTTGTCAAACATTTTAAGCCTTCAGATATAAATTAGTATAACCTTGTGAGTAATATACATTTGGTCCTCATAGGTCCTCAAAATGAGGACCTTAGACCAACTCAAACCCTTGGAGTAAGTTCTAAATTTTACCATATATCCCCCCCCCCTTTCCCAACAATTTCCTTCCAACCCTTGGGCCAATTTGGGGCTATGGGTTAGAAGCTCAAATTTGACCAAATTCCGGCCAAAAATGTGGGTTGGGTTAGTGGTGTGCCCCACATGTTAGAATGGAAAACGGAAGGTGAAGCCCAAATGCCCAGCCCTCACCCACGCACGCCCTTGCACGTGCTTGCTTTGCAGCAACCGAACCCCACCAATGTGGGCTTGTCCCCTGGCTCTCTGAAGTTCTTAATGAGCCTAATGACTCCTTTTTCTAATCCATGGCCACAATTTAAATGGGCCGTTGATTGATCCAATGGTCCACGTTCAATTTTTTAAATTTTTTTGTTTTATATTTATAAATTTATAGTATCCAACGGTTGAGATCAAATATGATCAAATCCAATGGTAAAAAAAAAGATCTAACATCCCAAATTTAAATCCAATGGCTAAAATAATTTAAAAAAAAATTATTTAACTCAAAATTCACCCAAAAACTCTATAAATACCTATGGAGGTTTTCATGGTGGCCATGGTTTTGGGGAGAGAAACGAGGATGGGGAAGCTATCTTGGATTTTGCAATGGCATATGATCTCTTCTTAGCCAACACCTTCTTTAAGAAGGGAGAAGAACATGTGATCACCTACAAGAGTGGGTCGTCAAAAACACAAATAGATTTTCTTCTAATGAGGAAAGGGGATCGTATAACTTGTAAGGATTGCAAAGTTATACCAGGAGAGAGCGTGGCTAATCAACATCGCTTGTTGGTGATGGATGTACATATCAAAAGAGTGAGAAAAAAGAACAAGACTTGGAAGTGCCCAAGGACTAGATGGTGGAATCTAAAAGAAGAAAAACAAGCCATTTTCAAAGAGAAAGTAATCACCCAGTGTGTGTGGGATAGAGAGGGGGAAGCTAACCAAATGTGGGATTCTATGGCTAGTTGTATCCGAAAAGTAGCAAAAGAGGTATTAGGAGAGTCCAAGGGTTTTGCCCCATACCAAAAGGAATCTTGGTGGTGGAATGAGGAGGTACAAACAAAGGTGAAGGCTAAGAAGGAATGCTGTAAAGCCTTATACAAGGATAGGACCAATGAAAATGGTGAAAGGTATAGAAAAGCGAAGCAAGAGGCGAAGAAAGCTGTGAGAAAAGCTAAGTTAGCGGCTTATGACGATATGTATAAGCGACTAGATACCAAAGAATGAGAGTTGGATATCTATAAACTAGCTAGAGCAAGGGAAAAGAAGACAAGGGACCTAAACCAAGTGAGGTGCATCAAGGATGAGGATGGAAAGGTTCTTGCTACAGAGAACGCGGTTAAAGACAGATGGAAAGGTTATTTTCATAATCTTTTCAATGAAGGACATGAAAGGAGTGCTTCTTTAGGGGAGTTGAGTAACTCAGAAGAGTGTAGAAACTACTCTTTTTATCGTAGAATCCGGAAGGAAGAAGTGGTTGTAGCTTTGAAGAAGATGAAGCATAGAAAAGCAGTAGGCCCAGACGATATACCAATCGAAGTGTGGAAAGTTTTGGGAGAGACAGGTATAACATGGCTCACTGACCTTTTCAATAGGATTTTGAAAACGAAGAAGATGCCAAATGAGTGGCGAATGAGCACTTTGGTGCCTATCTACAAGAATAAGGGCGATGTACAAAATTGCATGAACTATAGGGGTATTAAGCTAATGAGTCATACAATGAAGCTCTGGGAGAGAGTCATTGAGCATAGATTGAGGCAAGAGATACGGGTTTCGGACAACCAATTCGGGTTCATGCCAGGGCGCTCAACCATAGAGGCAATCTATCTCTTACGAAGATTGATGGAAAGATATAGAGATGGGAAAAAGGATTTACACATGGTCTTTATAGATTTGGAAAAAACGTATGATAGGGTCCCAAGAGACATTCTTTGGAGGATTTTAGAGAAGAAAGGAGTACGGGTAGCATATATCCAAGCTATACAGGATATGTATGAAGGAGCAAAGACTGCCGTAAGAACTCATGAAGGACAAACCGAAAGCTTTCCCATAACTGTAGGATTACATCAAGGCTCATCCTTAAGTCCTTACCTTTTTGCGTTGGTAATGGATGAGTTAACAGGACATATTCAAGATGATATTCCTTGGTGTATACTTTTCGCAGACGATATAGTGTTGATAGATGAAACTCAGGAAGGGGTAAATGCAAAGCTTAACCTTTGGAGAAAAGTGTTGGAATCTAAAGGTCTTCGCCTAAGCCGATCAAAGACAGAATATATGGAGTACAAGTTCAGTGCAAATGGAGGCCAAAACGAGTTAGGGGTGAGGATCGGAGATCAAGAAATACCAAAGAGCGACCGTTTTCGTTACCTAGGATCTATCTTGCAAAAGAACGGAGAATTAGATGGAGATCTCAACCATAGAATACAAGCTGGATGGATGAAGTGGAAGAGTGTATCCGGCGTGTTGTGTGACCGTCGTATGCCACTGAAGCTCAAGGGAAAATTTTATAGGACGGAAATAAGGCCGGCGATGCTGTATGGCACAGAAGGTTGGGCGGTGAAGCATCAACACGTACACAAAATGGGTGTAGCGGAGATGAGGATGCTTCGTTGGATGTGTGGGCACACGAGAAAGGATAAGATTAGGAATGAGGATATCCGGGGTAAAGTAGGAGTAGCCGAAATTGAAGGAAATATGAGAGAAAATCGGTTACGGTGGTTTGGACATGTGCAAAGAAGGCCTACTGACGCTCCGATTAGAAGATGCGACTATGGGACAGAGGTTCAGGGCCGAAGGGGTAAAGGAAGACCTAGGAAAACTTTGGAAGAGACCCTAAGAAAAGACTTAGAGTACTTGGATCTAACAGAGGACATGACACAGGACAGAACACAATGGCGTTCTAAGATTCATATAGCCGATCCCACTCAGTGACTTGGATTTTCCAAGTTTCCAACCGAGAAGTTTTCCTCACTTGGGAAATTAAGGGAACACTACCTCAACCTACATGCTCCACTCACAAAGCTTCAACATACAAGCTTCAACAAAAGAAAATTCAAAGAACTTAGCGAAGAAGGCTTTGGTGTATTTAACATAATACGTTGAAATGAAGGAAAGCTTATTTATTGATATCCCCGATAAGTTACAAACATGTACATATACTTGAGTCAAAATAAACAAACAAGAGGGAGCCTTCACAAAGGTTGCTTAGGAGAAGTCTCAGCAGTCGGTAGAGCCCCAGAAAGAGAAGACATCAGAGGGGGATCATTCGGAGCCTCAGTACTGGACAAAACCCTAGAAGGAGGAGGCATCAGAGGTTGATCATTTGGAGCTTCATTACGCGGTACAGCCCCAGAAGACGAAGGCAATAAATGCCTTTGGAACAAACCCACAAATCTCTGATGATCAAGTAAAACCTGACCATCAGATTCCTTCATCTGGTCAAGCTTCCTCTTCATGTTTGTAGCATAGTCATGTGCGAGCCGGTGCAACTGTTTATTCTCATGCTTGAGCCCTCTAATCTCCTGTTTGAGACTCATCACTTCAGCCGCCAATGATTCAACTTGGCGGGTTCGAGCAAATAGGCGTTGGGCCATATTAGACACAGAACCTGCACACTGAACATTGAGAGCCAGAGAATCCTTAACAGCCAACTCATCAGACCGTTTGGAAAGTAGTCTGTTATCTTTAGGAGTGAGAAGGTTCCTGGCCACTACCGCAGCGGTCATATCATTCTTCATCACGGAATCCCCAACGGTAAGAGGACCAGTAGGGGAGACGAAGGATGGGCACCATATGTTGTCTGGAAAAGGCGGGGCTGCCTCTTCAACAAGGTTCAAGTCAAAACGACGGTCGGAGGGGCCAGACATTTTCAAAAGTGTTGAAGAGAGAAGAGGTCGGACAAATCAAGATCTTAGAAGTGCAAGAATTGAGCTTCTACTGGTGGATATTCAAGTGTGCTTTGGAACTTAATGTCAGCCCCTATAAAAATCTGCACTCGACGAAGCTTCAGAAATCGAAGAGGCGTCTGCTCAGAGACCACGAGGGTCGATCTCAGAAATTGAAGAGGCGTTTGCTTTCTCAAAAGCTGGGCTGCTCAAAGACCACGAAGGCCGATCTCAGAAATCGAAGAGGCTTGCTTTCTCAAAAGTTGGGCTGCTCAGAGACCACGAGGGTCGATCTCAGAAATCGAAGAGGCACCTACTCTTCCAGCCTTGTCAGCACCTATCACACGCACACTCAGCTTTGCGGAAATTATGGGCATTCTGTAGAAGATTTCTGGCGAAGTAGAAAGCACATGAATCGTACTGTTCAATCACCCACTTCCCACACGCAACAGTAACTCATGGGTACCACAGATAACTTTGCCAAAGTTCTCTGACAAAGTTGAGACACGTGAAGCTTGCAGCTCCCGCTACATCGCTTTGACCAAGAAGGGTAAAAGAATTGCAAAGAAACAACACTAACAAAGTTTAGACACATAAATTTTGAAGGTCTAGCTACCATATTATTACCCACAAGGGTAAAGGAACAATACCATTGCTGGATAATTGGAAAGTCCCGGTGTGTCAACCTCTGTGCTTCGTGGCAAGGTAGACTAGCAAACATGCCCAATCTTTACTCACATTCGAGAAAACACTCCCAACAGGATTGCTTGCTCCAAAATCGAAGAGGCACCGCCCTCCGAATCTCGAAAGCCAGACTCCCAACATGATTACTTTCTCAAAAATCGAAGAGAGGGTAAAGGAACAGTACCACTGCTGGATAATTGGAAAGTCCCTGTGTGTCAACCTTTGTGCTTCGTGGCAAGGTAGACTAGCAAACATGCCCAACCTTTACTCACATTCGAGAAAACACTCCCAACAAGATTGCTTGCTCCAAAATCGAAGAGGCACCGCCCTCCGAATCTCGAGAGCCAGACTCCCAACATGATTACTTTCTCAAAAATCGAAGAGACACCGCTCTCCGAATCTCGAGAGCCAGACCCCCAGCATGATTGCTTTCTCAAAAATCGAAGAGGCATCGTTCTCCGAATCTCGAGAGCCAGATCCCCGACAGGAGTGCTTGTTCGAAAACCGAAGAGGCACCACTTTCCCAACTTCAAGAGCTGGATCTCCTTGGATAAAGCTTGTCTGTAATCTTCACACGCAACATCAGCTTTCCAGATACCACAGACCACTTTTTTCAAAGTGCTCTGACAGAGTTAAAACATGTGAAGCTGGCAGCTCCCACTACCGTGCTATGACCAAGCAGGGTAAAGGAATAGCATTATTACTTGATGTTAGGGAGACTCCTATATATGTCGACCTCCATCCCTAACGGACAGGCAGACCTGCAAAAATGCTCAACCCTTTCTCTTATCTGAGAGGGCACTCCCAACGAAGCCTTTCGAAATATTCAGCTTTCTTTCCCCCCGATAATACCTCTGTAAACAAGCTATACTAGAGCAAGAATATCTCATATCATCAGGGTTAAAAGCAAGAGTATCCCATATCATGCTTTTTCCCTGTCTTTTCCTTTGGCCTTGTTCTTACCTGCAAGACAAGGAGAAAGAGAGCAATCAGTCAGCACTTGGAATCAAGCTTCCAGCCAGGAACTGACTGCCTGGAACCCCTTACCTGAGTACTTACTTGACATTGCTCTCAAGTACTCATCTTCAACATCTTATGCTTCTAGGGAAGATACCGCATCTGCCTGAGGAACAGATAGGGCAAGTGAGAAGGATACAAGGAAGCATGTGGAGACAAGCGTAACAGCACACGTGCCGATACATCCACTACTCTGTCAAAAGCAAAAGTATCCCATATCAGCAGGGTCGAACGTACTCTAGATTTGATGGACTTGTTTTGACCCTCAAATTCTTCAGTCGGCCTTATACTCTGGAGGAAACCAGAAAACCCTCCAGCCCGGTTCAAGAATAAGCATGTGGAAAGTTACTTCTTCAAAAGCAAAAGTATCCCATATCATATCTTCTCATTTTTCTTCTCTTTATCCTTCATGCTGCCTGCAAGATAGGGAGAATGTGAACAATCAGCCGGAGCTTTGATTGCTTACCTTGTCTGTCACATCTTTCAGCAGATCCCCTAGCCCGGCGACTTGGGGGACTCCTACTACATGGTTTGTATCGCGCTTGACCAAGCCTGAAACTACAAGTAAGCTTCAAGTGAAATTGATACATTACCTTGTGCATCTCCACCAGTTACAGATACCACCCCTGGATGGAGGAAGAGTACTTCCAGAGAAGATGCCACATCTACCTATGAGACAGATAAGGCAAGTCAAGACGATACCACACTCCGGTACTTAGAAGTTTCGTGGTTACGAGATCATTCTCCCACAATATTTCCTAATGTCATTTGTACTAAATCATTCACTTGTACTCACTAAAGGAGAGCTTAAACCTATGTACTTGTGTAAACCCTTCACAATTAATGAGAACTCCTCTATTCCGTGGACGTAGCCAATCTGGGTGAACCACGTACATCTTGTGTTTGCTTTCCTATCTCTATCCATTTATATACTTATCCACACTAATGACCGGAGCAATCTAGCGAAGATCACAAAAAGTGACCGTTTTCGCTACCTAGGATCTATCTTGCAAAAGAACGGAGAATTAGATGGAGATCTCAACCATAGAATACAAGCTGGATGGATGAAGTGTAAGAGTGCATCCGGCGTGTTGTGTGACCGTCGTAGGCCACTGAAGCTCAAGGGAAATTTTTATAGGACGACAATAAGGCCAGCGATGTTGTATGGCACAGAATGTTGGGCGGTGAAGCATCAACACGTACACAAAATGGGTGTAGCGGAGATGAGGATGCTTCGTGGGATGTATAGGCACACGAGAAAGGATAAGATTGGGAATGAGGATATCCGAGGTAAAGTAGGAGTAGCCAAAATTGAAGAAAATATGAGAGAAAATCGGTTCCGGTGGTTCGGACATGTGCAAAGAAGGCCTACTGACGCTCCGGTTCGAAAATGTGAGTACGGGACAGAGGTTCAGGGCCGAAGGGGTAGAGGAAGACCTAGGAAAACTTTGGAAGAGACCCTAAGAAAAGACTTGAGTACTTGGATCTAACGGAGGACATGACACAAAACCGAGCGCAATGGCGTTCTAGGATTCATATAGCCGACCCCACTTAGTGGGAAAAGGCTTTGTTGTTGTTGTTGTTGTATGTGTTAAAATTTTAGGCCAGAAAGGTTGGAGTAAAAAAACAGTTTCTGATTTAAAATCTAAATTTTATGGGCTAAAATTTTTAAATTTTACTCCAAGGATTGGTGATGGTCTTAAAAGAGCAGGACTCTTACCATTAACTGTTGTACAATGTTGATACTTGGTTACATGTTAATAGTGACTAGTGACGCACATGTAACATAAAAATTACACATAATAATTACTTACACTTTTGTCAATAAACGACGGTTTTAGTCTTAAATTATAAATGTAGTAATTAGTCATGAATTGTCTTAATGGATGTGTTTTTTTTTTCCTTCACTCTCGGTGAATATGATTATTTTTTTAAATGAAAAATAATGAAAAGGATTTGAAAACTTTGAGTTTTAATAATAAGGACAAAATAAAGGGTAAAGTGAATAGTACCAGGATTGACTTTTTAGTGTAAAAATGTGGTTTTTCGTTAAAGTAAACAGTACTAGGTGCTTTTCGTTAAAGTTCCATTTTTTTAATTTACTGTGTTTCAAATTTAATAAAAAAAATAAAAATTAACTCTATGTCGTTTGACTTGAACAAGACTTGGGGCTCATAGGAGAGGACGAATTCATAATAATTGAACTTGACATAGCTTAATTTGTAGGCAGTTTCGAATGTTAGGTAGCAACTCTTTTTAGGGGGTCCAACAAAATCATCACGCATCCACATGCATCAGCCATGATGAATGAAAGTAAGGAAGCAAGTATGAACTAATTCAAGGACGTTGGCTACCATTCATATTCACACAGGCATGTGCCTGTGTTTGGTGTTAGGTGCGATGCCAAAATTAATTTGAAGTTTATTTTGTTGGAGTCTACGAGTAAGATGGAGCACTGGTTTCTAAATTTTGGCTTGATTAAAATTTTGCATTTATAAACTAAAAATTGATTCTGAACTTGCCACAATGATAAGTAATGATTAATTAAGTTGGTAACACCGATTTCAACTAAAATAAATGGTTTAAAGGGATAAATAAATGATGAAACTTTTGATGGAGTTATTCAAAAGGATTACTGCTTCACATTGCAACAAATTCAATGACTAATACTCATTGATTTTTAATTTAAGGTTAAAATTTTGCATTTATAAATTAAAAATTGATTCTGAACTTGCCACAATGATAAGTAATGATTAATTATGTTGGTAACACCATTTTCAACTAAAATAAATGATGAAACTTTTGATGGAGTTATTCAAAAGGATTATTGCTTCACATTGCAACAAATTCATTGACCAATACTCACTGACTTTTAATTTAAGGACTAAACCGTCAATTCGACTACAATTCAAAAACCAATGCTTGTTGTAAAATTGACGGTGTATGCAGTGGAATAAATAAACAAAACACAAAATTTACAAGGTTCCTCTACAGTCAGTGTGACTGGAGTACGTCATCGGGGTAGCAGCAGTGCTTTTATTTATAATCTGAAGTAATAAGATTACAAAAATAACTCTCCTCTCTCTTTTCTCCCTCTCTGCCGTGAGCCTTGTGGTTTCTCACTTCTTCCTCTCTTCTTCCTTTTATCACTTGTAATGCTCTATTTATAGAGCAAACATTATGAAAGCAAACAAAAAGTTCACTATTTAACTTGTGAACCTTTACTATATACATGTGGGCAAACACACCCATTGTTTTACAACAATGCTCGAATTTTCTGGAGTCACAAACAGAGCTGTGCACATTCTTTCATGAGGTGCCGTCAAAAGATAAATACAAATGTACAAAGGTTTCAGACTGGGTAGTCTAGGCTCTTGAAGACTTCTTGGAACAGCTTCAAACCCTTGAGATTGGTAGCATAATTTTTCTTACCATGAAGTCATGAGTGGCCCAAAAATAGTAGGTCGTAGTCTTATCTGTATGTGTTGGGAGTCGGCATATTTGAAAATAGAAGGATTTTCGACATGTTCATACGGATAGAAACATGCATGCTTGCTTGCCGGTGATCTTACGTACCAACTTGGGGTTCTCATCAAGTCCAGTAGATTTTGGATCAGACCGTATCATAATCATTAATCACGCGGTGTATATAAGCTTACGCATATTTTGATGTCCATGATTAGCTTCAATTGAATAAATCACTAAATTCATTAAATACCGAACCAAAAAAAATAAATACTCAATTGTATATTTTGTCCAAATAAAGTAGAAGATGGATTAGCTATAAAGAAAACTTATTCCCACAAAAATAGTAGAACTGGAAGGATAAACTTTGTTTAATTTATAATTAATCTATTGTCTAATTTCAACATTTACAAATATTGCAAAGTAGCATATATTTATTCATTCAACATTTATCGAATCTAGTGAGTTAACAATTTTCAATGAATCGTAAACACCAAACAATGCCTTATGCAAAAGGAGTGTAATATCCACACACCCATTTTTACTTCTTCCACACCTTTTTGGATTTTGGCCGTCGGATCAGATGAATTGAAGAAGATCAACAAACAGAAATTAATAAGGGGTGTATAAGAAGTAAAAAGGTCCGCACACCCCATGTTAAAATACTTGTTTTCTTACACCCCACTAAACAAATACTACACAATAAGTTGTTAAATGAGATTACTCAAATGTGATTTGCAAGCTAACTCCTATTTAATGATATAACTGATTTGTGAATAATTGCATGAGCATGACATATAATCAAAACAACTAAACAAATTACTTACGTAAATAGTTAGGATTTTATTCGCTACAAATAAAAATAAAATCTCCAAAAGTAGGAAAAGAAAACTTGTTTGACAGGTCTCGGTCAAATTCCCACAGATGACAGTGCGGATCGTTCACCATTACGAGCTTTGATACAAAGACACGAGATAATTTTCAGTGTGTTGAAAATACGATCTGGTATATCAAGTATAAGGATACAACTGCTTGAAAATTTTTGAAAAAAATTTCAACTAATTGTACTATAATATTCGGTGTACCAAATGATATTCTCCAGGTATACCAGACGTTGTTCCCGTATAATAAAATATTTCTCCATAGGCACAACAGGTTGAGTGGATTTCACACAGATAATAGCTTCACCAGTCACCACCTCAGGAAGTCAGAACGCTATTGCCAATTATTATACATGCATAACACATCCACCACTTGCACCAGAGATTTTTAGACCTAACCAGAAGACCGACACGACGACACGTGATGATATTGTTCTTTTACGTCAAACTATATTGTGTACTTATTTTATGGCAATATTTCGAAGAGGTATATTAGAAAGACTAAATGTATAGATTAGAAGTTTGATTAAATTATTATTTAAATGTTAATTAATATGTTTATTTTTTATTGATAACACATCATTTAATTTGCATATATTTAGTTTATAAATTACTCTTCCTAACATGACTACATCGTAATAATTAGAAGTAATACATGATGATGAGTGTTCTCGATACACATAAAAAACTCTTCGTATAAATACGAGAGATTCTTTTCTAGTATACCCACAAATAACGGCACAAAAGTATTTTTCCCTTTCTTTTAAAGAGGAATAAAGTAACTACTACCAAGAATTGGTCAATTTCGATAAGTATTGTTTTTTCCTTTTGGTTGAATGATTCTAGACCTTGTTTGAAAATGAAAAATTTACGGAATGAAAAAGGTAGAAAAAAGTAGATATTACGCGGAGAATATAATGGCATGTGGTGATCAAATCAAATTATGAAAGATAAACTTCACCAAAAAAAAAAAATTATGAAAGATAAAGCGATGAGCATGTTGGTAGAGTGGTAGGGCAGGCTGGGGAATGAAGAAAGTGACAGTAATAGTCGCACGCATGAGCAATTTTTTTTACCGTTGATGTATGTAAGTTGCAAACTTTATATGAAAAACATATGCATTTGTAGTTAGAAAACTTTCACGCATTCAGGCTCAATTGATCGTGGCAAATATCTTCTTAGCACATGTAACATATGAGTTTTTAAGAAACATCATCTCACGTCTAATTAAGTGGTTAGGTCATATTAAAGGCCATGTGAAAGCCAAAAGGTTGGTGGGATATCGTTCGGTTCCAACAACATTGAAGATGCAGAATTGATAGTATGTGGAATGAAATGGAAAATATCAATCAAAATAATGCATTTTTGCTTTTGGAAGCACAATCAAAATGAATAATAATGTATATTGGGAATTAATAATTGAATGAGTGCTCGTGACAAACAAGTTATGCATAAAAGTGACTCTTGTTCATTGAGATTGTGGAATTGTAGTTCACATCAACGAATGAAAGTCACCAACGAGCGCATAACAAAACCCTTAATTAGTAGTTGATCAAATTACCTATCAAACAAACATGACTTAAAAAATCATGTTGTCGATAGTGATCGGGGCATTTTTGGTTGATGATTTATTAAGTATTTTGTAGGTGTTGTGTTACTGTGTAATATCTACTTGTGTAGTGTTTAATTAAAGTGGACTGTATCATTATATAAAAAAAACAGTGGTAGTAAAGAACGTGTTACCAAAATAAATCATTACATCATTGTCTAAAGAGCATTGAGCAATGAATGAATTTTAGGCGTTGTTTCAAGTTATACTCTTTGTCGTGTTATATATTTTTTTTATCAGAAAAAGGATTGATTAGGAAGAAATCAATTCATTTTTCTCTGCCAAAGAAGTCTGTGGAGAAGGAGACATAATGTTCTGGGATGCACACCCCTTAAAAAATTATCAAAAATATGTTGTATTTTTTAATTTTTTAATTTGTTTTCATGTTTTAGTTGAATAATGTAGCACACGTGGGTAGTTCTGTTCTCTTTGACAATGAAACCTACCTTGTTTTTAAAACCCTCTGTAATCCCAAAAAGGAAGGAAAGTAAAACCCAAAGGAATTAACTTCCCATGCTGAACATTTCAGCAGGGAAGTCTTGTTCAAACCGAAATCCCACCTTTTATTCCCCTATAAAACGTGGGAGGTTTCTTGTTTTGCAAAACACAAAAAAGTTTGCAGCTTTTGCCTGTTTTCGTTTCTGGGTTGTTTTTGTTTTCTGGGTTTCATTGGAGGACTGCATTGTGATTTGCAGAGGAGAATAGTGGTGGGTTTTGGATTTGGAGATCGAAAAAAGGTCGGAGCTTTGATGGGGAGCGTAGTGGAGGAGATAAGCAACGGTGGTGGCCACTCAGTGGTGGATGTTGAAAGTAAGGCTGGCTTTGGTGGAGGTATTGTGGACGTGTACGGTGAGGATTGTGCCACCGAGGATCAGGTTCTCACACCATGGACTGCCTCTGTTGCCAGGTAACACACACAGAGCTTCTTTTTCCTTGTTACGAATTTTTGTCTGCAACTGAGTTTATAACTCTTATTATTGTCCTTTTATGCAAGTTTTAAATTTATTTTAGTTTTCTTTAAATTTTCCTATTTTTCCCTTGAAATTTGTGTTTGTTGATGCTCATTTTAGTGAGAAAATTATCCACATTCTCAATTTTTCATGTTTGGTTATTCAAGATATTTTAATATTACGTTATTCTAGTTTCGTTTGATAACTATTTCATTTTTAGTTTTTAGGGTCGGAAATCATGTTTTTCAAGTGTATATTTACGGTTTTACTAAGCCTTAGGCTTCTTTTCTCTTTTTCTACCACACCTGCTGAAAACCATGTTTCTTGTTAATGAATAATCTCGCAGAAACTTAAATATGCAGAATTTGGTTTGTTTTTTAAAGCATCTTCTGCAATGTAAACGTGTTGCAGTGGTTACACATTGCTGCGTGATCCACACTACAACAAAGGTCTTGCCTTCACCGAGAAGGAGAGGGATGCACATTACTTGCGCGGCCTTCTGCCTCCAACCGTCCTAACCCAGGAGCTTCAGGTTGCAAATACCTCAAAGTTCATTTTCGTGCTTCCGTTTCATTTTCAGTGATTCATTTTGTTGTTCAAATTTCGGCTAAACTTTGTGCCATAATGACCCAGGAGAAGAAGTTGATGCAGAATCTTCGCCAATATGAAGTTCCGTTGCATAGGTACATTGCCATGATGGATCTTCAGGTAATTGTCTGCTTGAACAGGCTCTATATCAGTGCTTGAGATCATTGTGAATCACAGTTGTTATCAAACAGGGTCGTCGTCACTAATTTTTGCTTCTTTTCTGGTGGCGTTCTTGTTTTATTGTGCAGGAGAGAAATGAAGGGCTGTTTTATAAGCTTTTGATTGACAATGTTGAGGAACTGCTTCCTGTTGTGTACACGCCAACAGTTGGTGAGGCTTGCCAAAAATATGGGAGCATTTTCAGGCATCCTCAGGGTCTTTACATCAGTTTGAAAGAGAAGTACGGCTATCTGATAACGTTTTTACTAAATCTCACATGTTTAGTTGAATATCTATCAAACATATATTGATTGGCGAACTTTTCAGGGGAAAGATCCTTGAAGTACTAAAGAACTGGCCGGACAGGGGTATTCAAGTTATTGTCGTGACTGATGGGGAGCGTATTTTGGGGCTAGGTGATCTTGGCTGCCAGGTATTTGTTGCAGATTCTACTCAGTTGTTATGTACATATACAGTATTGAACTGTTTCGTTTAAATCCATTACATATTTCATTTGGAATTGTTGCCTTTGTCTTTGGTTGAATCATTGTCACCTTAATTAACATGAATGTTCCGAAATTTTCAGGGCATGGGGATTCCTGTTGGAAAGCTCTCTTTGTATACTGCACTCGGAGGAGTTCCTCCTTCAGCGGTAAGCATTTCCCCAACTGTTGCCCCCTTTCTTTGAGTTCAACAACAAGAGCAACAGAAAATTTTGCCTGTACATTCAGAAATTTTACAATCTGTGTTTTTGTTTACAGTGCTTGCCTATAACCATCGATGTTGGAACAAACAACGAGAAGTTGCTGAATGATGAGTTTTACATTGGGATTAAGCAAAGGAGAGCAACTGGACAGGTTCAATATTTTTTCACATTGGTCTTGTGTTTTACTTTATAAGTCACCGTCGTTTTAAGAAGTTTTAACTATGTGAAATATATGGTTTCTGTAAAATTGAGGTGGTCTTTTACCTTTGTGATTTAGGAATATGCGGAGCTTCTCGAAGAATTCATGACTGCAGTTAAGCAGAATTATGGGGAGAAAGTCCTAGTTCAGGTAGAAGTCTTTCCTATCCTTCATGTAATTATGTTTATGAAACTCTTCTGTCCACGTGGTTTCATCGTCCTCTGAATAACCAGATTATCGTTTGCTATTTCTTTCTTGTTCCTTCTTTAGTTCGAAGATTTTGCAAACCACAATGCATTTGAACTGCTGGCTAAATACAGCAAGACTCACCTTGTCTTCAATGATGACATTCAGGTAACATATTATACTTTCGTTTCACAGCTAGCAATCTTGCTTCCCGGGATGTTTACAACTATTTTCTTTCAAATTGGTTCAGGGAACGGCATCTGTGGTCTTAGCAGGGCTCATAGCTTCCTTGAAATTACTTGGTGGAACATTAGCTGACCATACTTTCTTATTTCTGGGTGCTGGAGAGGTGAGGCTTGAAAACTATTCAGTCTGTATATTCATAAATGCACTGGTTTTTGGATGTTTTTGACTTTGCTTCTTGGCTACTGAAGGCTGGAACCGGAATAGCAGAGCTTATAGCTCTTGAGATATCAAAAAAGGTATAAACTTGCTTACCTCCCCCGTAAATGCTTTCTTCAGCTAAGCATTTGTGATTAACGATGTGTTTTCATCTTGGCAGACCGGCGCTCCATTGGAAAAAGCTCGCAAGAAGATTTGGCTTGTGGATTCTAGGGTACTTAAAATCTGATCAAATTCTTCCCTTCGACATATGCATTTGATCAGTTTATCTTCCTCTTTTCCAGTTTCTTTTACTTTGTATTTCGATATAATAGAGGCATTACATTCTTTACAGGGACTGATTGTTAAATCTCGCCTAGGATCACTTCAACACTTTAAGCAGCCCTGGGCTCATGATCATGAACCAATAAAGGAACTTGTAGATGCCGTGAAGGTGTGAAATTATACTTGAACATAACAATGTCTTTCAACAATATCTCCTCCTGTTATCTTACACATCCCTATTTCATCAGGCAATCAAGCCAACAGTGCTGATAGGAACATCTGGTGTGGGAAAACAGTTCACGAAGGAGGTCGTTGAGACCATGGCGTCCTTGAATGAGGTTCGCTCTCTCTCTCTCTCTCTCTCTCTCTCTCTCACACACACACACACACACACACATATACAATGATCAACATAAGTGACATTGATCAGGTGTTTGGCCACTGCAGAAACCACTTATCCTTGCTCTTTCCAACCCAACATCGCAAGCTGAGTGTACTGCAGAAGAAGCTTACACATGGACAAAGGTAATCAATCTGCTCTTTCTTTCTTCCTCTTCCTCTTTTCTCTAATTTTCGTTGGGGTTATAACGCTGCTAGATAAACTAGCAGAACTCTATTTAACAATCACATCGTTTTTCTCATACGAAGGGTCGAGCAATCTTTGGCAGTGGAAGTCCATTTGATCCTGTCAAATACGAGAACAAACTCCTAGTGCCTGGCCAGGTTTGTACCTTCCAACTCAAGCAACTCTTGTTATGAATACCTCTCTTCATTTGAAGACACTAGGATCTTGCTTTCGCCTAACCACATTATTCAGGCCAACAACGCGTACATATTCCCCGGTTTTGGCTTGGGATTGATCATGGCTGGTGCCATTCGTGTACACGATGACATGCTTTTGGCAGCCTGTAAGTACACAAACGATAACCTTCAAATGAACACCGATTCTCTTTGTTATCTGCGAAAATCCTCTAAATCATTTGATTTCGTGACAGCTGAAGCTCTGGCTACGCAAGTTTCCGAGGAACACTACGCCAAAGGAATGATCTACCCGCCATTTACCAACATCAGAAAGATATCAGCCAACATTGCAGCTAAGGTCGCTGCTAAGGTCTATGAACTCGGTAAGTTTCTTTCTGCGTTCGTAACAAGTACTGTACTCTAACACATCTTACTAAAGTTCGTGTTTTCGATTTGGTTTCAGGTCTGGCTTCTAATCTTCCTCGACCAAAAGATCTCGTGAAGTATGCAGAGAGCTGCATGTACAGCCCGCGCTACAGAAGTTACCGTTGAATTCCGCCTGTTTCGTGGTCTGCAACTTCTACGATCCACCATGTTTTTTTACCACTAGTAATTTGAATTCATTTGGTTGTTTTGTTGGTAGGAGGGCACTTTTGTTCCTAGCTTTATTTCCACTAGAACTTGCCAAGTTTTGGTTATTTTTTCTTCCAATTTAGGAAGATTATATTTATTTTTCTGCCATAAAATGGAGCCAAAATCGATTGTAAACGCCTCTTACCATTTGATGACTTGACATAGGACTTGTTCGGAAGTGATTTTGAGATTGTCAGAATCACTTCTAAGGAGAAGCATCACTGTTGTTTCCAATTCTAGATGCAACATGTTTTCGATAGAGAAACTAACGCCAGACTCAGCTCAGAATGATTAAAATACTAATCCAACATATAATACTTGCAATTTGATGAAGTTTAACAAAAAATCGACAAAGTTTCTTAACCCGGAAAGAATTCTGAAAAAAGATAAGAACTACACTTCCGATATATGAATTGTAGAATATTGGCGAGTACAAGGTACATCGTTTATGTAGATTCAGAGGAACGTTATTAATTTGCAGATAGGAACATGTAGCTATACAAATCAAAATCGTTACATGGAAACAGTAAATTCAGGCAAGCAATTACATGTTTGAGATACATTAGACTTACTAGTGCAGGTCATTAGACTTACTAGTGCAGGTCATCAGAAACTTGGGAACTCCGAATTCCCCAAAAAAATTTCGGCTTCAAGTTCTTTTTTGTGGCTGTAAATAGCCAACCCATTTGGGTTTCGCAGCCGGCACAGTTTGTTACTGTCCACGCATACCTGCAAAAGTGAGCAAACTGGCAACTTAACAACTTCGTAGTACTAAAATTCTAATCACATTTAAATCAGAGATAATGATCAAGCTTTATGAAACCTTCCTTGAAGTAACTTACTATACAAGTATACAGTGACAGATTTCCAGAGATTTAAAAGATGTGAATATTGCAGCTAGATACCGATTTTATTCATACCTGATAAGTTCCAGTCATTCCATAAAATTTATGATCATGATCTACGTTTGTTTTTATTTGTTTTAGTATTACGAACTTCCAACAGTTTTGTGAGTTAACTTCGAATCCTTATGATTTTTATTTCACACAGACTATAAAAAAAAATTATTACTCTGTGCTTTGAAAACCCATCAAAAGGGAAAAAGACCAAGTTAAGGACAATCAGTGTGCTAAAAGGTTTACGAAAATGCATAAATATTAGCGTTCTTTAAGATGGTAAATTGGTCAGAGAATCAGAAGAATATTAAGGTACAGGTCCATACCCAGGAAACCAGCTGTATTCACTCACTGCTGGCCCTATAAGTGCCAAGCCATTTGCTTTGTAGAGAGTCATTATCTCATGAATGCAACCACTTGGGTTCACGTAAGCACCAAAAGGACCTTCACTTGACATCACCAGCATATTACTCCGCCTTGCAATGAAAGTCTGCATTGTGTACCCAAAAACATGAGTGTACACACAGACACACACACAAAAGTCAATAAACATATAATGGGCAAAGGGTATATACTTTTGAATGCATGCACACAGGCACACACGCAGTGTTCTGACGCAAGTACATTACCTGACATGTTTTACACCGGATAAGATCAAAACTGTGAAGCAACTCAATTTCTCTACGCAGCCTATATGAAATGCCATCAATCTCCAAAAGCTCCTGCCTAGTAGCTTCCGAGACAGGAATTTTACTAGCAATAAAAAATGACAAAAGATCAGGCTTCTTCACAAGACGATCCATGCTTGGTGCCCCAACTATCTGTTTCCACATCTCTGCAATACAAGAAACTCACAAACTCTGTAAAGCTGAATCCTTAAACTCCATTTTTCATTTGATTAAAAGGATGTTGCAAAATGCTAAACATTTTTAGCACGTATACCATGATTAAAAATTTGTTGCATATTCTATGAATCAAATAACGTTTCAATTATATTGATTCTAAAAGCTTCCTCAAAGGATCAAAAGCAAGATCATTTCCCCTGCTGCAAATTCAGATTATAGTGGACACTAAGCAACAAAAACAATGGCAAGATAATGAACACATAAATAGTAAGCACCAACAATGTTTAGCTATAACATTTAAAAAATATCATTACATAACTGTTTACAGTGCATAATGACTGCCATTATCACCAGACAATTCACTATAGATCATTAAATTCACTATAGATCATTACAAAAAGTTAAGACACCCGAAATAAGAAATGCACACACAAACATGACATCACACAGCATATCTACCAATTCCCGATAAAACTAAATATCGAAATGTCAAGCATTAATTATATTCTGCAATTTTCCTTTGTAATTCTTCCAAATTCAGACAATATTCTAAGGTTGTTTTACATCCATTATACAATTAATCTGGAAACTGTAATGAAATGTTTTTAGTTAACATTAACATATAAAACTTACTATCTAAGTGCCTGACCCTTTTTCATTTCTAGTCCTATAAAGTTGTAATATCTTCTAATGCATTAAGGATCACAACTTTTCGAACATCAATTGTGAGCCCAAAGTAAAGTCAAATACCTGCGGCTCTTTGAGCAAGACAATAGGAGTCATACATGCGGTATACCCAATGGGGCCAAAATGCTCTTGGAACTCTACGAAACTGATTTAAGTCCATATTTCTCCAACATTTATTTGGCTCTTCCTGTTTGCTGGATTGCATGTCTGACCTGGAACTACTTGCCAAATCAACATTACTAATCTCAAGGCACGAATGCAATGAAGCCGAAGAATCAGAGTCTTTTGATTGCAATTGTAACTGTGACTTCTCATCATCACTACTTGAAGTTGTTGATTCGTCCATTGTATCAGATCCAGAATAGGAACCAATTGCAGATTGGTGGATTTCTCTCTCAGTGAATGACAGTGTACTCTCAAAGCTTTCATCTGACTTTGCCTCTGAATCATTGTCCACATCCATAGATCCAACTGACTTTGCACGAGAATCATTTGAAGGCAATTTAAGTGAGAATTTGTGGCCTCTTGGATTACTAAATGGTGCCAAATCTCCGAATGCATCCCTTGGGACCCTCGATGGTATATCTTCCTGGATGATTTGAACTTCCCCACATGGCTGAAAAATGAAAATTTCACACCAAATAAGACATTACATAAATGAATATGACCAAATAAAAATGAAATGGATAACAAACAATCAATCTCTTTCAAACATAAAATTTTTCTAACCGCTCCTTCCGCATCAATCCAACGGTGTCTTAGACGAAATCTCTGTTGGCCACGAGTTACCACATTCAGTGAGCCATCCTCTAATCGTCTATATTGCCGAATCTATAAAAGGAGAAATATAAAAAGTTGAATAATCCAGCAGTTATAAAAGAAATAGCGTAGGTTGAATAACAGTTTCTACTTATGAGCAGTAGAATAAACTAAATATACCTCTGCAGTTGTCCCAACATTTGCAAACCTTATTCTTCCATTATCTCTGAATACATGAATCTGAACAAAATTTCAGGGTTAAGAACAATGAAACAGTACGTAACAATCCAGGGGCAAAACAAGTCAAAAGTTGTCACAAGGAGTTCACCTACCACACCAATGGTACAAGGAGCATCAATTTGGTTTAGTGCTCTCTCAATAGAAAGTACAAAACTGGGTTGAATGACTCTTAAGGGAAGGGTTGCTTCTGGGAACAGGACAACTCCTGCATATAGAATGTAGAAGAAACCAAGTTCTCTTTAAGTAACAAAAAAAAAAAGTATTTTATACAAACATACAAGAATATGAGTAAAATGATGACAAAAACAAGACCAACAGCAGACTTCACTTTGATTCTCTTCTATTTCTAGTCCATTCAACTTGCTCATTAGGGCAAAAACGTTTAGGACTAGCAGTTACTTGCTTCTATTGATTTTTTAAGCTAATTTTATTAAGCAACTAAAAACTTAAGATACAATGATGTTACGGGAGGTGGCTCTTGTAGCATCTCTCCCGAAGAACTTTATTGACAGAGAGCATTCACATGACAGTCTTTCTTTTTTACAATAAGCTAGTGATCTAACTGTCTCTCAGTCTCAACCAGCAATTTATTCCATGATACATTCAATTATTTTCTTGAACTTTTCTTTACTACCAAAATGGCTATACGACTTTGCACCGCATGGCTTACACCTATGGCTAATGCAGTTACGCTAAAATGCCAAACATAATTCAACAGCTACCAAAACGAGTAACTGAAGTTTGAAATTACTTAACAATCAAACGTAAAATGATAGAACCTTCGAGATAAAAAATAGGGAGCTTCAAGACGGCGCCCCCATCCAGAAAAGCCACCCTATGATGAGTGTCTTCAACCTCTGTTTCAATCAAAATTAACCAAACATCAACACTTTGAACGGAAAATTGTGGACAAATCAGTATAAAAACACAGGCAAAAGACCAAATACCTACCACCGAGATACGTATGCAACGAAGCCAAACAGGTATCGAAAGCATAGTCATCAGACGGGCCGCGACCACCACTGTCAAAATTTCCATAACAAATTCAACAAATTAGTGACATAATCAAATAAAAACACAAAATTTCATCTCAATTTTACTGTCATTATAGAAAAAAGGAATAACAAATGATATGATCAAATAACAACACTGATAAAAACAGATAAAAACATAAAATATCAAACTTGAGTTAGCTACTCGTCACAGAAGAATTCGAAGCCTAGTTTCCAAATTAATCAAATGAAATGAAATTCTGAAGAGTTAGCAAGGAGGAGAGGGGAAATGATGATTACGTGGCGTCGCGGTCGTCGCCGGAGGAGTCGTCTTCGTCGACCTCTTCGACCTGCAGTTCTTCGAGATCGAGTTGTCGGATCTCCTCCATCTGCCGCCTCTCTCGCGCCAGAATTCGATCGTCGTCCATTTCTATCGCACTGTGGGAATTGGATTTGGTACGTTAGGGTTTTTCCTCTGGAAGATTTGAGAAGTTTGAAGTGTTTTTAAGAGGTTACCCGCCACTTCAGGTGCGAATTTGTCTTTTTCTCCCGCTCCCTCTTCTGATTCCCCAGTTAAGCTGCTTCACTGACTTTTCACGCCGTCGATGCCGATGTTTCACCTAATATTTTAGGAGAGATTTTTTAGTATGATCGGAACACGAATTGATACATCATGTGTTATTATATAAATGATGAGATATGTATGTTAAAAAGTTAATAACTTAAAAAATAAAATTTCAAAACACTTATATAAAAATATGTAATGTACCATTCATGTTCTTATTATAATGAAAAATTTCTCGTATTTTAAGGGCTAAATTGTTTTTGTTATTATTCCTAAATCTCGATTTTGTTTATGTAAGATTATAAATATTTTTTGATTTTCTTTAATTTACTTAATTTTTTAATAGTTATTTTTTTCATAAAAAACACTAAATTAATATAAAAAAATCACGACTATACCTCTATGAGCTCGTTTTAATGTGCTTTTAAAATAACTTAAAGTATTTTTGTTGTAAATATTTTTGTTACCAATCTTTAGTAAAAATCCAAGTAGATTTTGGAAAAGCACTATAAGTGTTTTATGCAAGAAGCACATACCTAGTGCTTCTTAAAAAAAAACACTTAGGGTGCGTTTGTTGTATCGAACTGTTTCAGACTGGACTAGCTTTAGGGACTAAGCTGGACTGGTTTAGACTAGACTAAGCTGGACTAACTTAGTGAAGCGTTTGGTGCAGTGTCGGACTAAAAATCAAAATAATAACAAACTTTAATATTACATTATTTAATACATATCTATTAATATTTAAATACATACTTATTAATATTTTATTATTATGCAACATTATTCATTTTCTTAAGAACTCTCCCTCTCCCTAGAAACTTCTCTGCTATTCTCCCTCTTTGACCCCGTCATATGTTCTTCGTTTCTCCATCTTTTTTCTACAAAATTTTAGATCCTTCAAAACTATTTTCCGCAAAATTTTTCTGCAAAATTTCACATTCCCTAGAAACAAGCTGATGGGTTATTTCTCCCTCTGATCAAGTTGTTCCTGCTTGGCTTTGTTCCTTCAATCGTCACTGTTGAAATGTTGAGATGTTTCTCTTATTCAATCATTTGCTTTGATTTGCAACATATATGAGCTTTAGGAAAGCCTATATCTGCCCTTGATTTGATTTGCTTTGTCAATTTCTGTTTTCATTTTTTCGTGTTTGTAAATTCTTTGAAAGGTTGAGATGTTTGGTCTACAGTTGGAGCATGTGGTTGAGACCGTTGTCCTGATTTTGCAGTGCGAGATCGTCGTCTTGCATCTGCAGTGCGAGACCGTTGTTACTGTTGATGTGCGAAGGATGAGATCCATGGGTTTGAAAGCAGAAAGGGCGAGATCGACGAAGCACGCAGAGGATTAGAGGAGTGAACGAAGCTGGTCTTAGTAGTCCAGCTGTTTTTGGAGGGTCTCGCTAAGACCCTTTAGCGAAGGCGTTAGTGAACACGAGTCCCTCCTAGTCCCACTAATGCTAATCCCTGATACTAACAAACACAGAATTAGACTAGATGTTAGTCTAGTCCAATCCAGTGAGAGCCAAGGAGGGCAAACAAACACGCCCTTAAAGTGCTTTGGAACTTAAAATTAATTTCACTAAAAGCATTTTCAATTATTTAAAGACACTTCCAAACGAGTCATATTACTGTTATAATTAACCACAACATAACTATAACTAGTCTTCATGCATGCACTCACACGTGTGCAGAAGGCATTTTTTGAACCATGGCGTGCTACGCTTGTCTTACATGTTTTAAATGTATTTATATGCATTGATTGCTTAAATAATTTTTTTTATGACAAAAAAAAGTCAAATATTTGAAGTAAATGAATAATATTCGAACATGCTAGAAGAAACCATTCATAAACCAATAAAAACAGCTGAATTTATATAATAAAATCGGTCTTTCAATTTTCATCTACATTCTATTGAATTTACATTAAGAATAGAGAAAATAATATTTGATAAACAACTAATTGAATTACATTATTGCTAGCTCATTGTGAGGCTAAGCCCACCCCTCCCACTTAGTATAGAAAACATCGTTCGTTCAAAAAAATAAAAAATGATTATTTGACAACTAATTAAATCACATTATTATGCGCGTGCCGAATGCCTTTATTTTTTATTTTTTATAATTGGCACTACGTGCCTTTTAAGTGTTTAAAATAGAGAAAATAATACAACTGATTGAATTACATTATTGTGTGCGTGTGAAAGGCCTTTTTTTATTACCGGCGGTACGCGACTCTTAAGATGTTTTGAACGTGTTTAAAAATAAAGAAAATAATATTTAATAAACAACTAATTGAATCACATTATTGCTAACCCAATGTGAAGCTAAGCCCACCTCTCCTCCTTAGTGTAGATAATATCGTTTGTTCGAAAAGAAAAAAAAACAATCATTTGACAACTGATTGAATTACATTATTATGCACGTGCAAAATACATTTTTTATAACTAGCATTACGCGTGCTCTTAAGATGTTTTGAACGTGTTTAAAAATAGAGAAAATAATGTTTAATAAACAACTGATTAAATCATATTATTGCTAGCCTATTGTAAGGCAAAGCCCACCCCTTCCTCTTAGTGTAGATAATATTGTTTGTTCGAAGAAAAAAAAACAATCATTTGACAACTAATTTAATCACATTATTATGCGCGTGTGAAAAACCTTTTTTTTATAACCGACACTACTCACCTCTTAAGATGTTTTGATCGTGTTTAAAAATAGAGAAAATAATATTTAATAAACAACTGATTGAATCAAATTATTGCAAGTCTTTGTGAGGTACTAATTAAAAAAATGATTGTACCAAAAATAAACTATAAAAAAAGAATGAATTATTAAAAAAACACTGTTTATATGATGAAAATACTCCTGTATTATTTGGTGCATTATTTTGGATTGCTTTTGAACTTTTTTGTTTGAGGGGCATTTTTGTCCACTTATTTTTTGGTGAAGCTTGTGACCCAAAAAAATACTATTCACAACAGTTTTGGCTTTATATATAGAGATGAGCTAATGCATATTTTGTAAAAGTTCAATTCATAGTAGACATGACGAAAACTAGCAAATTCAAAGTTTTGAAAAAGAGAGTGAAAATCTTGCACAGTTGATTTTAGGCTCCAAAGAAAATTGTGTTTTCCTCAAAATCAAATCAATAAGAATTCTAGTATTTCCTTCCTAAAAAAAAATCCTTGAAACCTTTGCATTAAGAGCTTTTTTTTTTTTTTCAATTTAAGGAGGGCTAGCTAATGACTTTATCACGTCAACCCACCCCTTTAGGGGTTGGGAAGGCTCACAGAGGCATTTAAACTCTTCATGGCCACCTTTATGTAGTTCACTAGTACTAGAAATTAAGCTCTGCACATGCCATGTGGAATACAAGTTTGTAATTCGTCCCAACTACTGACCTACCCATGGTTGTTTGCATTAAGAGAGAGTTAGTTAGATTGAAAGTGCTACAACAACAACAACAAAGTCTTATCCTACTAGGTGGGCTCGGAGATTGAAAGTGTTAGATGAACTGTTTATCTGTGGCCACGGGTAGGGTGAAAGTCTCCATAGCCTCTTGGGGTACAGAAGGGGTGGATAACCGTGACCTGACACCAGTTGTTCATTCAAACAATAAGAAACAAAGCAAGGTTTATAACTAAATCCAAAGTTTCATTCAAAATTGAAAGTGTAACGACCCGTTCCCAATTTTACGGTTTTTATAATTTTAATAAGTGAATTTACGAAAGTGTCCTTCGAGGCAAAGTGTTGACTTTCGTTGACTGCGGTGTCATGTCACGTAAGATCCGTTTTCTTGGCGTATACTTGTAGTACTCGTCGTTACGAATGCATGGGTGCAAACATATCGTAATTTGGAGTTATAACGAATGAGTTATTAACGAACGAAGTTGAGGACAAAATGGTCATTTAAGCATAAATATGGAAGGCTCCAGATTTTGGTGGAGAAATTAGTTGATGCCACGTGTGTGGCCAAGATTGAAAGAAATCAGATACAGACGGAGGATAAAAGAAATAAAGGAAAGAAATGAGGGCGAGTGTTGGCTAATTAGAAGAGAGGAGAGGAATGAGCTGCTCAATCAAAAATGAGACAATGGAGGGAAATGAGAGAGGTGAGGAAACACCCAATCAAAAACTTCTTCCTTTGACTTGTTTCTTTCACCCCGATCCAGTTCGGCCGGCGTCCATTTCCAAAGCCTTTGTGGTGTTTTCCGAGCAAATTAAAGCTCTCACCACTACCAAATCATTTCCCCGCCACTTTTCCTTCAATTTCCAACCAAACCCGACGAGATTTAGGCCTCGATTGTGCGATGGAACATCGATGAGTCCGAGGG
Source organism: Malus sylvestris (assembly GCF_916048215.2). Taxonomy (NCBI): domain Eukaryota; kingdom Viridiplantae; phylum Streptophyta; class Magnoliopsida; order Rosales; family Rosaceae; genus Malus; species Malus sylvestris. The sequence continues at coordinate 9,138,486 of NC_062267.1, read as the reverse complement.
TGTATAGGCGTTGATCCTCCAATTGTGAAACGTTTTCGTTCAATTACCACCACCAAAACACTCCCCTAAAGGTCAGGAACAATGGCCAATCATTGGTTGGAGCGTCGGAGTCGATTTGAGGACGAATCAAGAAACACCCAACTTAAGGTTTCCGACTGGTTCGACGGAAATTAGGGTTTTTCCCTGCCAAATTGGCCTTAGTCACATGTATGAAAGTTGTTCCTCGTATCAAGATCTTCATTCTTGTAAAATTTAGGAATTTTTGGAGTTGTTTGATTTTCTGGTGAGTTGGGGCGACAGGCTGCCATGTGCGGTGGCGTGTGGGGGAAAAACCCGAGATTCCTCCTTAGGTTTCTCACATGCCGAATCTGATTCCGCCATCCGTATTCCCAAATTCCAACGTTTTTGTAGAGTTTTATTAAACGGCGTTTAATTGTGTTTAGGTGCATCGGTGGAAGTGATCACATTCTCGATAGTTCGAGCAGCTTCCGGGCAATGGAAAACTTGTGAGAGGACCCTTTCTTAACTTATAATTTTTGTAAAATATTAGCCTAGCATGCATTTCATATTTCATGCATTTAATATGTTTTATATTATGTTTCCGGGATTTCTATAATTATGGTTTATGTAGAATCCATGATTTAATTAAGTTGCTTTACAAAATATTATGATTTATTGAAATTACATTTTTACGAGCGGATATGAATGATTGGAATTGCATATATGAAACTCATTGGATTTACGAATATGTTTTTATATACGATTTATGAAATGAGATTTTGAACCCTTGAGATTTGGTGATTTGGCTTGAGATTTTGAGATATGTTTTCAGTACTTACCTAGTGGGTAATCATATGGCACATCCGTACACCACGGGTATAGATGTCTATGGCCATAGGACACAGATGATGGAGGAGTGAGTTATGATATATATTATACCCCCAGCTTCACTGCCGAAAGTGATGTCGGACAGCTTCACTAGCCACGTCTAGTGTCGGTGTGGATGTTATGCTATTTGATTCAGCTTCACCTATGGGTGATGCACAAGTATTCAGCTTCACCTTGGGGTGATGGACAGGTACTGCCTTCGGGCAACTATGATACCTTTAGTTGAGTACTTCACTGATGAGATTTATGGATTTGCCTTCGGGCGACGTTTTCAACATTTTTGAACATGGTTTTACACGTACATGTTTTACGAAAGTTTTGCGCGGCATGCTAGGGTTTTTATAAAACCTATATGTAGTATTATTTATGTTTTCAAAATAGGGGGTTACTATGTTCATAAAGAAAACGGTTTTTCTATTATTAATATTATTATTATAAACTTTGGTCCACTCACCTTTTCTATTTTTGCGTCCCCTCATGAGTTAGGATCGAGGCACATGATCCCGACTTCAGAACTCTACAGCATAGGTACCCTCGAGTCTCCTCAGTATAGGTATCATTCCCTTGTTCGTATCTTTTCCTAGTAGTTCTTTCATATTATTCTTAGTTAGTTGTATACTCTGAACACGTTCCTGCTTTGGTATAATTGTTCTAATTGCTTATATTTTAGTTATATGCATGTTTAAAATGGTTTCGTCACCTTTAGGTGTCGACTAGCACGTACCTAACCTGATATTTGGGGATACTGGGGTTGGGGCATGTCAGAAAGGATTTAGAGTTTTAAGATTAAAACAATTTAAAAAATCCACATAGTACAAAATGTTACCCTTTTGTCCCTTAGAGGAAGGTGTCTATGATAAGTCCTTGCATTATGGCCTTCATGTTTGCATATGGTACATTTCAAAGTGCCTTGCCTTTTTCTTCCTAGCTTCAGTGGCTGAGGAGAACCTTGAGGATTATTGGTTGGGTTTGTGGGAGTTTGTTCGACCTCTTTTTCCCTCTCAGCAGCTTCATTGTTTCTCATCAGCCTCGGTCTTCCAGGTTGCCTTGTATATGTTGGAGGCAATATTGGAGGGTTTTCATTTTCCTTTCACAAAGACATCCCATTCATCGACATTACTAAATGAGAATACACCTCCAAATACCGTGTCTTTAAATAATAAGCATCCACATAATCCTCAAGTTGTTGTCTCTTAAAATTTATGGCAGTTATTGCATGGTTGCATGAGATTCCTGTCAAGCCATACTTTCTACACGAACATGTCTTCTCCACCAAGTCAACCACATATTGTTCCTCCCTTCAGCTTCAACTTGAAATTTAGCCCCTCCTGACCATTGTGCAATGCACTTACCACTTTAAATTTTGGCTTCCCCCAACTTCTTCTTTATTTTATGACAGATATCTCCAACTTTCTTCGCCATTATGTCCCTCTTCATTTGAATTCTCTTAATCAACAATGTGTGAATATGGAGTAGCATCGTAATTATAGGTTTTTGTTTTGGCACAAGTATGGCAGCATTGAAACTTTTACACAGATTGTTAAGCAACATGTCACACTTTGGATAGGAATCAAAATGAGACTTGCTCCACTGATTTGCAGGCTTCTTCAGCAGCTATTTGTAGGCATTTTTATCCAACCTTTTCATATCCTCCATTGTTTTTTTGAAGTGGGAAACTGTTGTTGTTCTGGCTATTGCCCATAAAACATCTTTCAAAGTCTTCCACTTGAACAAATTTATGAAGTTGGTGTACAAATGTCTCACACAAAATCTGTGGTGGGAATTAGGAGTACTTTTTGAAAGGCTGGAACTAATCCTTTTTGCTTATCACTGATAAATGTTCACTTATGTTGATTGACAATGCCAACATCTTCGGCCAACAACTGTAGGAACCAAATCCAAGCTTTCTTATTCTCCATTTTTGCCACTGCATATGCAATAACCCATGTTTCATCATTTAGGTCAATGCTAACAACACAAAGTAGCTGACCTCCATCTACACCCTTAAATGGCACATATCTAAGGCCATGTTTGGCACACCGTATAGGACACCGGATAGTACTAATAATACGGTGTACGGTGTTTGGTGACGTTTGGATTAAATAGGCACCGGATTAAATAATCCGGGCCCACGTTTTTTATCCGGCGCTTACCCGACTGCTTATACCGTCCAAATCCACGGTATAATTTAGTCGGCCTCGCTCTCCTTCCTCTCCGCTCGAACTCGACCCCCTCTCTCTCGCCCTCTCTCTCGCCTTCTCGAACTCAACCCCCTCTCTCGCCTTCTCTCTCGCCTTCTCGAACTCGACCAACTCTGCCATTTTCAGCTTTGCCGTATCGAAGTGGCAGATTTTGGCGCCCAGCACGAGGTGGTCATACTTGGAGACGATGATGTTGGAGCTCTTGATGTGGTTATGGACGAATGTAGAGTCGAGGCCGGAGCAGTGGTGGATGTAATCGAGGCCGTGGGTGAGGTCGGTAGCGATCTGCATCCGGGAGAACCACGACGACAGGACGGTGTAGCTCGGGTTCTTCGGGTTACCGGACTTGCGCTGGAAGACGACGGCGTCTTCGGAGCGGATGGAGTAACGCCAAGAAGAGGAGGAGAGGCGGTGGTGGGGTAAGAAGTTGGAAGTCGCGGAGCGGATCTCAGAGAGGTCGTGGATTTTGGGGTTTTGAGGGAGGGAGGATTTAAAGGATTTGAGGGAGGCGACGGAGGAGAAGGTGGAGGATTTGGAGAAGTTGTAGCTAGAGTTGTCGATGGTGGTGCTGAAAATGGCGGAGCCGACGAAGAAGAATAATGGAGAGATTGAGGGATTTGGGGGTTGCGGCGGAGAGATCTGGGAAAAGAGATGATTTTTGTTTTTTTGTTTTTAATTTTATTTTAAGTTTGATTATCCTATCCGATATAATACCAAACACAGTATAAATAATACGGTCAATAGTCTGATACTGCACCAAACGCTCGACTAATTTAGTCAGTACTATTCGGTGACTATTTATCCTATCCGACAGAAATAGTCAGTACAGTCCGACCTGCCAAACGAGGCCTAAGTCTATCAATGGTCTGCACCCTGCCTTAAACGCCTATTTACAGGCCCCCAAGTACATATATATTCTCTGGAACCTTTGGCCATTCTACTTCAACTTCACAGTGCTTCCATGGTTAGTATTCCTTACTTCCTCAACAAAATCCCATAACTTTATGTATTGCTCTGCATGTTTGCCCTCAATGATCTTCATAGCTCTATCCAAGGCCTTGTAAGCCTTCATCTTTGTACAACCATGATTTCACTCTGATTCTACAGTTGCTAAAAAGGAATTCACAGGCCATGTGGGATTGAGTTTTATCTTGTCTATATACAAATTAGTGAGCAAATGAGACTTCAAATTTTTGTTTACCCAAGTCCTCCCATAAGTGTGGTGATCAAATATGGTCTTGATTTGTATGTTGTTTGATCCATGCATCTTTCCAGCACAACATTTCCAAGGGCAACCTTTTGCACACTTTGCTATCACTTTCAACTTCTCATTCCTAGAAAAATGGATTTCCCCATATCCATTCACTAAGGAGTACATGATGACAGCTCGTTTGAATTGCACATGATCTCTAAAAACAAGGCCTAGTGTAAGGGTGTGATTCTTCATGTTTGTTTTCTCATTGAACTCTGGAAAGTGCTCATGTTTTTTGCCTCGTTCATCATCTTCAGAGTGTACATTTTCCAGGGCATTAGAGTTATAATCTGGATCATCAACCATATTTTGATCCACAAACCCCATATCATCAACATCATCTTCAGCTCTTTCCCGGCTTTGCTCTCATTCCCTTGCACTTCCTGGCTCAGAATCCATCTTATCCATTTGCTCTCATTCCTTTGCACTTCTGTGCTCAGATTCCCTATTTTCTTCCTCAATTTCTTGCTCTTCTTCTCTTACAATACCATCAAACTTTGCAAACTTTAGGTTATCAGCATCATTCCCATATTGACTCTCTTCAAACTCACTCTCATCTTCTTCAACAGTTTCTTCATTTTCTTCTTTAACCTCAAAACTGATTCGTACATAAAGAAGATGTCACCATCTTTCTCTTTTTCATCATTCCCACAATCAGCTTCATTATCTCCTACCTCAATGACACAAGTGTCCACTAGTTGAGATGTGTATGCTGTTTCATCCATGTCAATACCATTAACCTTTTCACAAACAGATTTCCCCTTGATACCCTTTGGTTGGTGCTCAATGACACAAACTGATTGGTGCACAGACTCCTTTGGACTTCTTGGCTCACAAACATATTTCCCCTTCTTCTCCTCTGGTCCTTCAATAGCTAGCAAGCCCCTGCATCTTCTTGGTTTAAGTGGTGTTGGCCCAACTTCCCCTTTGATTCACTTAACTCCTCAATTACCACTTTACTTTTACTTTTACTTGGACCGCATGTTTCCATAGACTAAAATAAATTTTACTCTTGGGTTAAGGCTTCTTCTGTGGTCAATTCTTCATTGTACATCTCAATAGCTCTAACCTTGGGAATAAAATGTCACATCGTCTAAACATCGGCATCACTTTGGATGGGCTTCAAACCAATGCAAATCTCGATGTTAGGAATCTTGTAGTAGTAGTTCATGAACCGCTCACTGCATCCAAGTGCCTCCACCATATCATCTATCACTAGCAAAGACATGAGATCTTTGTCACAGTTATCTATATATGTCACTTTTCCCCCAGCATAGAAGTCATAACAAATCTCCCACCATGATGCAATTCAATAGAGAACAGCTTTGGATAAACTGAAATTCACAAAAATAATCCCTAATTAAAAACCTTACCATAACCAAAGCAAGTGCATTCTAACCTAATCAGTTGCATTTTTATCTAATCAAAAGCCTACAAAAAGCAACAAACCAACAAAGCAACAAAGTAACAAAGCAACAAAAGCAACAAAGCAATTGCATGGTAACCATTTCTCGACAGGAATAAACAAAGCAACAACCACCTTTTCTCGACAAGAATAAACAAATCAGCAAACCCATTATCCAACGCCTCAATAAAAATTTCGAATTAAGCAAGCACGCAACCACATTTTCTCGACAAGAATAAACAAATCAAGATAGAGATTTTTCAAATCTGGGTAACCATTTCGATTTCACAAAGCACAAAACCACCATTTTCCCGATAAGAATAAACAAATCAACAAAGCATAAAAAATCAGTAGGCATTTGGAATCAACAAAACCTACAAAAAGAACCATGTCCACCCATGTCAAATCAGTAAGCATTTGTACTTACAATAGGTTGGCGTCATTTCATCGGGATCCTCACGCATGTTCCACCCCATATAGAATCCTTCAAGTTTACTGCGAACCCTATGCAACCCAAATGAAATTGCCCCCTTCCAACACCAACAAAGTGACGGAAGAGAGCCGACAAGATGATTTGGGGTTTTCGCTGAGTTCCTAATCTAATTAATTGAGATTTTTTAGCCACTGGTATGAACTATAGGGTTAGGGTTCTTGTGCTTTATGGAATTGGGAATTCGAGCGAGAATGAGTGGGTTTTTGGGGGAAAGTGATTTCAAATGGCACACTCTACTAGTTACTTTTAGTTTTAGCTTTTTATTTATTTTTATTTTTATAATTTTTACATTTTTAATTTGATTATCCACGTGTCATCCACCAATAAGTCCAGTGGCATGGAAAACCCAGTTGGATGCCATTTGGTGGGAGAAATTTTGGGGTCGTGCCACGTGGATGCCATTTGGGTGAGGGGTGGACCCCACATAAATCCACGCCAGCATTTAACTGAGAAATTCACGAACAAACTGACGGAGATCTAACATTGCAATCAATGTGAAAGATGAGGTATGACATTGTCATTTTTTAAACATGAGGTATGAGATTGTGGTTCAACCAAAAGTTAAGTGATGATCACAATTTCCTCTTGTTTATTGAAATATTTGTGATGATTTGATAATTTTAAGTTTACTTGCTAAGTGATGATCACATTTCTCGAATGTGTGCTCCTCGTAGACCTGATGAAGCTGGTTCTGGTGCTTTATGTTTCTCTAGTTTTAATAGTAAATTTGATTTTTGGAAGCTCGTATATTTCTTTAGAAGCTTAGGGTTTATCATCATTCTTATCAACACACAAGAGATAGCGATAGAAAGAGAGTATAAATCCTTCCGATGATTGGAAAAAACATGAATTAATATTCTCATCCCATTCATCCATCCGCCCACCCTTGGCCTTGTTTTCTTTACAAAAGAGGAGGAGCTGTGACCGCACTATCGATAGTAACGACCAACAAAGACAGCGAGAGGTCAATGGCGACGGCACTCGCTAAAAACTTCATTTTTTTTCCTCCCACCTCTCTCTGTCTTTCTTACTATGTGGCAAGAGAATAAAGGGTGCGTCTCCTCTTTGCACAGCTTTCTCCCCTTTTAACATTTTCGTGAGAATCGCAGTGGAGAAAGACGCGACAAGGCCCACCGTGATACGCTGCAAATTGGAAAAGGTTGATTCTCATCTCATTCATCACTACTGTATGCATTCTTGGTTACATTGTACCATGTTCATCTACTTGATCCCTATTTGTATATACCTCCAGAATACCAAGTGCCTTGTAAAATAAGCTAGAGTTTCTTCCTTTGGGCTAAGAGAAAGTTGTGACATCCTCTCATATGATCTGCTACAATTTGTGTTTTGGCACCCCTTTATGTGATCTTTGCTTAGTCCCTAGAAGTTTGTTTCCAGTCACTTCATGCAGACTTTTAACTATGGAATGACGAAAAACTAGCACTCCAATATTAGTGGTATTTCTCCTCATTTGTAAGTGGAAGGTCTCAAATTTGGCTCAGTTCGATACCTAATTATTACAACAGATCCCATTGTGTGACTTGAACCCAGATTCTCAACCATCGTTGTATAAAGAAAAAATATGGAATGAAGAGCGAATAGATTTGCATTGAACGACCCTCATGGACATCCATCACAATTGCTCATGTTCCATTGGGTGAGTTTGGTCCTTTAACACGTTATATGATTCACTTGCATTCACAGATGAAAATCGCCTCCTTGCACGTTGGCGACTGTCCTTAGCAGCACTAAAAGAAAGAGAGAGAGAGAGAGAGAGAGAGAGAGAGAGAGAGAGAGAGATGGAATAAGCACTTGTGGAACTTGGTGAGTAAGTATATGTGCCAAGGCAACTAGTACCAAGTAAAAAAGAACATCTTAAAATCTTAAATTGTCCCACATCTGGAAAAGTGGGGAGGTATTTTTGTGCATTTGTGAGACGTTCATTTGGCTTCGCAATCACAATCTCGTCGTCCTTAAGAGGAAAGAAAGATTCTAGGATTTGTTCCAAAGTTGCATGTAATGTCTAGTGTGTGGGATACAACAAAGCAGATAGCTCATGCGCGCGGGTGTGTTCTCACTAAGTCTAATGGGCAATGCCTTTGTGACATGCTTTCTCAACGGGACCAAAAATGTGTGGATTGTGGAACAAGGTTTTATTTCTCATTAATTTTCCAAACACCAAGATAATTTACACTAATTTTACAGTAAATTACGAAGAGAGAGATTTAAATTTAGATGCAAAGAGAGCATACTACTTTAACCAACTTGGTTAAATCAATGTCTCCCACAAATCTATTAGATACATAACAAATGCTTATACTATGTCTACACTAATTGGATTTGAGAGGTGGTCGATCGGTATCGGATTCCTATTGAGGAGGAATTGGATTGAAGGGGAATTGGATTGAGGAGGAATTGAAATGAGGTGGAATCAGAATCAGATTCCTATTGAAGTTGTTTACTAAAACTTTCTGGAATCAGAATAGGAATGATGTTGAGTCCATTTAAGTTGTTTACTAATTCACTTCAATCTGAATGAAAACTAGGTTGATTACTATATTGCCCTTACATAAATAAATTATTTTCATACTAATTAATTAAATTAAATTTACATAATAAAATTCATCTATATAAGCATATATAAATAGGTTTTATTTATTTATTAAAAGATGGCAAGAATGATGTTGAGTCTATATAAGTTGTTTACTAATTCACTTCAATTGGAATGAAAACTAAGTTGATGACTAAATTGCCCTTACACAAATAAATTATTTTCATACTAATTAATTAAATTAAATTCTTAATTAAATTTATATAATAAAATTATCTATATAAAAATATATAAATAGGTTTTATTTATTTATTAAAAATAACATAATGAGTGTCAAATGAAGGACAATGATGGGATAATAAGAAACAAGTGAGGGCATAATAGGAATAAAAGATGCATTCCCCATTCCCTTACCCTCAAGGAATTCAAATACCTCACAAAACTAGGGAATCCCATTCCTCCAATTTCAGGAATTGGATTCCTTGTTTCGTGTGGGCTCCATTACTTTTTTGATTCCTTAATATTTAGTAAACACCGGAATACTCCGTAATCGGAATTCAAATCCCTTTCTTTATTCCGATTACCCTTACGTAAACGTGCCATAATTGGATTTGAGAGGTGGTCGATTGGTATATATGTATGGAATGTCAAGGGATTCGAATTTGGGTGCAAAGAGAGCATACTGCTCTAGCCAAATTTAGATGTAGTATCATGGTATACAAAACCTCAAGTATAGCTACTTTTAAAATTATCTCACATTTCTTTTAACATCAATACTACTTTTATTTTCACTTCGATCACATGTGTGTGACACTTACAATATAATTTGTTAGAAGCAATGAAAATTTTGTTTGGCAACGCTTTTGGAAGGTTCAAAACACTTTTAGCTAACAAAGAGTGTATATATGGTGTGTTTTGGATTATAAAAACACTTTTAGTTCGTTTAGAGAAATGCTTACACTTGCAACCGTTTTTTAAGAAAGTATTTTCAATAAATAAATTTGTTGTGCTTTTAACAAAAATACTTCTAACAAAGCGCTTATGATTCTAAATGCTTCTTACACAAGCATACCTAAATGTGCCCTTAATTACATGAGTTAAATATAAATATTTTAAGACTTTAAGACCTTGAATTTAGCTTAAGTGGTGAAGGTGGATAGAAAAATGAGTTAGGATAGGTGAGGCCAACCGGCTTACATATTTTCGAAAACCATTTTCTGTCTGTCTGTCTTTCTCTCTCTATATATCATCACATGAGGAGAAAGTCATGAGAAGAGGGAGAAATAAAGGGGTATTCTGTTTTATTTATTTATTTTGGTTGAAGAAAGTTTAGGGGAGGGGAGGTTATCCATTCCAAGGCTAGGGCATACCACAAGCATTGGTATTTGAGGGGTCCTAGGGCTGGTTTGATATTGCTGTGCTTTGAAAAAAAAAAAAAAACTGTTTCTGCTGTGCTATGAGAATAAGCTCATTTTTGTTGCTTCACATTTTCATCTTTTTTTCACCCAAAACTGTAAAAATAAGCTGTTTTTAAGTGTTTACCAAACACTTTTTTAAGCTCAGCTTTTTTTTATACCCACATTTTTTTTTAAATCATCTCAGTACCAAACCAGTACTTAGCCTCTTTTTTTTTGTTTTTGTTCTTACAAATCTCCCATTAAGAGGGATTGCCGGCAGCAGGACTCGAACCTAAGGCTTAGTCTAGCGAAAATAACAATCCTTACCAACTCAACCAATCCTTGTTGGTGGATTAAAGGGGCATTCACACCAAAGAAAATGCAATTGTGAGGGAGTGTTTCTGTTCTTTAGCACCAAAACAAATCAAACTTTCCAATAATGTTATGACTTGTTACGATTTGCCTCTATAAAATCTTAACCATTTCCGTCCCCTTCATTAAAGTTGAAAAGCGACCATAGAGGGTGAGTGGAATTATTTACTTAATTTATACGGAAGTGTTTATTTTTATATGTAATTGATGTGGAAGTTATTTGAAAGCAATTTAATCTTTTGAAGTTTACACACACATAAAGCGAGTTCTATTCGCTGGAGAGTGGATGCTTCCCTCCAAAGATACCAAATTGTCGAACTTGCCAATTTAGTGTTGTAGTTGTAGGGGTTTTCTTCAGTTTCCTCTGATTTTCTTCACAATTTTGAAATATCCTTTCTTGTATCGCAAACGCAAAGATTATAATGTTAAACACGAGCAAGTTTGAATCCAACGGTTCAAACTCGTGTGTTTTTCATCAACGATTTAGTGAATTTGATCTCTCCTGTTAAAATGAATAGGCGTGCATCGTTGCTATTTTTATGTCTGCCAGGAGATAGATAGCCACCAAATTAGATAAAGAAGCCAAGATATTTTCCGGACACATACCCTCTTAGATTTTTTATGTGCCTTTATATATTCACTATCTACTCGACATGCTATAAAAACGTTGGCTTGCCATGCTGGTATAATAATAATAAGGCATATCATTGAGTTCTCTACTCCTACTATACTCTACAACGAGAGGTTTTTTTTTTTCTTTTTTTTTTTTTGGTGGGGAGTTTTGCATTCAGTTTTTGCCTCTTTTCTCACATAGGACTTCCCAAATTTTTCGTTTTAAACCAAGAGAATGGACAGAACCCAACTGCAGCGCCAGGTTGCCCTCAAGAGAAGCTCTCTCTTTGAGCAGGTTATCACTTATTACTTTGCTTCTCTTTTTTATTTATTTTTTTCAAACCCTATTTTCGGTCATTAAACATCTTGAAAACTGCATGTCGTTTGCTCTACACCGATAACTTTTCATGTTTTTGCCAAATGTGATTGGTTTTTGATCTTTGGTTATTCCACAATAGGGTTTTCCACTTTTTTTAAGGGAGGGGATTATTGTTCTGGTAACACTTGTTTTTCTTTTAAATCAACAATGCTCTCAAGTTTTGATGAATTAAGCAATCCGTTTTTTCTTCTTCGTATTTTAATTAATTTTCACAGACTTTTGATAGTTTATAATCTTCTTTTTTTCATTACATTAGAGGATTTCGAACTTTGAAACTAACCCATCCTATCACCCTCACTACTGGCTAACCCTAGTGGCTTAATTTACAATCTTTTTCCATTTATTGAAGAAATGGAGTTACAAAAGGAATCGTCGCTCTCTTCTACTATGGGTTTGATAGTGGTCTCTAGAAAGCCCCAAATTCTTTGTTTTGTGTAAGGCCCCAAAGCCCAAATTTTGAATGTACAACAAAACCCTAGCTATTTTGATCACACTGATGGCAAAGCTCTTGATTTTTATTAGGATAATGTTTATGTATGGCTCTAAAACCATACCAGAAAAAAAAATTGTACGCTAGAACAAATTCTTAAGACTTAACCTTCAAAATTTATTTACTTGAATGTTTGCAGCGTTACCTCGATCAGCAGCAATTCGTTCAGCTGGAGGAATTGCAAGATGATGCAAACCCAAATTTTGTGGAGGAAATTGTGACATTGTTCTACAAAGACTCAGCTAGACTGTTCCAAAAGATTGAGCAAGCACTGTAAGTAAATAACACTCCCAGTTATATATATACTACATACAATCGTATTATCTATATACTATATACATTCGTATTATCAAAACTAAGTATACAATCAGTAGTACTAAGATGAATGTATTTATACATTGATTTATGCAGGTACAGTAGGCCTATAGATTTTTCCAAGCTGGATGATTACATGCACCAGTTCAACGGTAGTAGTTCAAGGTACCCTATACTACTTGCTTTGATTGAATTTTATAACTTGAATAAATATATTGTTTCCCCAATTAATGTTCTAAATTAAGGTAAATGTGTAACAGCATTGGAGCTATAAAGGTGAAGAATGAATGCTCCCAATTTAAAGAATTTTGTTTGGCTGCAAATGCTGATGGGTGAAAAAACATACTTCATATATTTGTAACCAAATTAATTTTTCACCATTTCTCTCCTTGCTGTGATCTCATTGTGATTGATTATTGCAGATGCTTCAGGGCTTTGGAGAGAGTGAAACAAGAGCATCAGACCTTGAGGATTCACCTTGAGAATTATTTTCAGGTATCATTACCCTCTCTAGTCTTGTGCCTGGAGCGAGAAGAAAAACTTTCATGTACAAGGGATATATCGTTTCGAACTTTTTTTTTTTCCTCCCTTATCATCTCAAGTGAAAGTGAGAAAGAGAGAGCAGGGATATATATATCCTCGGGATAGAGAAGTTAAGTAACTAGGCAGGCAGTAGTTACATTGTTTTTTTTTCTTCTATATTTCTTATATATGTGTCTTGTACATCTGTAGTTGAGGAGGCAAGCAGGACTGGTTCAACGTGTCTGAGTGCCACATATTTACCTGAGGTGCCAAGTTGATAATATGGAGAAAAAGAGCTATCATCAGCACCATTTTATCATTTTATGGTCCTAGGGTTTTATAGAGCACCATTAAAATATCAAGGAGTACTATGCAGTTTTTCAATTTTGGTTGGCCATAAAGGTTAAGTTATATGTATTCCAAAAAATATGGATCTTAACTAGAGTACCAATAATGCAGATGTAGATCTTTTATGGTTTGCATGCAATTCTAAATTATGTATTATCTTAGCCCTCTTATGGGATTAATAAATTTGCACTTCTGTTTTATGAATATATGCAATCACTCATGACTTGATGGGAGTGATAAGTCTCATTGGTATGTATGATTTTTCAATGTTTTAGTCATTATAAAGAAGAAATATTCCAAGTTCTTCTACTTATCAGAGTCACCGATGAATTTGGTGTATATTGTGAATAACAAAGATGCATGAATATATGTCTTATACCTCACATGTAGAGTTCTTTTCTACACTTTGGTTATCGAGAAAACATCACTTCAATCTTCTTGAACTTTAATCTTATTTACTGACGCGATTTAAGATGCATAATCAATATGTAGAGCTTAAATTTAATACTTTTTAGTTTCAATTTTTAGATTGGATAATCGCTTATGTTTTATCTTCTTCATCATAAATATAACACTTAAAATCTAATATCTAAGATTCAAAGAATCATTATATCCTTTAAATTATCAACCTTATCAACAAATAAGACGAGGGTTAAATGAAGCTGAATATAAGAGATTTTGTTGACACTTTCATTCTTTTAAAGAAAAGGACGGAAGTCTTCTCAAACATATGAGGGCATCATTCACCAAGAGCATTGGTTTGGTATATAATATATTCTATATTGGATGGTTTGTTAGAGCGCAGAAAAACTTGCAATGATAACAACAATCAAGAAGGGTGAAGAATATGAAGAGGGTAGAAAACTTGCAATGATAACAACAATCAAGAAGGGTGAAGAATATGCAGAGGGTAGAAAGCAAAAAGAGCCTAAACTGAAGTTGGGATTTATCAAAGATTTGATTGACTGATTGAGGGCAGTGATTGATAATCTTTTTTAAGTGGGATGTAGGGCTCTACCACTAGCCACCTCTTGTTCTGGCAAATGCAAAAGGGTGGCTTTGCAAATGATGATCATCATGACTTTGCCGTATGTACAATATTCATTGAACATTTGATCATAAGTTGCTTTCTTCCAAGAACAGACAAAATAAAAAATTAATGAAAGGCACGCTTCAAAATTGGAGTAATCGAAGCTAGGCTTTCACCACCAACCCAACCCATCAAATGCAAGGGTGTGCTTAAAAGAGAGAACGTGTTGTGTAATTAGTTGTATATCTTCTAGTATCTATTTCTCTTATCATAGAAGAAAAACAAACACAAAAAGATAGCTAAGAATTTCTGGCGTAAAAGGACATAAATCTCCATGATTAAGCATGAAAAAAGCAATTATGGGAGTCTTAAACCAGCTTAACCATGTTGTTAAGATTTGGGTGTGACTATAATTAGTATCCAAGGATTTCTACAAGCACTTTTGCGTGGCTTAGCTAGTGGAGTTGAAGGACCACTACTTTTTGGTGACTAAGAAGTCTTCTCCATGAATTTACAATTTAGTGCTGTGGCAACTGCTGCATATATCCGACTGTTCCTTCAAATCTAATCCCAGTCAAAGTCACTTGTGATTCAATATTGAGCCCCCAGAAGTTTAAATCTGATAGGCACAACTCAAACTTAATCAAGAGTTTGAATTTTAATTAATTAAATACTCTGCCTAAACCGTCAACCCTATACAACCATGTATCTATCTTTTTCTTCACGCGATTCACTAATCATACACATAATTGTATTTCTCCCAAATGCGAGCTTGATGACAATCTTAAAACCTTCCTCAATGAATATTAACCTAATTGAGTTTTGAAGTTGCTTAAAGTTAACAAACGGACAGTTGTGCTTCACCTGATTGATGTCATTTCGTCTATTAGCCAGACTTATGGACCCCTTCTCAGCAATAAGCTCACACAACACTGGTTTATGTGGCATGCATTATGAGAAAAAGGGTAATAAAAAGCACAACGCCTTTGCAAGTTGGGTGGCTTCCAGATAATTTAGGCATGTGTTTCTTTTCTTCCCTCTTTTCCATTTTTCAAGGAAGAGAATAATAAGCAAGAGATATTTCAATGTCTCAAAACACTGTTACGTGATGTTATTATTCTATTCAAATTATAACGCATATGTATTTTATTTATCAATATAACCTAGAAGTGAAACATATTAACCATATAACATGTGAAGTAGTACGCTAGTTACACTGCGTAACAAGTATTCCCAATACACATAAAAATTTCTCAATAAGCATACTCATCTCTCTATCTTATCTTGCGCTCGCACACACCACACATATAGGCACATTGTGTATTTTGAGCTGAATGCTGTCTTGGTCATTTGTCACAGTGTCATGTATATGTGACCGGCCACTTATTCCAGCTACACGGTTGTTACTTGTTTTTGAACACTATATTTTCTATTTTTGATTCTAAAATTCCAGACAAGGAATCTTCCCAACCATTTTCCTATTCTTGCATGTGCTCTATAATTAACTAGTCCAAACAGTGTCTCCAAAAAGCAGGTTATTGGAAGAATTTGCTATATATCTCCTTACAACCACACTGCGTTGTACTACTCATCTCCTCAGGGTTCTCAAGGCTAGCTACTTCACAGTTTTTGGGTCCCTTAAGTAGAATTTTCCATGTTTCGCACAAACCCTAGTTGTTAATTTCTTTATATTTTTGTTCTTAAGTTAATTACTTTGGGATTTGAAAAGTTTAGAGCTCGTTTGATAACCATTTCAGTTTTCAGGTTTTCAGACTTGAAGAGTTTAGTGTGCGAAATGGATAATTTGTATAGTATGATTTGTGAGAATAATGAAGGAGTTGTAAGGGCAAATAAGAGAGGGTATGTTGCAGCTGAAGACAAAAAGCTGGAGCTGAGGCTGGGTCCTCCTGGAGGAGAAGATCATCAGTCACTTCTTTCCCTTGGTTGCTGCAACAAGAACAATATTTCTCATGAAGCCAAAAGAGTCTGTCATGAAGAGAAAAAAGAAGAGAGAAAGTGGCTGGCAAACAGCTCATCAGATCCTCCAGCAAGTGCTTTTGAGCTTACAAATTCAACAGCAGCTCGTGACTCTGATCAGAAAAGGTACAACTCTATAGATTTTCTTACTTTATTTGCCTCAACTAATGATGGTTAAGATAAAGAAATTACTTAATCTTCTTCTTTATCAAATAACTGTCATCCATCGGATTTGATCATGCTAAGGGAATTAATCTTAGTTAAGCATATAATAATCATCAGCTAGTTAATGTAAAATTGATTATGAAGTATACAAAGTACGTAGGTGAATAGTTGCCATGAAATTAGCTCTGTTGTGGAATTGAATGATAAATAGAAATGCTTCGGTCAAGACCATAATTTTTGAAAACTTTATTATCTTTGCTACCCCAGTAAAAGCAGAATTGCACAAGCTCCAGTTGTCGGATGGCCTCCGATCCGTTCATCCAGGAAAAATCTTGCAATCAGATCATCACCATCAAGCTTCGCAAAGCCGGCAGCTGATTCGGAGTCACCAAATGAAACTTTGAAGGAGGGAAACGGAAAATCTGATAGTACTACTTATTCCAAGGACCACATGTTTGTAAAGATCAACATGGAAGGAGTTCCCATTGGAAGAAAAATTAACCTCAAAGCCTATGATAGTTATGAGAAACTCTCTTTTGCCATAGATGAACTCTTCCAAGGTCTTCTTGCAGGTTATTTTTTGTGTGCAGAATTTCAGCTTTAGTACTAATTCTTTGATATTATTTACTAGATTTATTTTGATTTTGTTTTACATCAATGATTTATTTATTTTCTACTATTTTTTGTGTGTCCATTTTAGCTCAAAGAACTTGTTGTGGTGTGGAGAAAGAAGACAAGAAGGGAGAGACCAAATCAACAACTGAATCATTACATGGCAATGGGAAATATACTCTACTTTATGAGGATAATGAAGGAGACAGGATGCTTGTTGGTGATGTCCCATGGAAGTAAGCAGTCCAATACCAACTTTACTAAATAAAATTGGTACCAACTAGTCACACCTCAAGCATTATTTTGTCTATTAATGGCTAAACTCTCGTATTCGAGATTCAGAATTTAAACGAAATATCATTCATTAATTTGTAAAAAACAGAACAACTAATTAGAAACATACATAATATATTGTATATCTTGCAATTTTCACAAATTGTAACGGTTGCTGGAGATTTATTTTTTGACATGGTTCTCATTTCATTTTATTAATAATGCAGCATGTTTGTATCGACGGCAAAGAGGCTTCAGGTATTGAAGAGCTCACAGCTTTCCACTCTACAGCGTACGTGAAGCTTACTTTTGTTCTCATTAATTTTTTTTTTTTAAAGTGTCAAATTTACATGGCTATAGCCTTTTAGCTTTAAGGATTGGATTGCTATTCAGACTCACTTTGAGCGACTCTATGCAAAACATAAGCAAGTTTGAGTATGAGCCGCTCAAAGAGCGAGTCCGAATAGCAATTTAGCTTCAGAAATATTTATAATGGAAGTTTGCCTGTTTTCAGTTAGTAGCAATCAGCGTGAAAAGACACCACTTGATTCTACAATGGAAGTTGGAATTGGAAGATGAGGCAATAATAAGTGGAGGAATTCCCATACATGCGATGACACGAAGCTCTACATAATTTAGGGTTTCCATCAAGTTTTCTTTTCTTTTTTTCCTCTCTTTAATGGCCTAATTAAATCTTGTATATTAAGGGTGTTGAAGATCACTTTCATTTTCTGTTTTCTGTATCTCCTTTTCTTGTTCAAATGTTCAGGTTTACACCCTTTTGAGGCTTTTGTAAAAAGAATTGTTCCTAAGTCATAATACGTTTGTCACTTAGTACTACGGTCTAGTGGTATTTCTCTTCATTTATACGTGAAAGGTCTTAAGTTTCAATCTTTGTTATGTTGAGTTCGCAACTAATTTATTCTCCCCATCCCTTCGTGTAAATATCGTTGAATAAAAAAATGTCATGATACACCTATCGAACCCACACATAGGAAAAGAAAGTAGAGATAAGCTATGCACTTGTTATGTGCTATGATATGTCGTCTATTCATATTATAATAATATCTTATGATGGTACATGATGTTGTTTTGATCACACACACAACAAATTTCCATCAATGTAGAGCTCTGAACAGATCAAACAGGTCTCACTTTCAAGGTTGAGAATGAGATCAATCGCATTTCTAAGCTGAGCCAAAATCTATACCAGGTTTATTTCTAATTGTTAGTATGGTTTAAAGATCTTGGGCATTCTAGGTTCAGTTTTATTCTTTTCAATTTTTTTGCAACACTGAAATTAATATTCAGTTCAGTTCAGTTTTTGCAATTAATAAAGAAGAAACCGAATTATTTTGGTTTCGTCAGGTTCGGTTCTTGTTTTTTTTTCTTTTGTTTTGTTAGCCTAGAAAATGGAGAGAAAATGAAGAAATAAATATATTATGAACTAGACTTTCAACATTTTAAGTTGGGTTTACCTAACATTTGAGAAATCAGGCTAATAGTTGACTTGAAATTGGACTTGAAAATGAATACCAAACTCGGTTTAGTTTTCGAACCACCAAAAACGAAACTGAACTAATAGTTTTGTGTTCGGTTTTGGTTTTCATAGTTTCGGTTTTCAATTGGTTCGTTTTCTTTTTCGATTTTTCGAGTCCATCCCTACCGTAGTGTAAAGGAATGAGTATAAAAAATCATAATTTCAATTCCGTGTTTACGAAAAAGCGGGTGCGTAACCGGTGATACTTTAATGAATATTTAAAAGCCCCAAATTACCCTTATTTGGTTTTGCAAATTACGTACCCTTATTGTCGAACCCGCACCAGTGCATAAGCATATTTGGCTAATTGCTTTCTGTTACTGCAGTAAAGCCGTCATCTGCATCTTGTTTCCTTCTCTAAATTACCCTTAACTGGGTCAGACTTCTGTTCACTTGGTCTTGTTGCTGGTGCAGCTCTTCCACTCTCAAGGTCTCATGGCACAAGTAATATAATCTAGGGCTCCTGAATGGCAAATTGTAGCTTTGGTCTCTGAAAAGAAACCATGTATATGTCAGTAAATCAGAGTATCGGTTACTGAATGGCAAATTGTACCTTTGGTCTTTGAATTAAAAGTTTATTAAAATTAGTACTATGAATTTTGTTCAAAAAAAAAAAAAAAAAGTTATGAATTTTGGCAAAATTTGGAGCATTTGTCGTGACACCAACTTCGTGCTAGTGGGTCTCTCCGAATTATCTATTCTAAAGTTAAGGAGGGATTTTAGGGTTTATAAATTAGGGCTCTTGGGGATTTTAGGGTTTTCTCACTCCTTTTATTTTTTCAGAAATTGCACTGTATTTCTCAGATTTTGAAAAAATGGGCTTAATTTTGTTTTTTTTGTTTTTTTTTTTTTGCTTTCATCTCTCTGGTAATTACTCTGAACCCCCAAGCGATTTGAAATTTTGGTAATTTTTCTCATTGTTTTTGACAATTTGTTGTTAGAATTTGTATAAATTGCTGCCAATGTGTTGTGAACTAGTAGAAAATTGGGGTTTCAGGCAAATGACGAGATGGGTATGTGGCTAAGCTAATAAAAATCCACGCTTTCATCTGTTTGTTTGATTAAATATAGTTTTGGTCCTTTTCAACCCTCTTTGTCAATTGTTAGGAATTGTTTGATTTTGCTTGGGTTTCTTGAGGGTTTAGCAATATCAGGTACCTTTTGATCCAATCAACACAAAACCTGGTATGCTCTTTTCAAAATTTTCAATTTGATACACTCAGAATTGTATTGATATAATTTAATTCTTAATTTTTCAAAATCTTAAATATTTCGTGTATATTAGATTCTCCAATATTTCTTCTTATTAGCGTTTGATTTTTTTAGGTCTGTTTCCTGTTGGCATGCTTCCTTTGTTTCAGATGGGAGTTGACTCAATTGGTAAGCCATTTGTTTCGCTCTTTTGTCTCTATGATTTTTCCTCAAAAAATTACATTATTCTCTTAATTGCTAAGACCATAACTGGTACTCCTTGCAAGCCAAAGTATCAACCTGGCATTTTTTAAGTTTTCAGTATTATTTTCTTAGGAAGTATATTGTTGGGAAATCGTATTTATGGGGAAGTTGAGTTTGTGTTTTTAGAGCGCATATGTGTGGGATGAAGGAAGAAATTAGGAACAGACTGACCAATTATGTAAGGATGGTTTAAGGGCTTAAACTAAGATTTTCTAGATGAGACCACATGAATTCTGAACAAGCTCAATCTCCATTTGGAGAGCATTCAACTTCAAGTAAAAGATTTACTGATTCTGCTGTGAAATAGTAAGGTGGGGTTTACTATGTGTTTGAGTGTTCAATTGTGATGATAAAATTTCTTTTATGAGGTTAATTGAGTTTTATTCCTCCTTTCTTTCAATTATTTTCAGTTGGTCCTACTTCATGATTTTATTCTTCTCCTTACTGTTAAATGTTGCTTGACCTCTTTATTGGGACTAATTTTTCATGTTTTTTTTTTTTCATCTCAGTGAAACATATATCAAACCAACAAGGTTGTGGTAGTGGAAATAATCTTTCTAAGGTTTGTGTCTGACAGTCTGAGTGTGATACGCATTTCGTTTACTCTTTGTCACCAGTGCTTTTTTGCTTTTTGCTAAATACTTGGTCAACAAAGAAAGTAAAACACGAGAAATTTTACCGAGCCAAAATCTTGCGAGATTCAAGCATATTTATATAGTTATTAAGGGCATAAGTTTAGTTATGCCTTTTCAGTAAAGATGATACCGAGCTTTCATGATCCTTGATTTTTTTTACACCCTTTCAGATTACATTGGTTCAGCCTTACAATGTAAAGAGGGCAATGCCATGCCCTAATTGTCGGAAAATCAAGAAAGGTCCGTGGCTTTATTCTAATGGATGTCGTTCATTTCTGGAATTTAGCATGGATGACTGGACACACGATGAGGATCTCTATGATTTAAGTTATCTGAAATGGTAAATAGTTTAAATCTTTTTTGAATTTTAACTTCTAATGTTCTGTTACTTTTCGTGAATATTCAATTTTTTTTGCATTTGACCAGATATCAATCAACATTTAGAGAGGGTCATACATACTCTTTTACATGCCATATGCCTTTGTGGAATATGCATATATGATAATGCCTCCTTTCACACAGTATGAACCGAAATAGATGAACAAAAATTTATTTATTTTTAAGTGTTAAATGTATTTATTGAAATGATTTTGTAATTTTTTAGACCGAGGAGGCGGAACAAAGGCTGAAGTACCTCTAATTTGTTCAAATGGCTACAGCTTATGTCGCGGTTTGCTTCACAAACCTCTAAGCTTTGCTTCACAAACCTCTAAGCTTTGCTTCCACATAGCACATCTCTACATCTTAATTTTTGCTTTTGTCTGATTTCTGCAAGTTTGAGGGTTGGGTATAAAAAAAAAATGCAAACCTTTGCATAAGTAAAATACATTTTGCTTTGATCGTCTAGGTGCTTTTTTATGATCATCTATTTTTGGATTTTGGATATAACGGTGCAAGATTGTATGTTGTGTTTTTTGTCTATTTGAAGTGTTAACTGATGCTAAATTTGTTTTTTTTTAGTTGTTCGGTAATTTAGAATTGGATTTATGAGTTGAATTCAGTTTTAGAACTCTAACTAAGGTAGATTAATGCTCTGATTATGCAGGAGTAGATCGGTATTGAGTTTTTGCGAAAGGTCAAGTTATAAATGTAGAGTTGAGGTCAAAAGCATACTGAGCTTGATGATGAGCTGCAGACAGATAGCAGCCCTGTAATTCATTGGAGTTTAGAGCAAGTTCATCAAACTCTTTAGCTCAAACTCATAGAAATTTGTGAACTGTGCGCCAAAATCCAATGACCAAGATATAGACACTTGGACACCTATATGTAAATACTGTTGCTTATCGTAGGTGTTTAGTACTTTTTGCATGTTTTATACAGTTTTAAAATTCGCAGCATCATGCGGGCACCATTGCTAGTTACTTCTAAAAAGAGGCTCATGTGCATTCATATACTAAATTTGATGGAAATTCACACCGAGTTGGCTTTAGGATCAATGCTAAAATTATATTATATATATATTAAAAGAGAAAACAGGTTACTAGACATCCGAATTGTGAAGTATTGGCCGACACCTGGAAGGTGACGAAGCCATAAAATGTAGTGATGTGAAAAAAGTAAATAAATTAAAACCTAAAAGTGACTAATTTAGAATGCGCATGTGAGCAGGATTGAACCCATCACACAAGTGATGTCAGAGCATAGATAAATTGCAGTAAAAGAAGAGTAAGGAAATTTATACCGAAAGGAGAAGTCTTCTACATGATAGCTTTTACAAGCAATTCTCGTCGTCACAAAACCTCTGCCACTAAAATCCTAGAGGAGCAAAAAACAAGGATAAGTGAGCCTGAAAATAAAGTTTTGTGAAACTTTTTCGAAAAGTGTAATCCCTCGTTGTAAAACAAGTATATGGTTTCACAAAAATATTAAATAATAGGGTTAAACTCTGTTTATTACCCTCATGTTTCATGGTTTTCAACATTTAGTACATCAAGTTTTTTTCGTCCCAGAGTCATACCTAAAGTATTAATTTTGGAACAGTCTCATATATCCGTTAGTCAAACTGTTAATTCTCGTGTTAGGTGATGATGTGGCGCCTATGTGGACAATGACTAGGCGTCACATGTCATTAAAATATTAAAATAATTAATTAAATAAAAGTTATTAAAAATAAAAAAACCCAACCCAGAAGAAGAACAAGAAGGAAAAAAAAAACTGAATCTGCAACCTAAAAGAAGAAGAAGAAGGAAGATGAAGAAAAAAAAAACCGAATATGTAACCCAGAAGAAAAAGAAGAAGAAAAAAAAAACCCATCTCTTCTTCCCCTGCGCCTCCAAACCAGAAGACCAAGAACAAGAACAAGAACCCAGAAGAAGAAGGAGAAAAAAAAAAAAAAAAAAAAAAAAAAAAACCCAAACCCGCCCCCAACCTAGAAGAAGGAAAAAAAAAACCTAATTTGTCACTTCGAGATTAATGGAGATCTACCACAAAACCAATCCAAAGATCATCTCAAACTCAAACTCCCCATCTTAAAGTATTTTCGAAATTCACCCACATTAAAAATCCCAAAAATATGGGGTTCATAGTCTAGGTTCGCATTCACGATCGTGGGGCGTGGGGCGTGGGGGGGGGGGAGATGAACTGGGTTTGGCTGCTGTTTTTTTTTTTCTTCTTCTTCTAGGTTGCAGATTCGATTTTTTTTTTTTTTCTTCTTCCTCCTTCTGGGTTACAGATTCGGTTTTTCTATTTTTGTTTCTTCATCTTCCTTCTTCTTCTTCTGGGTTGCAAATTCTTTTTTTTTTCTTTTTCTTCTTCTTCTAGGTTGGGGGCGAGGGGGAAGAAGGGATGGATTTTTTTTTAACTTTTATTTAATTAATTATTTTAAATATTTTTAATGACACGTGGCACCCAATCATTATCCACATAGGCGTTATGTCATCACTTAACGGGAGAATTAACAGTTTGACTAACAAATGTATGAGACTGTCCCAAAATTAACACTTTAGGTATGATTCTGAAACGAAAAAAACTTAATGTATTAAATATTGAAAATCACGAAACATGAGGGTAGTAAACAGAGTTTAACCCTAAATAATAGTATGTAATAGGTACCCTGCAATAGAAGTGAGTCAAAGATGTAGGGTACATCAACATTAATCTCAATTCGATATTCTAAGAAATCAATGCTCATTAATTTATGTAGGCGCACAAGTCCATTGCAAAGATATTCAAACAATGGAACAAACTGGGTCTAGATTTGACATTCTAGTATTACATCACGTGAGTTGCGCTATTTGCATCACATACGAGTCCAAAACATCACACAAAAAGACAGGCTGACACCTAACTTTGGATCCAAAGCGAATGTAAACGGTGCATGTGAACTACACGTGAAGCTAGTCCTTGACCTAGGACAGTATAAATAACTAAGAGACACCGTGCAAACATGTATTAATGAGCAGATAAAAGGTAAGAATGTCATGCCATAAGTTTATGCTCACAAATAATATTAACAACATAAAGTGTACGAAACATCTATTTGTAAAGCTAAATATGACATATCACATTATAATATATAAAAGCAGTTGTCAAAGAAAAATACATATACATATCATATATATACGTAAAAATGAAAAGACCCATTCACAGATATTTACGATGACACATCCATTCGAGCTGGGAAAGCAAAAGTCTCCGATAGTAATCGCACCTAAGCATAATATTGAGACCTATTAGTAAAACTCAACTTAAACAACTAAATTTGGGAAAACGGAGTACGGATTCGGAATCAAAGCATCGAAATATGCTAAGAGAGGCGTGGGAAAATTTTGTAAAAAATCAATTGTCAACCCTAAAAAGTCAACAGAACTGCCTCGACGGTCAACTATGTTAAAACTTTGAAATTTCACTAAATAGATGTCAAAAACGGACTCGGAGCATCGAAATTAGCCTAAGAGGTCTTCATAAAAAAAATTCGAAAAAGTCAACCCAAGGAATATTCCCGGGTTCAGATCCAGATCCAAGTTGGAGGGTCATGGGCTTGGGCCTGTTCTAGGTCTGGTTGACCTGTTTGGACTCGCGGGTCGCCCCCAAAGCTTTGGGTTAGGTTGGGCCAAAGGTCTGGGCTTAAGCCCTTTTTTTTGTACCGGGTCGGTGTTGACCCGTTCGTTTGGACTTGCGGGTCGCCGGACCCAAAGAAGAAGAAGACCGGAAACGCAGGGAAGGTGGCCGAAAAACTTCAAAGCTATAAACGGTTCATTTCTCAACCAAATTTAAATATTCAATAGCCAAAATGAAGCTCAAGAGATAAGGAACATAAATATACCTAATTGGGGCTGAGCCGTGGCTGGAGTTACCCGGAAAAATACCTGTAACCCCGCGGGTCCTTCGTCGGAATTTGGGAAAATTTTCCCCCGAGATGGTTTCTACAATAACGCAACCAAAATTCACGTCTAAGGAGTCAATCGTCGTTAAAATGAGGCGAGGGATGCAAAAACAGGTGGTCTAAACCTTACCTTGCTCGGAATCATCGAAACTCACCAGTGGTTCGTCGGAGGGTTAGTGTACATTGGTCTCTGTCACTGTCGAAATTCAAGGGTTTTGGCCTGGGTTTGAGAAAATGAATGAAGTGATGATGATGGTGCTGGTTCACGGAAAAGAGTGGAATCGACGACGTCGTCGGAGTCGGTGAGGCGAGGTGGCACTGATGATTTCATAGAGAGGGGAGAGTGCCAGAGAGAGAGAGAGAGAGATAGATATATAAATATATATGACATGGTGGTCTGGTGTGGTTTAACATTTCCTGTTGAGCTCGCTGGAGCGGCGATGGTGATATTGGATTGGTGCTGCTGCACCTTCCGTGCAGCGTGTACAGAGCTGAGGAAGAAAGCGAGGTAAGGCTCGCTGGGTTTACAGAAGAGAGAGTTAAATGAAAAGAAAAGAAAGAAGGAGAAATGAGTGCAAGTGTGTGGGAAAAGAGAGAGGTGAGGGAATCGGCTGAAACGAGGGAGAGAAAAATAATAAAATAATAAGAAAAAGAATGAGGCTGGAAAGAGAGGATGAGGGGAGAGAGAGTTAACAGTAGAAAGTTAATTATGGTGTTTGATGGCGTGTAGAAAGTGGGGTTGTCAAAACTCAAACAAAAAAATATTAAATCATCCACTTGCCTTCAATAAAGCTCAGCAATTCCTCAGGCAGACCCATTGTACGAAATCTACCATCAGAGAAATTTTTTAGTGTGATCGTTATACTGGATAATACATCATATGTTATTATATAAATGGTATAATATGTGTGTTAAAAAGTTAATAACTTAAAAAATAAAATTTCTTACCACTTACATAAAAACACGTGATGTACCACTTATATTCCAATCACAATTAAAATTTTCTGCACCATAAATTTTTTTTTTAATTAAACACAATAAAATATTAATTAAAGACCACTTGTTTCTCTTTAGTCAAATCAGTCAGTTCAAGCAAGTTTTTACACTGCACAAAGGCTGATTTTGTGCTTCAGATGGAACCCATGCAATGGTGCGCGTTGGAGAAATTCATTTGCCTCAGGTATTTTTAGAGTTGGAAAAAAATCCTAAAAATCCCAAAATAAACCAAAAAAATTCCAATCTCAAATCAAAATTCTCGAATTTTTTTGTACGGGATTCGGTTTTTCATCTTCATTTTTTCGGTATTCTCATACCGAACCGAAATAAATATTATATATATATATTATTTTTTAATTATAAAAGAATTATTTCAATCGTTCATTGTTTTAGATTTAATATGTGCCGTTCATTTGTTTTTAGGTCAAATCCCCCATTTCACTTCCGTTCCATTGATTCCAATTCCATCGAACTTGAAGCGCAGCCACCGCCACGCCAAAGCATCAAAGACAGAACTCTCCAGCCTTCCTTCACAATTCTTTCACGAATCGTCTCCAACTCTCACAGACAGAACTCTCGATCCAGCACCGAGTCCGAGTCTCACTCTCACCCCAAATTAGGTAACTAATTTAGTGTTTTGAAATATAATATCTGTCACTCATCCAAAATTTAGTGCCCAATTGATAGTAGGGATTGTTGAAAGGCTCGAGGCCAGTTATAGACCCGCTGATGGCCTAATTTATTCAAGCCGTTGGCAATTTTTTTTTTGTGTGTTAATAACTTATACATTTCTTCCATCTTCATCAGTTTGTTAGTAGTCGTTCAATAATTAAAATGATGTTTGATTGAGTTTATCGTATTCTTTTTTTAAAATCGTTTCTTTTATTGATGATGCGCTGCGGCACCCATGTGTGATGCTATGTATTTGGTTTTGGCGGGTTGTAGGGGGATTAAAGTTGTGGGAAGGTTCTCTTGATCTAGTTAAAGCTCTAAGATCTGAATTTCAAAATGGACATTTATCATTTGCCGGTAAACGCGTTTTAGAGGTGGGCATCCTAATATTTTAAGGTGAATGTATAGTATACTGTCCAAAGATGCCTTCACATGTTAACCTTTCACATCTTAACATTTTTCCTGCTACTTTAGCTCATATGATTCCTGCCTGGTAGTCTAATTCTCGAGTGTAACTTTTCTTAGTCATAAGTTCATAAAATGAGACGTGCAAGCTTCTTTGCCTTGAAAGAAGCTTGCACGTCTCATTTTATGAACTTATGACTAAGAAAAGTTACACTCGAGAATTAGATGCTATGAATAAGCAGATGCTTTTGAATAAGCAGATGCTTTCATAGCATCTGCCCAATCTGTCAATTTGACATAGTGCCAGATTGCTTTTGAATAAGCAGATGCTATGAAAGTATGAAACTATGTCAAATTGGCAGATTGGGCAGATGCTATGAAAGTATTGAATAGGCCTATAAGTCAATTTTTCAATATAAAAGATTGAATTTTAGCCCAAAAGCATAATATGTCAAATTTTAGCTAAAACCATTTCAGGATTCCCGATTTGTCCTAAAATTCCGAAACTATTTCGGGATTCCCAAAAATTGGGATTCCTGAAAATTTGGTTTGGGATCGGTATTGTAATTGGGATTCTCGAAAATTTAGGTTTGGGAATCGGGACAAGGGTTTCGGTATGGGATCACATACCGAACCACCCCTAGGTATTTTTACATAATTTCAGACATAATTTATTCATTATAATTTTGAATTGAGTTCCGTCTGTGGCCATGTGTTCGTAAAAATGAGCACCATTCGGAAGTTGTACAATAAAAGTGGAAAAGTGAAAGGAAAACTGAGGTCCACGTGGAAGGCCTACGTGGCATTTCAAGGGCGTTTTGATAATTTCACTACTACTAAGAATAAAATATAATAAATTTCGAGATGGGATGTCACAATCTACCCTCTTAAGAAACTTTCGTCCTTGAAATTAAAAACAACATAATTTAATCAAAAAATAATTACGAATACAAGTCTCTCACACGTTTCTCCGTTTCCGAAATATCACCATAGTCTCCACATGTACGAGGCTGTTCGTACATGAAGTCCCCGGTGTTATTCTCTCATATCCATCCGGATTTAAGGAGTGACTGTAACAACTCGAACGATTTCTTTTTTCCTGCTTTGACTAGCTAACCAATAAAGTTCTTGCTTAATGCCTAAGCAATCTTCTTTTTTCATCCCAAGTCAAAAGTGGAAGGGTTGAACTTGGAAATTAGTTAACAAGGTTTCTTGATGATCTGTAAGTAACGTCACATCACTATTCGTGAGTTGTAACTGAAATAGGATTTGACAGTCGAGTCATCCACGTGTTTTTCTGCTGAGATCGTCAGCAACTACCTTTGCACAACCGGGGTAGTACACGATGGTGCAATCGTAGGCGTTGATTGATTTTTTCCATCGTCGCCGTCTACAATTAAACTTCCTCCAAGTGAAGATGTATTTGAGGGGTTTAAGGGAGTTGATGAGGATTTTGGCAAGTTTCTCCATAAAGAAACCGTCATCAAGGTTTTTTTGTACAGGTAGCAATTGTCAACTCTAAATCGTAGGTAAAGAAGTTCACTTCATGTGGTCCCAGCTGTCGGAAGGCATAAGTGCTTACCCTACCATGCTACATCAACACGCATCAAGATCATTCAGTGAAGTATCACGGTAGATTTCGAAATTATTTATGTCATCGAGGAGTGTAAGAACAATAATCAGAAAGAGACAACATCTCAATTGTTAGAAACTTAATCACATTTACATCTCGAATGAAACTCACTTATTTCCTGGTCAACTTGTAACAAATAAGGCTATGGTGAAGAAAGTTAGCACATATCGTCAATGGTAAACGACAAGACCAAAGATACCTTGTATTTTGTAAAACCATGTGGGGGTTCCTAATTTTTCTTCAACTGCAACATTTTTGGGGATTGACGAGAATGTCATCTGTTGAGCCCACGTCTCCAAAAAAGAAACGTGATTTGAACAAGCCTGGCATTTGGGGAATTTAGTGTAAAGATGATTCGCTTTGAGATTGCTTAGATTAAACCATCGATGTTTAGAAAGTTTGACTTCATTATTGGAGTAACAAGAAAGTTCTCGATAAGGTTATCATGAATCTTTAAGGACATGGACGAAATGCACGGTCCATCATGTTCATAAACGATATTGGAGCATTCGCCAACCCGTATCACATCACAAGGAACTCATAATGAACATGCAAAGTCTTAAGCGTAGTCTTAGGAACATCTTCATTTTTTATCTTCAGCCGGTCGCAACCAAAATTCAGATCGATCTCGAAGAAAGCTCAGGTTCCATAGAGTTAGTCAGAAAGATCAATTCAAGACATGGATTAACGGTTTTTAATCATCGCCCAATTGAATTGCTAGTAAATAATGTACAATCTTAAGGTTCAGTCTTTGCTCTTCATGAATGGAAGCAAAAGTCTCCACGATGAAGGTTCAAGGAAAATAGGTGTTATACTTGGACGTAGATCAATGGTGCCTCACACATCTCAATCTAGTGGTATCACAAATAGATATTTAGGAATGACATCAAGAATTTAGTTTGACTAGGTTCACAAATTCCAGCTGTACTGGATCGTCATCTTCCTCTACAACAAGTGCTAAAAGCCTTCACCATATTTTCTTAAAAAAATTCACCTTCATAACGAGAATTAATTCATGCTTCATTTTCTGATGTTTGCCTATGGATGTGACCACAGGGATGACAAGTCGTAAAAAAATGACTACTTTCGGTCGATGCTCCACCAAAGGAATAATAATAATACAGTCAATCCATCTCTTAGATTACGTGGAATTCCACGATATCGAATAAAATAAGATTAACTAACATTACCAGATTGGTAATGGAAATGGTGCAATCACTACACTCGTACTGGCATAATAAACTTGCCTTGTGGCATTGGAATTGGCGAGACGCACCCGACTAAGGTACCATGTGATTGAAGTATTTGAGCAAACAAGGATAATATAACTAATTGGTGGTTAATGTCGTTGTCATGACTACGGGTTTGCTGTTCTCATGCATGGCTTGCTCCTAAGTTTCCATAATTGTGGTTCCGTTGGCCTTAATTGTCTTCGGTGGTGTCGCTACCTAGCGTTTCTATGGTATTCTAGCAATGTATGACTCATTGGAACAATAAACCGGTGTCCTAGCAATGAGGTATGATAACTATACACCGCATTGTATTTTCAATATAAAGAAATCATACCGCCTAGATACTGGTTCATAACTCCCAGATACAGGACAATCTCGTTCTGGTGACAATTAGCGTCACCTAGGTTGGCTACTACCTAAGGCATGGTCAAGAGAGTAAGTAAGATTTTCTAGGAAGGTTGTTCCTATGAGGTGATTTTGACGCTTTTGGGAACACTGACTATAATTTTTGGTATGTAATTATGGAAACTAGTGTTTGTGAAACTACCCTAAGCTCAAGAATGGGAATTGTGGTTAACTTTACCTTAGAATGGGATTTATTGAAAATTGATATTCCTCTTGAAAATCCGGAATCGTAACTGCTATGTTTGAAAGATTGACGTTGTCGGGGACCAAATGTGAATGTCCTCTAGATGTTCTTCCATTAAGTGCAACCACATCAACACTAACATAGTTATTTGAGACATTTTCAGAACTTCGAGGTGAAGCAAAACCTTGAGAAATTTTTGGGAGGTGGCATATTAAATAAAGACTGCCAAGGATGAAAGCACTTGTGGTTTCCTAACAAAGAAGGGTTGGTAACGATGGTTGGATTGTAGTTGTGATTAATTGATAAATTTCCGATGTTGCACAATTATCGATACGACTACCCTGCTTCAGGGTCAACAAAGCGTCTTTAATTCGGGTGTTTCCTTAGCAAGGAGGTTCTTCACTTAAAAGTCTAATGGCGGTCACCAAAGCGTTCTTTTAGAATGTCGGTAAGTCATAGAAAAATATCAGCGATAGTCATTCCAAGTTGCCCAAAAGTCATAAAAAGCTGTCATATTTCGTGTTCGACGAGGTGGCATAATTATGACGCTAGAATTCAAGAGCCGTGTGATGATTGTGATACTGCCTAACCTATGCTCTGATACCAAACTGACACACCCTGACCCGGAATGTCCACCTGGACACCCGAATCGCGATGTGCTGGCCGACACCTCGAATGTGATAAAGCCATAAAGTGTATTGATGTTGAAAATGTGAATAAATTAAAACCTAAAAGTGACTAATTTAGAGTGCGAGCAGGATTGAACCCATATCACACAAGTGATGTTAGATAATAGATAAATTGCAGTAAAATAAGTGTAAGGACATTTATACCGAAAGGAGAAGTCTCATGCATGACAACTTATACCAACATTCCTCGTCGTCACGAAACCTCTGCCACTAAAATCCTAGAGGGGCGAAAAACACTGGTGAGTGGGCTTAAAAATAAAGTTTTGTAAAACTTTTTCGAAAAGTGTAACCCCTCACTATAAAGCAAGTATATGGTTTCTAAAAAATATTATAATAATAGTATATAATAGGTACCCTGCAACAGAAGTGAGTCAAAGATGTAGGGTACAACAACAAGATATCTCAACATTAATCTCAATTTGTTATTCTAAGAAATCAATGCTCATTAATTTATGTAGGCACACAAGTCCACTGCATAGATATTCAAACAATGGAATAGGTTGTGTGTATGTTTTACATTCTAGTACTACATCAGGTGAGTTGCGCTAGACGCTTCACATACGAGTCCAAAACATCACACAAAATGACATGCTGGCACCTAACTCTAGATCCAAAGCGAATGTAAACGGTGCATGTGAACTACACGTGAAGCTAGTCCTTGGCCTAGGACAATACAAATAACTAAGAGACACCGTGCAAACATGTAATAATGAGCAGATAAAACGTAAGGATGTCATGCCATAAGTTTATGCTCACAAATAATATTAACAACATTAAGTGTACGAAAAGTCTATTTGTAAAGCTAAACATGACATATCACATCATAATATATAAAAGCACTTGTCGGAGAAAAATCACATCAGCATATATATATATATATGTAAAAACGAAAAGACTCACTAAAAAATACTTGCGATGTCACATCTATTCGAGCTAGGAAAGTTGAAGTCTCCGATAGTAATCGCATCTAAGCATAATATTAGAACCTATTAGTAAAACTCAACTTAAACAACTAAATTTGGAAAAACGGAGTACGGATTCAGAATCTGAACGTTATACGCTAAGAGGGGCCCTGTGCAAATTTTGTATAAAGTCAATCAAGCTGCCCCGATGGTCAACTACGTTAAAACTTTGCAATTTCACTAAATAGATGTCAAAAACGGACTCGGGACGTCGAAGTTAGACTAGAAGGGTTTCCGAAAAAATTTCGTAAAAATCAACACAAGGAATATTCCAAGAATTTTTGGAATATTCCAGAATGCATTTAAAATTTGGGCTAGGCCAGATCCTGGGTTCGGATCCATATCCGGGTTGGACGGTCATGGGTTTGGGCCCTTTGTTTTTCAATCGGATCGGGTTGACTCATTTGGACTCGCGGGTTGCCCCAAAGGTTTGGGCTGGGTTGGGCCGAAGGTCTGGGATGAAGACCTTTTTTTTTTTTTTTTTTTTTTGTACAGGTTCATTTCTCAACCAAATTCATAGATTCAAAAGCCAAGATAAAGCTCAAGAGGTAAGGAACATAAATATACCTAACTGGGGCTAAGCTGTGGCTAGAGTTGGTCGGAAAATACCTGCAACCACGCGGGTCCTTCGACATAATCTAGGAAAAAATTTCCTCGAGATGCTTTTTGCAATAACACTACCAAAACTCATGTTTAAGGAGTCAATCGTCTTTAAAATGAGACGAGGGAGGCAAAAATAGGTGGTCTAAACCTTACCTTGCTCGGAATCATCGAAACTCACCGGTGGTTCGTCGGAGGGGAAGTGTACATTGGTCTCTGTCACTGTCGAGATTCAAGGATTTTGGCCTGGGTTTGAGAAAATGAATGAAGTGATGATGGTGGTGCTGGTTCACAGGAAAGAGTGGACTCAGCGACGTCATCGAAGTCGGTGAGGTGAGGTGGCGTTGGTGATTTCATAGAGAAGGGAGAGTGGTAGAGTGAGATATATATATATATATATATATTACATGGTGGTCTGGTTTGGTTTAGCATTTCCTGTGGAGCTCGCTGGAGTGGCGATGGTGATGTTGGATTGGTGCTGCTGCACCTTCCATGCAATGTGCACAAAGCTGAGGGAGAAAGCGGGGTAAGGCTCGCTCGGTTTACAGAAGAAAGAGTTAAGGTACCGTTTGGTATGTGGGACGGGACGGAACGGAGTGGAACGAGGCATTCCATCCCACATTTGATGCGCCTAAAACGGGAAGAACGCGCTGTTCCATAGGACGAATTTTGGGTGAATTTTCGTTCCGCCTCACCCTTTGGAATGACTCGTTCCAAATCCATGGAACACAAAATTATAATCTCTCTGTCTCCTTCTTCTTCCTCCTTGTTTCCATCCGAGGGCATCTTTGCTCCCTCTCCGTTCAGTCCCGTCCCATCCTATTCTGTTCCGTCCCGTCCCTTTGCATACCAAACGATACTGTAGACATCGAAAATTAGGTGAAATAAATGTTGATCAATAATTAAAATTTCAACGTTCATGTGTCACATAAATTTTACACATAGCATGTGACTAAACGAAAAGTCAAAATAAATCGGAAAAGTCATCAAACAGGACACGTGTCAACACCTGACAGAAATGATTGATTTCATCTGATTATTTAAATCCAAAAAATCAAGTTTTGGAATTCTATAAATAGGAGGTCAAGGCTTTCATTTTAGGAGACCAATTCATAACCATTCACCTTATACCAAAACCTTGAAGCTTTGAAATTCCAAAGCTTCCAAGCAAATCCCGAAGGATCAAGAAAGCCCTCTTTGTTCTTCGTCAAAATCCTCCTTCAAGATCAAGCCCCAACGATCCTTGAAGAACTTCCACTAATTCAAGATCAAGCCCCGACAGTCTTTGAAGAAAGTGTTCATCATTCATCATTCGTTCATCCCTAGATCAAGTCCCGACGGCCCTTTGGATCAACGATGTCAACAAATCTGCACAACTGTTTATCCCAAGATCAAGCCTCGATGGCCCTTTGGATCAACAACATCAAATCCATCCATTACAAAGATAGAATCAGAGGCTAAATTTGTAGAAGAGATTGTAACCCCTAAATCATCAATACAAATATTATTTTGTACACGTGTTCTTGTATCATTCATCACATGAATTTCCGTGTTTACAGATGCCTAAATGGAAAGAAAAGAAAGAAGGAGAAATGAGCGCAAGTGTGTGGGAAGAGAGAGAAGTGAGAGATAGTTAACAGTAGAAAGTTAATTAGCATTTCCAAATGAGATGTTAAATTATCCACATAAGCTATAATAGTAAAAAAAGAAGCCACTATTGTTTCCAACCGAAATGCCAAATCTTATATGGCATGACATGAAATGGCAGCAAAGGGTCTTGATGTCAAATTTGACAGCTGTTTCAAATTTTTTTTATTAATTATGAATTTTTTTATTAATATTTTAATGTCATTTATTATTTGATTGTTCAAACGGTAGAGTTGGTTTGGCTTCTGAGCTTCAACCACCACCACCCAACGACCACCACCAAATATCATCCATCCGAATCCATGTCAGTCGGGTCGTCGTAGGTTCTAGAGTACGACGTCGTATAGCAGCTTACAGTATCTTATCTTCCAAGGCTGCCGTTAACCTCCCCGCCATCCTCACTGTCCAGTAAAGCTTAATAGTGATGGCTGGAACCGTTCAGCAATACGATGTCGTTTGAACTGCGGATAAGCTTCACAGGGAATCAAAAGGCCTCCAATTTCTTCAGAAATCGTTTCTGAATCAGGTTTTTGTTCTTTCTCTGTACCCCCTTTTATGTTTTCGGATTCAGTTTTCTGATTCTTTTTGAAATAGTGAATGCAATGTATGCGAATTTAGCAAAAGGCCAAGCATTTCCCTTGGCAATTAAGGTTTGTTCGAGACCCAAATTGTTTCACACCTCAAAGTTTCAATCTTTACAAATTGGGTCTCATCCAAAACCCCCAATAAACCTTTAGTCCGATCAAACTCACAAAATCCACATCTGGGTTTGGTGAAAAAAATTATGGGTTGTCACATTTGGTTCGGTTTTCGACCGGTTCGTAATGTGCGATTCTCGAAAAGGGGATTGTTGCAAAACCCAGAAGTCAGCAAGTATAACCCCGGTTAGTGATAATGGTTCTTGGTAGGGAGCAACAAAGAGTTTAGATGGAGATCGTAGTAAGTCGTCTTGGGACAAATCAGCAAGTATTAGACAGAAATTAAGAAAAAATAATAATGTAACAAAACAGTATTTTAATTTGACATATTAGATGAAGAACAAAACATGAAAATATGTCAAAATACTACATAAATTATCAAATTTAAATTTTAGATTAAAAATTTGACTAATGGTGTCTGATGGAGTGTAGAAAGTGGGGTTCTCAAAACTCAAACAAAACAATATTAAATCATCCACTTGCCTTCAATAAAGCCAAGCAATTCCTCATGCAGACCCATTGTACGAAATCCAGCATCAGATTTTTTTTTTTATTTAAATTAAACCCAATAAAATATTAATTAATGGCCACTTGCTTCTCTTTAGTCAAATCAGTCAGTTCATGCAAGTTTTTACATTGCACAAAGGCTTATTTTATGGGACAAAGATCCCAGCCGGATCTTCCCATCAAATCCTAAGAATTTGAAGATTCAGATCTTTGGAATTTGATTTAATAACTATAATTATTATCACTTTTATAAAAGTTTTTCTGTTTGTAATCATTTGATTAAATTTTAACATTCTGAATTTCTGAATCCTTAGAATTTGATGGGATAAGATTCGGTTGGGATCTCTGTCCTATTTTGTGCTCCAGATAGAACCCATGCAATGGTGCGCGTTGCACAAGGAGAAATTCATTTGCCTCATGTATTTTTACACAGTATTAGACATAACTTGTTCAATATAATTTCAAATTGAGTTCTGTCTACGGCCACGTGTTTGTAAAAGTGAGTATCATTCGAAAGTTGTACAATAAGAGTGGAAACGTGAAAGGAAAACTGAGATTCACATGGAAGGCCTACTTGACATCTTAGGGGCATTTTGATAATTTCATTACTATTAAAAATAAAATATAATGAATTTTGGGACTGGATGTCATATTGACAAACAAATATATTGAAATATAAAAATTGAATTTAAATTTGTCAACTAGATTATCTTTTTCTTTTTCAGATTGGTGTTAGCATACTGAAAAAATATAATACTGATTAGTTCGTTTGCTTGGATGAGGTGAAATCCAAATATATGCGATGAGAGAAGTAAAAATGTTTTTTCCCCCTTATGGATCCGGTAAATGATTAGGTAAAAAGAGTAAGAATTGCAAATAATACTAATCGTTATTTTCTTTTTTTTTTTCTTCTAACCAATAATGCAGTAAGGATATTGCTTATGAATAATTATCGTAAAATGAACTCTTTATCTTAGTTTGTTGGTAAATATCACATATTCACTATTCATCCATTGTTCATCTATATCTTACTCCTAATTGTTCATGTATATCTTACTTCTAATTGTTTTTTTGATTGTGGTAATCTATTGTTTTACTCATTCAGTCTACTCTACATATTTGTTTGAAAACTAGCAGGAAGAAAGAATGAGACGGTTGGAGTGCAGAGTGAAAGTTTACTTTGATGCTACTAGGTTGGATCACCAGGTGAAATTTTCATTTCGAGATGTATATATATGTTCACTGCTTACATAACAAATTACTTTGTGTACTTGCGATGACTTGCTTGATTGCCCTGTTGCTTTGGCTACTTACTCAACATTTTTATACGTAGGAGAGATTTGAGTTTTATCATTACAACTAATGTCAAATTTAAAATGGTATGAATCAGGACAGCTACAAACTCCTCTTTTTTGTACCCAATATTTGCCAGGATATCCAATTAATTAGATCACTTTTTGTTTAATAGGGATTCTTAAATTTTAATTTGATTGGGTTTTGGGTTTATGATTTCAATTTAACAGTTCTATTTCTATATTTTCTTAACTCTGTAAAAAAATTTACAGAATTTTGAATACTGATACATAACTGAAACTCATTTTTGCCTAAAACACTGTTCCTTAAACAGCGGTCTCCCAATTTTGTCCCTGCTTGGTTTTGGAAATTAAGGTCTGAATTCTCAATCCTATGTTTCTTTGCTGTCTAAGATGATTTTGGGTTATATCTCTCAGAAACAATTTTTTTTTTTTTTTCACTAAGAAAGTGAAAATCCCTAGCCTTTAGAATTTCTAGTATTTTGTCGGTAATAATATTTTTTTTGCAGCTTTATACGTGTCTCTATTTCCAAATATGATGATCTCTTAATTTACTTTTGTAGCTTTTGTAATATGATGATCTCTTAATTTGCTTTTACATATCTTCTTTACTTCCTCTTCTAGCTCTATATATGATTCCATCTCCAAATAATTATTCCATATTTTCTATTTTTACAGGAAGCAAATCATTGAATACACACGGAAAATTAAAAGAGTTTTAGTATTTGGATTCGTAATTGATGAATAGTTTGAAATGGAGAACTTGGTTGATTGAGACAGAGAGAATCTGACAGCTCCAAACTCTGATCTGCTGATCTCAAAATGGAGAAGTTACTTCTCGGTTCACTTTCACAACGTAAACCAGCTCCTTAGTTCAATTCTTAAATATGAGGTTTTTCAAGTACCACTTTTCTGTAATGAAACATTTGAGTAGTACTCTCCAGGATATGCAATTAATTAGGTCAATTTTTGTTTAATTGGGATTCTTAGTTTCATACTAGGGATTTTAAGTTGATTGGATTCCGAATTTTTGAAACTCAAGGTAAAAATTGTTACATAGTTTCAAATACATAGGATTAATTTCATAACTTTATGGGTTGCTTTGTTATTGTTTTTTGTTGCAGATTTAATCCCTTGAACTTGAATTGGATTGCTCTTTGGTCAAATGCTTATTAATATTAAGTCTTTGTTCCGCATGTGGACCGTCATAGAAGAGTTCCTACCGTCAAATTATAACTAAGATTGCGACATCTGCTGCTCCACCATCATTTCTAAAAAATAAGGTAAAAATCTCTCTTCTCTGCAAATCTTTTTAACAATGAACCAATGAATGCACAAAAAAGTTTTGTACAATCTGATTTTTATGTCTTTCACTCATTATCTCATTGAACAAATCAATTCCGGAAGCCATTTTAAGTATGCTAAATACTTTATATTTGACATTTTGTGTGTTGAATATCAAGATAGAGAAACTTTTCTCTAAAACACCATCTGTCCATTTATGCATTCGTTTTTCTAAGTTAACAATTCTGCAAAATGAGGGTTTATATTTCACTTTTTAAACACCAAATTTGTTTTAGCATAATTCAATTGATTGGTATGAATATGAATACTTTGTAAAACTTGGATTCATACAATATTTAAGGTTTAAGGCCATAGCTCAAACTCGCATATGTTTTGTTATCTCATCGTTATCATTCATAGTTCAAAACACACATAATATAAAATTTGACATAAACTTTACACGT
Organism: Malus sylvestris; assembly: GCF_916048215.2. Lineage (NCBI taxonomy): Eukaryota > Viridiplantae > Streptophyta > Magnoliopsida > Rosales > Rosaceae > Malus > Malus sylvestris. The sequence goes on along the minus strand of NC_062267.1, from coordinate 9,099,559 downwards.
TTGGTTAATAATGCCTAATGTTTTCGTCTATGCAGGACCTGGTGTGCCAACAGTCTTCAACTGCGTAAGTCATTTTATTAACTTTTTGTAAGTCCTTTTATTGTTTTGATCTTTAGCAAGAGGATCCTTTAACAAATCCAACTATTTTAACAAATCCAACTGTCATTTGTTCACATTAACTTCTATTTTTCCAATTTCTAACAAATAAATGAAAACACCTACATATCAGGAGAAAGGAGGAACAAAGTGAAGAAACAAACCCATTAGATTAAAGAAGTTCAACACTACTCATTGTTTCTTATTCTAGATAGGGTTGTAAATAGATTTATATAAGCACTATGGCTTATCATTTATATTTAAAACTTTCTACATGTTTTATACAGTTTCAAAACCTGCAGCACCGCATGGATGCTTTTACTATTATTCATACTATTTTTTTATAAATTTTTAGTTCACAGACCATGTCTACATTTCGATCGTAATATCTAGTGAACAAGCTTCAATTTATATATATACTGTATAAACCGTAAAATTTGTGAGGAATTTGCTCCCCAATATCTGTGAACACGGAAATTTCCTGAAACGAAAGAGACAAGAACAACGTGCACAAACAAATATTTGTATTTGATGATTTTGGGTTACAATCTCTCTTAAATTTGATCATCTGATTCAATCTCCGTAAAGTGTGTATTTGTGGATGTGTGATTGATCCAAAGGGCCGTTGGGCTTGATCTAAGGATGAACGTTCTTCAAGGGCCGTGGACTTGATCTTGAAGGTGGATTTGAGCGGATCTTCAAAGGGGCTTTTGGGCTTGATCTTTGAAGATCAGTGATGAACGGATCTCCAAGGGCTTTTGAGCTTGATCTTGAAGAACAGTGATGAACGGATCTTCAAGGGCTTTTGGGCTTGATCTTGAAGAACGGTTGGATGTGTGGATTTGTCGACGTTGTTGATCCAAAGGGCCGTTGGGGCTTAATCTTGGATGAACAGATGATGAACGATGGTGCTTTCTTCAAGGGCCGTCGGGGCTTGATCTTGAATTGGTGGATGGTTGATCCAAGGGCCGTCGGGGCTTGATCTTGGAAGAACGATGAACGAAGAACGAAGAACACTTTCTTCAAGGGCCGTCGGGGCTTGATCTTGAATTGGTGGATGATTGTTGATCCAAAGGGCCGTTGGGGCTTAATCTTGGAAGAACGATGAACGAAGAACACTTTCTTCAAGGGCCGTCGGGGCTTGATCTTGAATTGGTGGATGATTGTTGATCCAAAGGGCCGTTGGGGCTTAATCTTGGAAGAACGATGAACGAAGAACACTTTCTTCAAGGGCCGTCGGGGCTTGATCTTGAATTGGTGGATGATTGTTGATCCAAAGGGCCGTTGGGGCTTGATCTTGGAAGAACGATGAACGAAGAACACTTTCTTCAAGGGCCGTCGGGGCTTGATCTTGGAAGAACGATGAACGAAGAACGAAGAAGGCTTTCTTGATTCTTCGGGAACCTAGATGCTTGAGAGCTTCGGAGTTTCAGAGCTTCAGAGCTTCAAAGTGTAATATGAATTGGTCCCCTCAAATGAGTGAATTAGCCTTCTATTTATAGAAATTTCCAAGGCCTAATTTTGAATATAATATTCCATATGAAATAAGTCGTTTGATGACTTTTCTAATTTATTTCGATTTTTTGTTTAGACACACGCTACGTGTAAAATTTATGTAATACATGAGCGTTGAAACTTTGATTTATCGGTCAACATTTATTTACCGAAATTTCGATGTCTACAAATGCCCCCACTTCAAGGCGCGTCGTATACATGTGCTTGTCACGTGTAGAAGATGCGTTTTGAAGTCCCTTAATGTAAATGTCGATCCAAGGGCCGTCGAGGCTTGATCTTGAATTGGGCTGGAGATTTCTTCCAGGGCCGTTGAGGCTTGATCTTGAATTGGGTTGGAGATTTCTTCAAGGGTCGTCGATGCTTGATCTTGAAGGTTGAAATTGGACCACAAGGAGCTTCATGTGGTAGATGATCTTTGGCTTGGTAGTGGATGAATCGGCACGTATTTTGTTGCGCTTGTTGACTTTCCATACCTTTGATCTTGAACTGGGTTGGAGGATTTTCTGGATTCCTCCAATTGTTGATTTTCCACAGCTTATTCTTGAACTGGATTTGATTCAAATATGGTGGACGCTTGACCTTGAATCGAACTTGTGATTTCCTCAAGGGCCGTCGATGCTTGATCTTGAATTTGGCCGGAAACTTCTTCAAGGGCCGTTGAGGCTTGATTCTTGAAGGTTGACTCGAACACATGGCAAGCAGGCACGAGGTGAAGGTGACGGCTTGTTGCTTTGTTCAATCTTTTTAATTCACACCTAAGCAGTTTGGTCAACGGTATGATCTTCAAGATTGATGGGTTCTTCTTCCAGTTGGTGACTTGATATTTAAGGATTTGATCCAAGGGTGGTGAAACGGCACATGCAGCCCACAACGCCTAGCAAGTCGACCCAAGAATTTGAGGGTCAAAACGAATCATCCACCCAGAGTGATTGCAAACCTGATGATATAAGATACTTTTGATTTTGAAGAAGTAGCGGATGAATCGACACGTGCTTTGTTGTTCTTGTTTCCACATGCTTCAATGTATCATTTTCCCTTGTCTTATCTATTCTTCTGGCAGAATGTAGCATCTTCTCGAGTTCTTCAGCTCAGACTCCTTCTGCTGAGCTGACTGTGCAGGCTGCATTCTTCTCTGCTTGTTTCTTCAGGCAGATGTGGCAGCTTCTTGAGTTCCTCAGCTTGGACTCCTTCTACTGAGCTGACTGTGAAGACTGCATTCTTCTCTGCTTGTTTCTTCAGGCAGATATGGCAGCTTCTTGAGTTCCTCAGCTCGGACTCCTTCTGCTGAGCTGACTGTGAAGACTGCATTCTTCTCTGCTTGTTTCTTCTGCACGTTGTCTCCATATGCTGCAAGGTATCATTTTCACTTGCCTTATCTGTTCTCCAGGCAAATGTGGCATCCGAGTTTGAGTGGAGGTTCCGGCATATTGTTTTCTTTATCCTTGTCTTTGTAGGTAAGAACAAGGACAAAGGAAAGGACAAGGAGAACGCATGATATGAGATACTCTTGCTTTCTACCCTGGTGATATGAGATACTTTTGCTTTGGTGTCATTTGTTTGCAGAGGTACCCCAAGGAATAAGAAACACTGAGTAACTCGAGAGGCTTCGTTGGGAAGGCATTCTCGGAGATGAAGAAAGGTTATGTATGTCTGCCTTGCTATGGAGGGTGAAGGTGGACAGTTATAGGAAATTCTTTAGTACCTGTAGAGGTACTATTCTTTTACTCGTGTCAGTAACCAATGCGTGATTGATCAGTATGGCTTCACGTGCTTTCTTCTTTATCAGAAATCTTCGACAAATTGTCCGTAATTTTCGTCAAGCTGAGTGTGCATGTGACAGGTGTTGACGAGGCTGAAAAAGACTGGCGCCTCTTCGATATCTGAGATCGGCGCTTCGACAAATTGCCCGTGATTTCCGCAAAGCTGAGTTTGCGCGTGACGGGTGCTGACGAGGATGAAAAAGATTGGCGCCTCTTCGATATCTGGGATCGGCGCTTCGACAACTTGCCCGTGATTTCCGCAAAGCTGAATTTGCGCGTGACGGGTACTGACGCGTCTGGAAAAGCAAGATGCTTCTCCGATTTCTGAGCTTGCCTCTTCGATTTTTGAATTGGCCTCTTCGAATTCTGAGCTCGCCTCTTCGATCTCTGAAATCCCGTCGAGTGTTGATTTTTTATAAAGGCACGCAGTTCGTTTCAAAGCTCACTTGAATTTTCGCTTGTAGAAACTCCCTTTGTGCACTTCTAAGATCTTGATTTTGTCCGACTTCTTATTTCTTCAACACCTTTGAAAATGTCTAGACCCTCCGACCGTCGTTTTGATTTGAATCTTGGTGAAGAGGCAGTCCCGCCTTCTCCAGACAACATATGGCGCCCATCCTTCATATCCCCTACTGGTCCTCTTACCGTTGGGGATTCGGTGGTGAAGAATGATATGACTGCTGCGGTGGTGGCCCGAAACCTTGTCATTCCCAGAGATAACAAACTATTTTCCAAACGGTCTGATGAGTTGGCTGTTAAGGATTTTCTGGCTCTCAGTGTGCAGTGTGCAGGTTCTGTGTCTAATATGGCCTAACGCCTATTTGCTCGAACCCATCAAGTTGAATCATTGGCAGCTGAGGTGATAAGTCTCAAACAGGAGATTAGAGGGCTCAAGCAAGAGAATAAACAGTTGCATAAGCTCGCACATAGCTATGCGACAAACATGAAGAGGAAGATTGACCAGATGCAGGAATCTGATGGTCAAATTTTACTTGATCATCGGAGGTTTGTGGGTTTGTTCCAGCAGCATTTGCCTTCGTCTTCTGGGGCTGTACCGCGTAATGAAGCTTCAAATGATCAACCTTCGGTGCCTTCTCCTTCTGGGGTTCCACCGAGTGATGATGCTCTGAATAATCACCCTCTGGTGCCTCTCTGATCCGGGGCTCCGCCGAGTACTGAGGCGCCACCTGATCAATGAAGGCTTTTGTTTGTTTGCACTTTTCTTTTTTTTTTCTTTTTTTTTTTTTGGTATGTAAATGTTCCGTCTGTAATTTTTCCAGAGAAATCAATGAAATGGACTTTATTTCTCTCAATGCATTTGTTTTTTTTTTTTTTTTTTTTTTTGCATGGTGCTAGCCACCAAGGATCCACTTTCTTTTTTATTTATTTGTTTATTTATTTATTATTATTTTTTTTTTTATATATTATTATTATTATTATTATTATTATTATTTTATATATATATATATTTGTTTTTTCTTATTTTTTTTCCGCTTTCGGTGCTGGGTGCACCACCATTCATTTTTTTTTAATTTAATTTTATTTTCCTTTGCTTTCGGTGCCTGGTGCACCATGTCTTTTTCCTTTTTTTTTTTTTTTTTTATATTGTAATTTTTATATGCACACATACATACATACGTACATACATATACATACATATATATATATATATATATGGTGCAGGATAGGAGTTTGGAGGAGGAAGAAGGAGGAGCACGGAGGATTCTCTATGGCGTACCGGACGGAGGTATGATAGCAAAGCAGCAGATATGGGCTGCTCAGATTCAAGAAGGTTTGCAGAGCCTCGTCGCCGGTGTTGAGCTCAGAAAGCATGCTTTGGACCCATGCGGAGAGATCAGACGGGTTGTAGTGGACGGTGTCGGTCTTCTGAGCAACGAGGTGGGATTCTCGGGTCGTCAGCGTAGGCGAGTGGCTCCAGTCCGATAAGATCTGGTCGGGTTGGTCTTCGGGTCGTGTCGTGCAAGGACCGGTGCGAGATCCGGTTGGAGGATCCGAACTCTAGCGAGCTGTTCGCCGCCTACTTCGTGCTCAAGATCGAGGATGGCACCGGGAAGTACGCCTTCATCGGACTATGATTCGCGGAGCGGAACAAGGCTTTTGATTTCAACGTGACGCTTTCGGACCACGAGAAGTACGTGAAGAGGGAGCACGAGAAGGAGAGCAACGGCGGCGAAACTAGCGACGACTGCCACATCGATATTCATCCCGCCGTCAATCATAGATTGAAAGAAGGTGAGACGATAAGGATAAACGGGAAGCCGAAGCCGCAGTCGACGAGTGGGGCCGGGATGTTGTCCTCATCTGGTATGGACTCTGTGAAATGGAGGAAGGTTTGGGTGGGCGGCCATGGAAGAGCAAGGCCCTGACGGTGCAGCTCCGGCTCAGGTAGCGGTTCAGGGTGGAGAAAAGGTGGAGCAGACTATAGAGTTTGTGTGCTCGATAGACGCTGCGCTGGAGGCTATGGAGCTTGATGATGAGCTCATCTTCTTTTTCAGTGAAATTGCCACGATTGAGATCAGGTCTAAGGTAGTTGATCCACCGCAGCCTGCAGCTCTTCCCGCATCGGAGGAGGCCCGCCGCCTTGGGCAGTGACCGCCAGCAACCCTCGCCGTGAGCTCTGATGTAGGCAATGAGGCGGTCGTATTCTTCCTTGGTCCAAGCTCCTTTGTTGGTGTGAGCCTTCTCACAGCAAGGAGATCTTCCCATTTAAAAAAAATATGGAAAAACTTGAAAGCTTTAAGAAGAATAATTAGTTGCAGCTAGAAAGTCCGTTGCCTTTGTTGTTGTTTATGTCTGGTTTTTTTTTTGTTTTAGACACAGATGAAGTGCTGGTAGATTCTGAGGACACGATCGAGGGTAAGAGTGAGGCCGTCGAGAACGACGCTGGATATGACAGCCTGCATGAGGAGTATCAAGAGACAAGGAAAAAATGTAAATCCGCAAGGCCGAGAGGATCATGATCATGCACTGCTACTGCTAGTTGTTCTTCTGTACTACTCATAATTTGATTATACTCGGATCATATGCTCCCATTGGGTCGGATATCTGCTCTCTACTGTCACTGACCGCCGAATCACGTGGTTGCCGCTGGAGAAGTACTGGTAATTTCTGAGGACATGATCGAGGCTAAGAGCGAAACCGTCATAAACGACGCTGGATATGACGGCCTGCATGAGGAGTAAGGTTGATGGCGTGAACCGTGCTGGGCAGAGACATATATATATGTTTCCCTTTTTTTTTTTTTTTTTTTCGAAGAAACTGTAATTTATTTTGTACAAAGAGAATTGCAAATTTTCTTAACAAAATAAATTTGTAATAAAATTGACTTTCTTTAATAAAACATTTATTCTTTTTTATTTTGATGTGACTGAACTCGAAAAATTGAACATTCGAGCTGCCTACGTACCCTTCCAAAGAAGAGATCAAGTCGTAACGTAGTTCAAATACTTTTTTTTTTTTTTTTTTTTTTTTTTTGCGCCGTTTGCAGTTTTAGCTCATGCAGGCAAGGAGTGTTGGTGTGTTTGCAGTTTCAACTCGTGCAGACAAGGAGCATTTGGTGCCGTGTTGCAGTTTCAGCTCGTGCAGGCAAGGAGCGTTGGTGTTGCCTTTTATGCTCGTGCAGACCAGGAGCGTTTGGTGCCGTGTTGCAGTTTCAGCTCGTGCAGGCAATGAGCGTTGGTGTTGCCTTTTATGCTCGTGCAGACCATGAACGTTTGGTTCGTGCAGTTTTAGGCTCGTGCGAATAAGGAGCAGTGTGTCCTACAGTTTAGGCTCGTGCGGACAAGGAGCTTTGTGCCATGCAGTTTAGACTCGTGCGGGCAAGGAGAATTTGTGAATTTTGTCAAGCAATCCGGGAGAGGCGTTCCTCACAATTTTCATAGCAAGGAGCTTTGACCACGTGATTGAAGAAGTCTTCGGGCAAGAAGTCGCGCATCGTGATGGCAACGGACGATCTTTGTGTCGCAATTTCATCATCTTCAACACGTTCACGTTGCTTTGAAGGTTGACAAGAGCTGCTTTGCCCCCTTTCCGATTGGCGGACTTGTGGAGGAGACGTATGCTTCTTGTGCAATTTCTTAGGAGTGACTTGAGTCCATCCTTCAACTTTGCTTGTCTTTGAGGATGCCCCCAGTGGTTGAGGTGAAAACTTTGAGTTGGAAGAGCCGAAAGGGATGGTGGTATAGTTTGACTTCACCACATCGTCAAGATCTAGCTCGATGATTCCTTTTTGAGCCAGTTTCATGATAAGATCTTTTAGCACGAAGCACTTTTCTGTCGGATGACTGATGAAGCGGTGGAATTTACAGTACCTTGGACTGTCGGTGCGATTCCTCTCTTCTGGCCGTCTGCACTCAGGCAAGCCGATCACCTTCTTTTCCAGCAAGTCTTCTAACATGGCAACCACATCAGAGTCGGGGAATGGATAAGTTTTCTCCTCAAACTCCTTCAAAGTGCGTCTACACATCTCTTGATCACGAAAGCCTTCGACTTGAATCGCCTTGCCTCGTGTAGGGATTTTGACGGGAGCTGTGTTGACTGTCATTGCTTCCTTGGTGGATTTCCACGCAGCTTTCTCCACATTTGTCTCAAGAACTTTGTCGTTCTTGTAGTCGGCGATCGATTCTTTCTTCCCATGATGGGCGATGCTTAACTCCATGTCATGGGCTCGGGTGGCTAGCTCTTCGAAGGTCCGTGGTTTAATGCCTTGGAGGATGTATTGCAAACCCCATTGCATGCCTTGGATGCACATCTCGATTGAAGAGGTTTCCGAGAGCCTGTCTTTGCAGTCAAGGCTTAGAGTGCGCCATCTGTTGATGTAGTCAATGACTGGCTCATCCTTCCACTGTTTTGTGCTCGTTAGCTCTAGCATGCTCACAGTGCGGCGGGTGCTGTAGAAGCGGTTGAGGAATTCCCGCTCCAATTGCTCCCAGCTGTTGATGGACTCAGGCTCTAGGTTCGTGTACCACTCAAAGGCGTTTCCTTTCAACGAGCGCACAAACTGCTTGGCAAGGTAGTCCCCTTCGGTTCCTGCGTTGTTGCAAGTTTCAACAAAGTGGGCAACGTGCTGTTTCGGGTTTCCCTTTCCATCGAATTGCATGAACTTTGGCGGTTGATAACCCCTTGGCATCCTTAGGGCATCAATTTTCTTTGAATACGCCTTCGAGTACAACCCGGAGGTATTTGAGCTCCCTTCGTATTGTGCCTTGACGGTGTTGGCAATTATCTCCTGCAGTTGCTGGATAGAAAGAGATCCCGTGAGTGCCGTTGCTTGGTCTGGCTCCGGCTTCACATCGATATTCTCCACTGAAGGCTCCTCTTCTGGGTTAGGGTTATCTCCGTCATGTGGCTCCAGTCGGCTGACGAGTGCAGCGATTTGCAAGTCTTTTTCTTCCACAGTTCGGGTTAGCCTTGCGATTGCTTCATTCATTTGAGCCAGCTGCTCATCGATTGAAGTTGCTCCAATGGTCATGACTTGCATGGCTGAACTGTCGCTTGAATCGGCATCGGAGAGCATGGATTCGGAGTATTTCCTTGGGCTTTCCCCCCTTGGTGCCCTTAGTGAGGCTAAGGTGATCAAAGGCTCGTGCCTTGGGTGTTTTTGTTCCCTTGGCAGAGTTGATGCAGAGGTGAAAGAGGCAGCAGAAGTAGCTCTTGCCATGCTTCGAGTCGTGATGCCCAAAGTGACACCAGTTACGACGAAGACGCTTTTGTTCTTTGCGTCGGTTGCGGGAACAGTTTGAGCCTTCCTTGATGCCATTAATTTTGGAAGTGCGCTTGAATTTCTTGAACGGAGAAAGAGATGAGAGACAGAGATTGTCCCACTGGGCGTGCCAATTTGTGAACACGGAAATTTTCTGAAACGAAAGAGACAAGAACAACGTGCACAAACAAATATTTGTATTTGATGATTTTGGGTTACAATCTCTCTTAAATTTGATCCTCTGATTCAATCTCCGTAAGGTGTGTATTTGTGGATGTGTGATTGATCCAAAGGGCCGTTGGGCTTGATCTAAGGATGAACGTTCTTCAAGGGCCGTGGACTTGATCTTGAAGGTGGATTTGAGCGGATCTTCAAAGGGGCTTTTGGGCTTGATCTTTGAAGATCAGTGATGAACGGATCTCCAAGGGTTTTTGGGCTTGATCTTGAAGAACAGTGATGAACGGATCTTCAAGGGCTTTTGGGCTTGATCTTGAAGAACGGTTGGATGTGTGGATTTGTCGACGTTGTTGATCCAAAAGGCCGTTGGGGCTTGATCTTGGATGAACAGATGATGAACGATGGTGCTTTCTTCAAGGGCCGTCGGGGCTTGATCTTGAATTGGTGGATGGTTGATCCAAGGGCCGTCGGGGCTTGATCTTGGAAGAACGATGAACGAAGAACGAAGAACACTTTCTTCAAGGGCCGTCGGGGCTTGATCTTGAATTGGTGGATGATTGTTGATCCAAAGGGCCGTTGGGGCTTGATCTTGGAAGAATGATGAACGAAGAACACTTTCTTCAAGGGCCGTCGGGGCTTGATCTTGAATTGGTGGATGATTGTTGATCCAAAGGGCCGTTGGGGCTTGATCTTGGAAGAACGATGAACGAAGAACACTTTTTTCAAGGGCCGTCGGGGCTTGATCTTGGAAGAACGATGAACGAAGAACGAAGAAGGCTTTCTTGATTCTTCGGGAACCTGGATGCTTGAGAGCTTCGGAGTTTCAGAACTTCAGAGCTTCAAGGTGTAATATGAATTGGTCCCCTCAAATGAGTGAATTAGCCTTCTATTTATAGAAATTTCCAAGGCCTAATTTTGAATATAATATTCCAGATGAAATAAGTCGTTTCTGCCAGGTGTTGACACGTGTCCTGTTTGATGACTTTTCCAATTTATTTCGATTTTTTGTTTAGACACACGCTACGTGTAAAATTTATGTAATACATGAGCGTTGAAACTTTGATTTATTGGTCAACATTTATTTACCGAAATTTCGATGTCTACAATATCTATTTGGTCTAGTTGCATCTAGTCAATATATATTTTTTTGTTTGGGGAGGTATTTTGTTTGAATTTGTTGTGTCAGAAGATGTATTAAAAAAATTCTTCTCGTTGTGCCACTTTGTGAATTGCCTTTAGGTCTTCCTTTTGTGAATGGCCTTTAGAAAATTCTCACCTTGAACAACATGAGCTATAGTACTGCTTACTAGGGCTGGTTTGGTATGGAATCCCATACTGAAATCCTTGTCCCGATTTCCAAACCAAAATTTTCGGGAATCCCAATTTCAATACCGATCCCAAACCAAATTTTCGGGAATCCCGAAATAATTTCGGGATTTCGGGACAAATCGGGAATCCCGAAATGGTTTTGGGCTTTTGGACTAAAATTTGACATATTATCCAAATTCCCATCAATAAATAAAATAAATGGTTCAAAAATATGAGCATTCAACATAGAAGTATCGTGTATTTGAACTAGGAAGCAAATAAAAATAGCTCGTTTCTAAACTAGGAGAATATAAGTAGCCCCACCCCCACAAAGATAGTACAAACATGAAAGCTAGAACCTACATACAAGATTTATCAACACTTATTTGTAGCGCTTGTATGCTAAACCTTTAAAAGTTGCTCGAGCATCAACAGGTTCAAGAAAAACAACCTGAAGAATAATAATTCAAGAAAATAATTAGTAGAGAATCACTCTTTAACAACACAACAACATAGTAGACTAATATGATCAGTAATCTAGAAGTTTCTTCATCTCTGCAGTATGAAAAGATTGGGAGAACAAAAGTACATAATGAGGCATGATCAACCAAGTGTCAAAGAGTGGTTGAAAAACTCACCTAATTAAAAAACCAAAAGCAAAGTGTCCAATTTCCTAAAACATTACAAAACTACTCTCTTCTACTCTCCTTGCCCAAACCGCGGCTTAATCAAGTGCACCACAACACATTTATTCAATTATTCTTCTCACTTGTTAGTAAATAGTGGAGCTTTCATATTTGGCATTAGTTAAGGAGTGGAACCAGGAAAAAGGATTAATTTGCATTTAAATGTACATGATCGTAGACTAAATATTCATGTCATCAAACTGGTTTGACCAAACCCAGAAAATAAAATGCCTCAAAAATCAAGAAAGCACCAACCTTGATGAAATTGTTGCCTGCCTGCGATTGGGTCTTCGAATTTTGCCTCCGAGGAGATAACAGATCCAGAGAGAAAACAGTAGTGTGGCGGTCGGCCGGTGGCTGTGTGGTGAAGGAAGGCTGGAGTGGAGAGTCAGAGAGAGATGATAGTATGGTGTGGTGAAGGAGGCTCAGGGGCTGGAGATGAGGGATCAGTGAGGGAGGCTCAAGCAAGGATAATCGGATAAGGACTGCGCAGCGCTTCCGCTTCCATTCCAGTTCAATAGAACAAATGGAGACGGAAGCGAAGTGAAGTGAAGTAATGAGATCAGACCTAAAACAAATCAACGACACAGATTAAATCTAAAACAATGAACGGTTCAAATAATTTTCTTATAATTAAAAAATAATATATATATATATATATATATTTTTTTTTTTGGTTCGGTATGGGAATACCGAAAAAATGAAACGTAAAACCGAATCCCATACCGAAACTTTCGGTTTGGTTTGGGATTATATCCCGAAAATTTTGGAAATTTTGGTTTGGGATCGAGATTTTTTCGGTTTGGTTTGGGATTTTTGGGATTTTTTTCCAGCCCTAGTCTCTCTTACCCCCAACTGATACATAGAAAACAGGGGCCTCGTTTGGTTTCTTGAATTGGAAGCATAACCCACTATAGAGGTGAATGATTTTTTATTTTGAGAAAATTAGAGAAGGATTAAACAAAAAGGAAACTTGTCCTTCTAATCTTTGTAATTCGGAAGGGATTGAAATAGATTCTCAAGTATTCCATTTTCTACCTTCAGTTGAACTCAATTTTATCAATTCTTCCTTCAATACAAGGTTATCAATTTCAATCTAATCCTAGAAACCAAACCCGGCCAAAGTGATTAGATAAGATCAATGAGCTATTGTGCTAATTACCAAACATATTATTGCTTACATTTATTTGGACACAGATATTTCTATGCTAGTTTTGACTTTTGGGCCTACTTATGAGTAATGATCAATAGACCAACTTTTTAGATCACATATACAAATCATATGATGTGTCATCAATATGAAATAAGTACGTTAATCAACACTGTAATAATTCAATCTTCAACAATCATGTCAAAATTTACAAAATATGGTTTAATAGATGGTCTCCCTAGCATTAACCGGTACTTACATATGGATATTTTTGCTAAGTAATTTTCACATAGGGGACCATGCCATGCTTAGTTGCTAACGATATATTGAATCCCAGTAGGATTAAAGACGAAAGACTTTGACATTCAAAGTAAACCACACATTATGGATCTGAGAATTTCCCTTTAGCTCTTCAGTTTGTGCAGATGCATTCCACTTCCAAATCCCTTTAAGCCATTACCATTCTCATCTCTCAGCCTTCTTTTTTCTTTAACTGGTTTAGTTACTGTCTGTTGCATGCATGCTAGATATGGATGCAGCTGCGAGCATTGTTTTATCCCCGGCTTTGCAAGTGCTCTTTGACAGATTGGCGTCACCGCTCCTACAAAAGGCTTCTGATCTCTTTGGTTACAACGACAACTTCCAGAGCCTGCAGCATGCATTGGTGCGAGCTCAAGCTACTCTTGAAGTTGCAGAAGAACAACAGTTCACAAACAGAGCTGCCAGACTTTGGTTGTTGGACCTCAAGAACGCAGTTTGCCATACTCAGGACCTTCTTGACTTCTTTACTGCTCGGAAAAACTGGAATCATATTTTTCGTCTTTCAATATCAGATGATGGAATTATAAAACCTGAAAAACTCAGGATTATGCTCCAGGAGTTGGAAATGACTATAACCGAGGGATTTCGCATGTTCAATATCAGAGAGCCTACCCAGCTGCTGCCTGGTATCGTGGATCAAGGGTCTGCGAAAAGGGAGACCAGCTCTTTTGTTAAGGACACAGAAATACATGGGAGGAAAGAAGAAAAGGAGAAGTTAATCAAGCTGTTAATATCTTCTGATGCTAACCAGGTTGAAGGAGGATATGCAGCTTGCATTCCAATAATTGGTCATGGAGGAATTGGTAAGACGACTCTTGCTCAATTGGCATATAATGATAATAGGGTAAAGCAACACTTTGATGTTAGGATGTGGATTTTTGTTTCTGATGACTTCAATATCACCAAGATCATGAAAGGAATTATTGAGTCGGTAACAAAGAGTAAGTGCAAGATTACCGGGATTGACGAACTCCAGACTCGGATTTGGCATTTGCTGCACGATAAAAGATTTCTCCTCGTGTTAGATGATGTATGGACTGAAGATCTGGATGATTGGGAAAAGCTAACACCTTTGTTTAGAGAGGGAGTTGATGGATGTAAGATTGTTGTTACCACACGCAGCAGAAAGATCCCGTTGATGATGGACAGCTCAATTCCGTATCAGTTGGATGGTTTAACGTTTGATGATTGCTTGTCTTTGTTTAATCAAAGGGCTTTTGGAAGAGGAGGAGAAGAAAAGTATCCACACCTTGTTCTGATTGGGAAGCAGATTGTCAAAAAATGTGGAGGTTTTCCTCTAGCGGTAAAAAGCTTGGGAAGTGTAATGCGCTTTAAAAGAGAGGAAGGACATTGGTTGTTTATGCAGAACAGTGAACTTTGGCAATTAGATGTATGCCAACAAAAAGTTTTACCTGCGTTGATGTTGAGTTATCATCGTCTTCCGTCATATCTTCGACAATGCTTTGCCTTCTGCTCATTATTTCCCAAAAATTATGAATTCAAGAAGCAAAAGCTAATTCATCAATGGATGGCAGAAGGCTTCGTTCTAGGACAAGGGAGCAAGCGACTAGAAGACATTGGTGATGAATACTTTTCTGATTTACTGTGGATGGCTTTCTTTCAAGAAGTAGAGGTTTCTGAAAATGATGATGTAGTCGGATATAGAATGAACAATGTGATTCATGATCTTGCACGATATGTTGCAGGAGAAGAGTCTTTGATACTCGAAACAGGTCTTCCACCATATATTAATCCATCACAAATTCGACACTCGTCTATTGTTTATACAAACAGAGATGGAGAAATCACAATCCCATTGGAAGCTCTATATGCAGCGGAACATTTACGAACTCTATTATTCTTAGGAGATTCTGGCTTGTCAAGCAGCATGGAGAAGATGTTTTCAAGGTTTGTATATTTGCGTTTGCTAGATCTTAGTGGCTGTGGTGTTTCTAGTTTCCCGGATGCATTGGGTGCCTTGATATGTTTGAGGTATCTTGACCTCTCTTACACGCCTATTGAAAACCTTCCTCTTAGGGTATGTGGGCTTGTATCATTGCAGACTTTAAACCTAATTGGTTGCTATAATCTCCTTAATTTGCCTTCCTTGGAAAGAATGACCTGCCTAAGACATCTCAATCTAACTGGATGTGAACAATTATTTCAAATGCCTGCTGGTATTGAAAGTTTACATCAACTTCAGACATTGCCATTATATGTCGCTGGGAGAGATAATCGCCTTAGTGAGCTGAAACAATTAAATCTTTATGACAAGTTGAATCTAACACACTTAGAGAAAGTACGGCACGCAGCGGAAGCAAAAACAGCTGGGCTGATGATGAAGAAAAATCTCGATTCATTGGGATTATTCTGGGGACTGTATCAGCCGAGATCGGAAGATGTGGACATATCACTGGGGATAGTACCTAAACGCGGAAAGGTATTTGGCATACGGGAACAACTTGCACCCTCTGCAGCACAGCAGTATAAACATGCCGAAGAAATTCTCGACAGTTTACAACCACCGAAAAATATGAAAAAGCTATTCATAAATGGCTATCCAGGATTTAGATTTGCTGCTTGGGCTCTCCCGGAATATGTAGTTGCAGTTGAAATTGCGAATTGCCAAAATTGTGGACATCTTCCAGCCCTTGGGAATCTGCTGCTGCATAAGACTCTTTCTCTGCATGGGATGCATGGCGTAAGGCGCATTGGTACAGAGTTCTACGGTGACGGTGCAGACATAAGATTTCCATCACTTGAAAAACTATCACTCAGTGATTTTCCCAACTTGGAAGAGTGGACAAGTGCAAATAGCGAAAATTCGTTCCCAAGCCTGAAGAAATTAACCGTCAAAAGATGTCCCAAGCTAGCACATATCCCATCTCCTCAATCCCTTCAACATCTAAAGCTGCAAGACTGTAATCCAATGCTGACGTCCGTAGCAAATTTAGGTCTGCTTTCTGTGCTTGTTCTAGAGAACATTCCAGGCCTACTCACTCTCCCAGAAGGGCTCACTGCATCAGCTTGTCTGTCTTCTTTGAAGATCTTGTCGTGCCCCAAACTTCGTTCACTTCCTTTGCAGATCCGAAACCTTACTGCTCTGAAATCATTGACCATTCGATGTTGCGAAGAGCTCTCCTCTCTGCCTCAGACTTTACAAAACCTCAAAGCGCTGGAGTCACTAGAGATTAGTAACTGTCACAGTATAATATCCATGCCGGATGGTTGGATTGGAGGTTTGAATTCCCTTCGAACATTGTCCATTGAAAACTGCAGTAACCTAACTTCTCTGTCGTCGAGTTTGGAACGGCTCACGTTGCTTGAGCACTTGACGATTATGTTCTGTCCAAATCTTGGTTCTTTTCCAGAAGGTGTTCAACACCTCTCCTCCCTTCGAAGTTTGATCCTATTGAGCTGTCCTTGGTTTGATTCTCTGCCAGAAGGGTTACAACATGTGAGAACACTGCACTGTCTCAAAATTGGTAGCTGCCTCAATCTAACAGCTTTGCCAGAATGGTTTGAGGGTCTTGATTCTCTTAGGTCCTTGACGATATTTGATTGCCCCGGTTTACAACAATTGCCACCAGGTTTCAAGATTCTCACTAAACTCCAACACCTCTCTATTCAAGAATGCCCGGAGCTTGAGGAAAGATGTAGACAAGGTAATGGTGAGCATTGGTTGAAGATAGCCCACATCCCGCATAAGTACATCGGACCACCTCAGGCCAGGCAGTCCGGTGAAGCGAGCACATCTGGCAGCTGATCTCTTCTTTCAAACATATTCTCAGTGAGCAACTTTCATTTCATTGTCGTCAACAAGCTTTCATCATTATGCTAAGCCATGCCTAGCCTCCTTGTGTACTTGTTTCCGATGGGATGATAAGTAAACACTGCTTATTTTCTTAAAAACACAAAATCATTCACTAATTAACAAAAGCAAGAGTAATTAATTAGAAGGATGTGTGTAAACTGAATTAATTGATCACCTGCTCATGATTTACCGTGGTTCTAATTTCATTGTATTGATAACTGCAGCATGTTTGTATACACGGTGAAGAGGCTGCACGTATTGAAGAGCTCACAGCTATCCACTATACAACGTATGTGAAGCGTACTGTTGATCTCATAAACTTTTTAGTTTGAAGATTGCTATCCAGACTCGCTTTGAGCAACTCTATGCAACATGCAAGCGAGTTTTGAGTATAAGCCGCTCCTGACTGTGCTTACACTAAGAAAAAAAAGCTGTAGTTTGCTTGTTGTCAAATGATCATAGCTAGAGTTTGCTTGTTGCACTTGTTAATTATGATTTATTAGGTACTTGCTTATTAGTATTTATCTTCAATGACTAAATAAAACTAATCGAATACATACTTTATTTATTTTTCATATGACTCACAAAGTCACAATGATTTGGCGAAATGACAAGTGATATTAAGCCGGGGACAAAACAATGCCTGCAGCTGCTTCCATATCTAGCAGCAGACAGTACATTACCAGTTAAAGAAAAACAAGGCTCAGAGATATGCACATTGTAATGGCCTAACCCTAATGAGATTTGGAAATGGAATCGATCTACACAAGTTCAATTTAGTTGAAGGGTAGCCAGAGGGAAATTGTCAGATCAATTGAAGAAAGCTAAGATTTCACCATAAAATCAATTGACAAAACGAGGAGTAGCCCAATTTACTTATAAGCACATGTATGGTTTCTCCTCTCATCAATGTAGGATTGATTCTCAACATCCAACAATCACAATGTAGGTTTGAATCAATGTCAAGGTCTTTCATCTTTAGTATTGGTGTTTCAGTTAATATTTGAATATTAGGCTTAACAGTAGGGAGGCCCAAAGACACCAAAATGAGATAAACTCGCCTGAAGCCCAACTATGAAGCCCATAGTCAAACTAAAGCCTTCTTAGCCAAGGTATAGGCCATGTGTCTATGGTTGAAGTGACAAGTGACAAAGACCAGCTCACTACCAACCAAAAAACACTTTCTGAGAGCATAAAGGTGTAATTACGTGATGACTCACTGCCCCTAAAAGCCCTCGGCCAAGAACAAAGACCAGACAGTCGGGCCAAATCGCTTAGAAAATGAGGAAGAGACATAAAAGACAAGGACACTCAACCAAACAACATACAAACTCTGCTCTCAAGCCAGATTTGCATCCAGAAAGCTGAAACCATCCTAGATTCAGTCTTTTTAGTCATAGTCTCCTTAGAAAATCTATCTTTTGTCTAGTGTAAAAGCTCTGCTACCTTCCCTCGTGTTGTAGTAACAATCCCCTCTTGTAAAATCTATTTACCATCCATCCGTTTTAGTATACCACCTCTGTAAACACAAAGAGAAGTGAATGCAAGAAGTTCAACCTTGCCCGACAAGGTGAAATCTTGTCCGAATCTCTTTGTTTGTCCTCTAAATTAGTAGATCTGTCACCTAAATGTATTTTTCAGCATGCATTCAAGTTATTTCTAGTTATTTCCCACTTAAGAGTCCCATTTGCATTCGGATTTGGTAAACTTAATAGATCTGTTTGCATTAAGAACAACTTGGAACCAAGGAAATGTTTTAAAATGGCTCTTGACTCCTTTCATTCGAACATACAAGATTGCAAACTAAAAGTCCTTGTTTATAAGGCAAGAAAAAAAAAACTTAATACAGACTCAACCCATCTGTGACAATCTTTTGATAACAAGAAGTTTGAGTAACTTGGGGCGCAAGTAATCACTCAAAACACCTTTGTTTCAACATCTGTTATACTGAGATAACAGTGGCACGCCTAGCACTATGTTAGTTTTGATTGTGAGCCTCAAGGCCTACACCTAAGGCCCCACAAAGCACCTTTCAAACTAACTGTGAACTCTTTTTGCAACACACCAAGCAGCAAGAGGTCACCCAACTACAAGTCACCAAGTGCCATCGATCCTTGAGGAGCTGTGCGAGGGACCATCCACCTTTGCCTTCGAACAATTGGAATCAAATCATTGTTAGCAACTTAGCATAAATATTCAAATAAAAGTTGTAAAAAATATCGGTGTCCAAACAAAAGTAATTAAGCACTAATATGTTTGCTAATTGGCACCATGGAAGTAAGCATTCCAAAATACCAACCTTACTAAATTACTAGTAGAAGCCGTCAATGGAAAATTAGAAGATGATGGCGAAGAAAATTTGTTCTTAGTATTTATCTTGTATGTATTCTAGGTTACTGCGTTTTGATTTGTTCGTAGTCTTTTTATTTTTTATTTTTTTTATTTTTAAAATTCCTTCAAAGTTGGAGAAGAGTATAATGAATTATGTGAGATTTTAATTTAAGGAGAACTCTGAAATTTAACCCCAAAACTTTATTTTTTAAAACTCAATATTTACGGTGGTTTCAGTTAGAATATTATTAAGGCGTGTTTGTTTGCCCTCGTTAAAGTTCACTGGACTGGATTGCTTTGCTAAGACTACTAATCATGTGTTTAATGCGAGCTGGACTAAACTTAAATGAGACTAAGTCGGACTTGTTCCAACTAAGTGCTTCGCTAGGTCGTCCTAGTGAGACCCCCCAAAAAGCATGGGATTCCTAATTCTATCTCCAACATCGTTTGCATGCCTTTGTCGTCTGCAACTTCGACTCCTTTACGCATGCCCAAATCTCAAACTCATTGCCTAAATCTCAAAATCAACACCTAAAATTCAAAACAAAAAAATGCAAAACCCCCAGAATTAAGCACTTGCAGACAAATCCCCCACACAAATTCAAAATAAAAATGCAAAATCACCATAAAATTTCGAGATTTTCCTAGAAAATCAATGTAGGTGTTGGGTGGAGAGCTCCAATAAAACCTCTTCGTGAATCTTTGCATAAGGAAAAGAGGGGGAGAGTGGAAGAGGAAAAGTGGGAGAGGGGAGGGAGAGAGTGGGCGGAGGAAAATAGGGAGAGGTATACGGAGAGGAAGAGAATTCTAGAAAAATGGTGAAACAGGATAAAAAGAGGGAGAGGAGAGGGGGAGACTGGCGGAGTAAAAGAGAAATGGGTTAAGATGATTTTAGAAATAAATAAATAAAAAGATATTGGCTATTAGATAGAGAGATGATTCTAGAAAAAAAGATGATAAATTATTAATAAACTATTAATAAATGTAGAGTAAATAATATAATATTTGAGTCTTTTAGTTATCTTGCTTCTTAGTCTGACACTGCATCAAATGTTTCACTAAGTTAGTCCAACTTAGTCTAGTCTAAGCCAGTCCAGTTTAGTCCCTAAAGCTTGTACAGTCCGAGATAATCCCGTGCAACAAACACACCCTTATAGTCTAATAAAAAAAAGGGAGTCACTTTATGATAGAATTAGAGTATCCAACCCAAAACGTTGGTGATGAAGGAAGAGGCTCAAAATGTTCTCGTTTTAAATAGGTTTCAGGGTGCTTTGAGGTTTCGATCCCATTGTTTAAGGCATTTCGTGGCTGCTGTTAAAATTTCATGCAACATGAAACCAACCTTAACGTTGGATTTGTAAAGTCAAGCCAGAAGTTCAACTAAAACATTCAAAGAATACGAAAAAATTAGATAGAGAGATGATTCTAGAAAAAAAGATGATAAATTATTAATAAACTATTAATAAATGTAGAGTAAATAATATAATATTTGAGTCTTTTAGTTATCTTGCTTCTTAGTCTGACACTGCATCAAATGTTTCACTAAATTAGTCCAACTTAGTCTAGTCTAAGCCAGTCCAGTTTAGTCTCTAAAGCTTGTACAGTCCGAGATAATCCCGTGCAACAAACACACCCTTATAGTCTAATAAAAAAAAGGGAGTCACTTTATGATAGAATTAGAGTATCCAACCCAAAACGTTGGTGATGAAGGAAGAGGCTCAAAATGTTCTCGTTTTAAATAGGTTTCAGGGTGCTTTGAGGTTTCGATCCCGCTGCTGTTAAAATTTCATGCAACATGAAACCAACCGTAACGTTGGATTTGTAAAGTCAAGCCAGAAGTTCAACTAAAACATTCAAAGAATACGAAAAAATTACAAAACAATATGTACAAAAGAACAACATGAAAAAGTTTAGATTTCTTGCAAGTCAAGATTGGATTTGATTTTGACCTAAAACTAATAAAACATAAAACACTATTATTATCTTAATTAAGAAACTTTATTTGGAATCTCTCAAAGTAAATTTAAGTGAAACTTTCCGACATCGTAATATAGAATATGAACAGCAAGAAACCTTATTTACCTACGGGAAGATTATTGGGAGTTTTAACGAAAAGCCCACGGTACTGTTCACTTTAACAAAAAACCACATTTTTACACTAAAAAGTCAAACCTGGTACTATTCACTTTACCCTTTATTTTGTCCTTATCATTAAAACTCAAAGTTTTCAAGCCCTTTTCATTAGTTTTCCTAAGATTATTACGGTACGTATCACTGTATTTATACAATATCATTGCCGTCCCTGACTGTCCAATGCCAATATATCACCTTCTGTTCGAAATTTCATATATCTTAAGGGTGATAGTAGGCCTGGCAATTCCTGACATGACCTGATAACTCAATACAACACGAAATCAACAGGTGTTCAGGTCGACACGATAACAAATCGGGTCGTTATCGGGTAATCCAATAAACACATGTTAAGATAACGGGTTGATTCGGGTATACACGTGGGTAACACGATACACGATTAGCAAAATATTAATTTTATAATTTTATAACCCTAAAAAATACTATAATAATTATAGATATTAATTTAACAATTTTATACCCCTAAAAACTATAATAATTATATATATATATTAAATTAAATATTAAAAAATTAGTGACCATTGGATCGGCTTAAATATACATACCATTCAATTTCTTAAGTGTTATATGTACAAAATAAATAAATTTAAATTTACTTAATAAATATATATATATATATATATGCCATTAGACTTGATGGGATACGAATTATATAAAACTAATTTCAACGATCCAACCGTCAAACTTGTTTGTATATGCTTTGAGATCGCATCAACAAAAAATCGTAAAAAAAAATACATTCAAAGATCAAGTAACGGGACAAAACTTTTCGACAATTATCAACGAAAAATCACAATTTAACGGTTATTTTAAATCCAATTTTGATGTTTTTTTACAGCTACACTCCTTGACCTTATATGAATACAATGAATGAACTTGATCTTCAATTTAAAATATTTACACTAGTGGATACCACAAAATCTTATGTTATACTTAATGAAAGTATGAATAAACTCTTAAATGTTAGTGAATCTATCGTTTTGATGGGATACGCATTCTACGAAACTAGTTTCAATGATCCAACCGTCAAACATGTTGTATATAAAAATTGCATAAAAAAAAACATTTAGGGATCAAGTAACGGGACAAAACTTTTCGACGGTTATAAACAAAAAATCACGATTTAACGGATATTTGAACTTCGATTTTGATGATTTTTTACAGCTACACTCCTTGACCCTATATGAATATAATGAATGAATTCGATCTTCAATTTAAAATATTTACACTAGTGGATACCACAAAATCTTATGTTACACTTAATGAAAGTATAAATAAACTCTAAATGTTAGTGAATCTATTGTTTTGATGGGGTACGCATTTTACGAAACTAATTTCAATGATCCAACCGTCAAACTTATTTGTATATGCTTCAAGATAGCATACGCCAAAAATCGCAAAAAACAAACATTCAGAGATCAAGTAACAGGACAAAACGTTTTGATGGTTATCAACGAAAAATCACGATTTAACGGTTATTTTAACTCCGATTTTGATGTTTTTTACAGCTACACTCCTTGACCCTACATGAATACAATGAATGAACTCGATCTTCAATTTAAAATATTTACACTAGTGGATACCACAAAATCTTATGTTATACTTAATGAAAGTATGAATAAACTCTTAAGTGTTAGCAAATATATTGTTTTGATTGGATACGCATTCTACGAAACTAGTTTCAACGATCCAAATGTCAAACATGTTTGTATATACTTCGAGATCGCATACGCCAAAAATCGCAAAAAACAAACATTCAGAGATCAAGTATGAATAAACTTTTCAACGATTATCAACGAAAAATCACAATTTAACGGTTATTTTAACTCCGATTTTGATGATTTTTTACATCTACACTCCTTGACCCTATACGAATACAATGAATGAAATTGATCTTCAATTTAAAATATTTACACTAGTGGACACCACAAAATCTTATGTTATACTTAATGAAAGTATGAATAAACTCTAAGTGTTAGTGAATCTATCGTTTTGATGGGATACGCATTCTACGAAACTAATTTCAATGATCCAATCATCAAACTTGTTTGTATATGCTTCAAGATTGCATACGCTAAAAATCGCAAAAAACAAACATTTAGATATTAAGTAACATGACAAAACTTTTCGACGGTTATCAACGAAAAGTCACGATTTAACGGTTATTTTAACTTCGATTTCGATGATTTTTTATAGTTACACTCCTTGACCCTATATGAATACAATGAATGAATTCAATCTTCAATTTAAAATATTTACACTAGTGGATACCACAAAATCTTATGTCATGATAATTGATGAAAATTGAGGATTTTGTAAAATGAATAACATACAAGCTTTGAGTTCCATTGGCAAGGTTTAAACTTTTGAGAAGGTCTTCACAACCTTGAAAACAAAAACTCTTTCATTTTGCATATCCTTGCACATTTAATATTTTGTAATAGGCTAGTAGTGTATGAATGTTTGTTTATTAGACTCTTATTTTCGAGTGTAAATGTAGTACTTAAACAAAAAATGTGTTTTAATGTTTTGAAGTAATATTTATGTGGCAATGTGTGGTATGTGCAAATTGAAGAAAAAAAATGGGTAAATTACATAGTAGCCCATCAGGTTTGAGGTCTATTTGCAATCTTATACAACATCTTTAAAACATTTCACTTTCATACCTCAAGTACTATTTTATTTCAATTTCATATAACCGTTACATTTTCCATCCATGGATCTATTAAATGCTGACGTGGCTGCCACATATATGCCATGTGGCTGCCAAATGTCTGCCATGTGGCAAATAAAATAATTTTTTAATTTTTTAAAAAAAAACCTAAAATTGGAAGAAAAAAAAAAGAAAAAGAGAAAGGGACCGAACCCAGAAGAGAAGAAGAAAGAGGAGGAAGAGAAGAAGAAAGAGGAGGAGGAAGAAGAAGAAGAAGAAAAAGAAAAAAAAAGAAAGAAAAGGACCGAACCCAGAAGAGAAGAAGAAAGAGGAGGAGGAGGAAGAAGAAGAAGAAGAAAAAAACAAAAAAAAGAATGATTGAACCCCCTGCAACCCAGAAGAAGGAGGAAGAAGAAGAAGAAAAGGAGGAGGAGGAGGAGGAGGAGGAGGAGGAAGAAGAAGAAGAAAAAAAAAAGAGGGACCGAACCAAGAAGAAGAAGAAGAAGAAAGAGAAGAAGAAGAAAGAGAAAAAAAAAGTGGCAGACAAGTTTTTTAAAAAAAAATTAAAAAAATTATTTTATTTGCCACGTGACAGATATTTGGCAGCCACGCGGCATATATGTGGCAGCCACGTCAGCATTTAACAGATCCATGAATGGAAAATGTAACGGTTGTATGAAATTGAAATAAAATAGTACTTGAGGTATGAAAGTGAAATGTTTTAAAGATGTTGTATAAGATTGCAATAGACCTCAAACCTGAGGGGCTACTATGTAATTTACCCAAAAAAATATATTTTTCTTAACAGGTCATAATGGGTGTGACATTACACGACCCGTTAAGATAACAGGTGTTACATGAAAATAACACGAACACGACAGACACAACCTGTTTACCAGACCTAGATGACAGTAGGGTGGGTTAATCTGGCCCCTTTTTCATCTTTTGGGTCTTGCATGCATTACCAAACGCTTGCCACTGAGGTGGACTATTTGCTATAGGTATGAATGCAGTACACAGATCATTAAGGCAATGTCAATCGTTAGTTTCGGTTGGATGTAGATATTACTTGGTCAAACAAAATTGTGGTCCTAGAAAAATGCATATCTGGAAGTTAAATATCGCAACCAAAGTCTAAAATATCGATATTATCTCGATATTTTTATCGAAATTTCTGTATTTTTTTACTACCGATATTTCCGATAATTATCGATATTTTAGATCTTAATAGGAACTCTATGTGGTACTAAGTCACTCATGTATCTTACCATGCAATGTATAAAGTGTAAAATATTGTACTAATTCATTATATATAAATGATTATGGTGTGTTTAAACTTCTTTAATTAATTACTACATATTTTCTATACTCATAATGTTTGTCAGCTCGGTATATATTCAACTTAAATTAGTTAAATCCAGCATCCAATGCATTTCCTTCCAATTTTTTGTGATAAACTAATTGATAATTGACTAAATAAACATCCAGCAAAGTTTCAATAAAAATTTCCAAGTTTTTCTTACAATTTCCGTGGTTTTTATTCAATTTTTATCGATATCGATAATATCCCGATATTTCCATCGAAGTTTCCGTATTTTTAGACTACCGATATTTCCGATATCATCGATATTTTAGACCTTGATCGCAACTAAGTAATGCGTAGTTTCGTTCGATTTCTTATAACCATGCATATATTTAAACGAAAACTAATGAAAATGGCTTGAAAACTTTGAGTTTTAACCATAAGAACAAAATAAAGGGTAAAGTGAATAGTAGCAGGTTTGACTTTTTAATGTAAAAATGTGGTTTTAAATTAAAGTGAACAATACTGTGAGTTTTTCGTTAAAACTCCCTATATTTAATAGCGGAGTCAAAATCTTATGACAATGAGGGTGTGATAAAGAAGTCCTCAAATGTTGATTGTTCACATATATATACTTTAGGTTATACGCATATATGACAAAGATATAATTTTTTTATTAGTCAAAATGAAATATGAGATTGGTATAACTCATTAGTTTGATTCTTAACAATGAAAATCAATAGAAGTACTTTCTGAGTTTATCTATCGTAAATCATTTTGTGAAAAATCTACTAATATTATTGTTAAATTGTCACATGCGAATACATGACCACCTTTTAAGAGTATTTTTGTCAAACCAACCTCTTCACTTAACAAGAATATTGATAGATTTTTCACAGAATGATCAAAATAATTTACGGTGGACAAATTCAAGAACCACTTCCATCGATTTTCATTGTGAGGGACCAAAGTGAGGAGTTATGTCAATATTAGAAACCATTTTCACTAAAAAGCCTGATTTTTATCGCAAATTTAATTTTTAATATATCTTAGATCTTCGGATATTTTTCTTTCCAATATTTAATGTTAAAAAAAATCTTAGATTCAAATTCCGACCTTATTCATCGAAGACGAAGTTCTTGGTGCTCTAATTAATACACATTCAGAATGGTCTTAGTGTTATGATGTGCAAAAATAGTATCAAATGCACATGACTTGTTTTATCTGTGTATTAATATATTTCTTGGAATCAGATGCTAAATTTTAATGGTAACAAAGGCATCTTGTAAGGGTCAGAGACACCCATTGCCCCCTACCTCCTCATAGGCACCCATTGCCTCTACCCAAGGAAGAAAATATCGGTAATATCGGAAATATCAGTAGTCCGAAAACACGGAAATATCGATGGAAATATCGGGATAATATCGATATCGATAAAAATTACATGGAAACCACGGAAATTGTAAGAAAAACTTGGAAATTTTTATTGAAACTTTGCAGGATGTTTATTTAGTCAATTATCTATTAGTTTATCACAAAAAATTGGAAGGAAATGCATTGCATGATGGATTTAACATTATCAAGTTGATTATATAGCGAGCTGACAAACATTGTGACTGTAGAAAATATGTAGAAATTAATGAAAGAAGTCTAAACACACCATAATCATTTATATATAATGAATTAGTACAATATTTTACACTTTATACATTGCATGGTAAGATACATGAGTGGCTTAGTACCACATAGAGTTCCTATGAGGTTCAAAATTTTCACTATCTTCATCATCTCTATGTGTAGAATGAGTGTATTTTGAAGAGTAGTTACCAACTATGGCAATGGTTTTCAAGAACCAAAACCCAAAAGTCAATAGGAAACCGAATACTTCGGTACTTTTCGGGATTACCAAACAAATGGGATTTGGAAACCAATCCCATATCGAAAATTTCGGTATTTTTCGGGATGGGATTCCCGAACTTCAGGATGGTTTTGGTTTGGGATTTTTCGGTTTGGGTTTGGGACTTTTTCGGTTTGGTTTGGGATTTTCCGGAATTTTTTCCAGCCCTTGACCAAATAAAAAATAGAAAAATTAAAAACCACTTGCCATTGACTAAGTAATTAATTGACACAATTTAAAATATAATACCACAAAAAATTTGGAATATGTGCAAATTTGTTTCTTGTAAAAATAAACCATATATATAAATATTGTAGCTTATTATCATAACAACATAAGTGGTACAGTGGTTAAGGCATTAAGAAGTTAAGTGGGAGGGGTTCGAACCCCTTTATGCTCAAAACCGAGTCTTTTCCAAATTTTAAGGAATTTTGGGACTAATATCGCGATATTTTAGCTAATATCGCGATATTATAAGAAATATCGATAAATATCGCGATATTATCGAAAATATCGATAATATCGTGATATTTTGACGAAAACTCATTGGATACTCCTTAAAATATCGGTAAGTCAAAAAAACGAAAATATCGCCGATATTTTCGATATTTAAATCCATGCCTCTACCTCCTTCTAGGCACCCATTGCCCCCTACCTCCTTATAGATAAAATTTTCAATCTATCAAGAACACGATGCGTTACAGTAAGTGTCACAGTATAATTAGATAAAATATATTTTCTAAATTTTCAACTAATTGTATTATAACACTTAACATAGCAAATCATGTTTGCGACACTTCGAAAAATATCTCATCATATTTGTATGTGTATCTCCGTAAAGCACAACAAAGTGAAAAAGGAGGTGCACTCAAGAGTGCACATACATACTGGTCTTTCCAACTTACCTTACATGTGTATATGATAAGGCTCAGCGTTACCATGTTTGCGACACTTCGAAAAATATCTCATCATATTTGTATGTGTATCTCCGTAAAGCACAACAAAGTGAAAAAGGAGGTGCACTCAAGAGTGCACATACATACTGGTCTTTCCAACTTACCTTACATGTGTATATGATAAGGCTCAGCGTTACTATAACGCCTCCCTCCATCTGGCCTTCAATAAAGATATGAATTTATAATCCACACCATGCAAAATTCGGTGGTCAATTAATACTTAGTCAAATTCAAAACATGAAAAATTGATGTCACCTCAGCTTTAAAAGATAAAGAGACTATGCAAATCGCTAGGGGTGGATTTTTTTGCCAAATTGCCGTGCCAACCGAATTACCAACCGTGCCATACCGATTTTGTGCCAAATTTTTTGTGCCAATCGGTAATGGTACGGTATTGTACCGTACCGAAATTTCTTGGTACGGTATTGGTAATGGATATCATTACCACGGTATTACCTTACCGTACCGAACATATAATATAATATATAATTTATAAATTATATAATATATTATTATATAACACATATTTATAATATTCTAATAATTTGATATGATGAAAGAGGCTCAACCTTGGTTCAAGATTCCAAATAGGAAGAAGATTGCGGCCAATGTGTGGGATTTATATGTGTTGGAGAAGTCTAAGTTATTTGAAGCAATGCATAATCAAAAGGTAAGTATCACAACCGATACTTGGACATCGGTACAAAACATTAACTACATGGTAGTTACCGCTCACTTCATGGATAGTGAATGAAAGTTGCACAAACGGATCATAAATTTCATAAAGATCACGGGTCATAAGGGAGAAGACATTGGGAAAGTTCTAGAGGTGTGTTTGAACCAATGGAGGATAGAGAAGATCTTTAGCATGGGGGAAACTTCTATTTGTTTTGGTTCGTAACTTCTATTTGGATTGTAAGCTTAATTTTCATCATGAATCTTGATGCATCATTTGAATTATTGTGTGTGTGAATTGTAAATGATGAATAATAGATGAATTTAGGCTACAATGTATGAGATAAAGGTACAATAAAAAAGTTTTGCCCTTGAATTAGGTTAAAAAAGCAAAATCAAATTTTGTCCCAAAACAAAGTGGTAATTACCATTGCCATACCATGCCAACCGAACATTTGGCAATACCGAACTTCGGTATACCGAAAGTTTGGTATGGTAGTGGTAATAGATTTTACCAAACCGAAAGTTTGGTATGGTAATTGGTACGAGGGTTTTGGTACGGTAACCGTACCGAACCCACCCCTACAAATCGCCACAAAAGAAGGTACCTAGTGTGTTGCCCCTGGAGATTTTTTTTTATGTGTCAAGAACACGATCTAATACACTAAGTGTTATAATGAAATTGGTGGGATTTTTTTTTTCTTCAAATTTTTAACTAATTGTATTATTGTACTTGATGTGTTAAACTGTGTTCTTGACACACTGAAAGTTTTTTCATTCATTTGAGTTTAGATTCCTTTTTGCATCCATTAAAGTAATTTGAAATATTGTATAAAATAAGACATGCACAATAAGAAGGTATTAATGCATCCACCATTTTTGAGAGTGGGAGTTTGTAGTCTTGTAGATATCTATATATCCAGAGCCTTTAAGGAAGGGTTTTTTTTTTTTTTAAATGGAGATTAGTTGGGGGTCCAAACAATATTGAACTTTAACAATTTAAACTGTCTATTTTCAAGTTATACCTCATAAATCATTCTAACAAAATATTAGCCAAATCGGAAATATTTGACACATCTAAGTGAGTTCAAAGAAATTGACGAACACTATGGTTTAATAAACATTGAAATTTTATCGTGACAATTGAATGAGTAAATGATTTTTTATTGAACTGAATTTTTGTAAGGATGATATATGAATCGAGATTTACAACATAGACGGTTCGATATGAAGTGAGTCCCATAACTAATTCCTTTATTATTATTTTTCAAAAATGAGAGTCCCTCCCCATAAAGGGCCTATCTATATATCTATATACATATCTATGTATCTATATACATAAATACATATGTATCTATACTCATTTCCCAAAGACTCTGCAGAATTTTATCTGAAAGGAAGAGCTTCCTTAGGCAGACATGGCGAGTACTACTAGTGTGATTGATCATGAATTTCAGAATGAATTATGTGAAACTGGTTTCAATCCTCTCCAAAATGTGGAAGAAGGAGATGTAGACGATGACGGAAAATCGAAAAGAACTGGTATGTTCTTTTTAGTTTCTCTCTGCCATGTTTTTAACCACTTTTTCTCTATATACAGGCTTACATTCATCTTGTTTTTCAATATATCTCCTGTAATAAAATTGATCTCTTTTCTCCTTTAATAAATTTCTCTACCTTCTTTTTCTTTTCCTTCCAATATTTGGGCTGAGGAAGACTGGGTGGAAACTGGCAATTACATAAGAACTATCCAGAAGCAACAGTTCAGAAAGAAAAAAAAAAGTTTTGATGTCTAGATTATTGCATCGTTTTGCTGATAAAAAATAGCAAATTTTCCTGGTTTCTTCAGGAGAAAATTGCATTTATTTTAAATATTACACGAAGTATTAATTTAGAGTGGTGCTATTTACACATTTTTTTTTACCTTTTATACATTCCTCTTAATTTGTCATCGTCGGATGAAATAAATTGAAGAAGATGAAAAGACAAAAATTAACAGTGTGTGTGAAAAGTAAAAATGAGTGCCAGATATACGTAATTGGGTATGCAAAAAAAAAATATATTTCAAGTATGTCTTGAATAATTTTCTTAGAAAAAGGTGGTAAAAAAACCTTCAATAGAGTTTTTTTTATTTGGGTCAACTGAAATACAGCCATTTATGCATGTAACAAACTTTCTTTGGAAACTACTATTAATAATTTGGAAATTAATTAATGTAGTCAGATTCTGGCTTTGTTTGGGCTTTTTGTTTGAATTTAACAATTTGAAAATATATCCGCATATATATGCCGAAAAAAACAATTTGAAAAGCAAAATTAGACGACTCATTTTTAGAATAGGATGGAAATTTTCTCTGAATCTCCTTTGTGCAGACACTTTTCATCAACTAATACTGGGTTTTCATCAACTAATAGTCTAATACTGGTTGTTCATCAACTAATACTGGCTGTTTATACAAGATCCTGTTACTTAAATTCAAGGTTCTAAAAAACGCTAAGCGTTAGTTGGACGGCAGGTTGGCGCCTAGCGCCTAGGCGGCTAGGCGGAGTCGAGGTGGGCGTCTAGGCGGATTTAGGTAAATTTATTGTATATCTTGTAAATAAGTGCATATTGACACTTACAAAAAATTATACTTGTATGAAATTCATGGATAAGATAATAAAAGAAAAAAAGAATAATATATGTGATGTTAGGGTTTAAATACATACTAATGTAAGTGGTCTTAAAAGAAAAAAGAATAATAAAACAATAGAATTTTTAGGAAAACTAATGAAAAGGGCTTGAAAACTTTGAGTTTTAATGATAAAGACAAAATAAAGGGTAAAGTGAATAGTATCAGGATTGACTTTTTAGTGTAAAATGTGTTTTTTCGTTAAAGTAAACAGTATCGGGTGCTTTTCGTTAAAGTTCCCTAGATTTTTACCAGTTTATGTAGATGGTCTTAAAAGAAATAAAAGAATAAAAAATTGGTAAAGAGAGTTAATTGGGACTAGGACCCGTGCAATCAAAGAGATGACATGGTGGGACCATAACAAATTCACCCCACCGGTCAGTTTAAACTTTAAACTTTAAGTTAAAAATTAATATGCTGGTCCCCATCCCCATCCCCTTCATTTTCTTTCTCCCGACCTGCAACATCATTTTTCCAAATATATTTTCAGATCCCGGCGTCTTCTCATAAGCCCGCCTAGGCCCTCCTAGCTTCTGCCCAGCCCCGCTAGACCCGAATAGCTCCGCCTAGACCTATCTAATCCCACCTAGGCGTCCGCCCAATACATTTTTTGATTTTACGATCGATTAACAGTTAATCGGAGAGGTCGGTCACCGTCCAGCGCCTAGGCGCCGCCTAAGTCGATTTTTAGAACACTGCCTAAATTAGATTTTAATTTGGAGAAATTAGGTTCTCATCATTTCTTTTGCTATTCCATTGATTAAAATCCTATTCATTTTCAATTTTTTATCAAGGTCCTTGGGTATTAATAACATAATTAATTATTTCAATAATAAAATATTTTTTTTATTTTAAATATATTCATTTAATGTTAAAAATGTTACAATTAGTATATTTATATTAATGACTAAAATTTTTATCATATATATTTAGTTTTAGTTTGTACCCATTTTTAATTTGTAATTCTTTTTTAACTTGTACCAATTTTCTTTTCAGTTTTAATTTGTACCCATATATTAATTTCTTTTTGTGCCCATAGTTTTTAAAGTTTATCTGTATTTGTATTTTTTATTTTGCTAAATGTACCCATGCTAATTATATGTACCCAATCATGTAAAACTTTTTATTCTTAAAATATACTCATTCTTAAATATACCAATTTGTTATATGTAAAATGTACCCTTTTTTTTATATATAAAATCTATTCATTTTTTTTTCTAATCTATTTTAAAACATATATGGGTACATTCTTTTTTCTTTGATTTTAAAATGTATCCATGTCAAGTTTAATCAAAGAAATTTACTAATATTATTAAGCCTAATATCTTTTTTTTTTTTGTGATTTTGAAGAATGTACCCATGTTTTGATACAATAAAATTTTTGGTTAATTTTGATGAATGTACCCATGTCTATACACACACACACACAAAATAGTATATTTGTATTTTAATATTTTTAATCCCACAAATTCTAGTTTTTTTATTTAAAATCTCATTTATATAAACAACTAAAAATTCTAATTTTTAATTTAAAATATATAGTAACGTACATAGAAATAAATTATCATATTAATTTCAGAGACTTCGATCAAAAATTAAAAATCAACAAGATTTCAATAAAAGAATATTCATAACTAAGGATCGCATCCATACTCTCTCTTTTAATTTTTTAACATTTTTTCACATGCAACGAGGCACTCGACTTCTTTCTTCGTCAAAAGATATTAATCTTCTTTTTATGTGACATATATGCAGGGACAGTGTGGAGTGCGTGTGCACACATAATCACAACATCAATAGGTGCTGGAGTGCTCTCTTTGGCATGGGCAATGGCTCAACTTGGCTGGCTTGGTGGCATTTCCATTCTCTTGTTCTGCACAGTTGGTGCACTTTATGCTGCTACTCTCTTAGCAGATTGCTACAGATTCCCAGACCCAGTCACTGGCAAGAGAAATTACTCTTACATGGAGGCTGTCAAAGCCTATTTAGGTAAAATACTCATACGATTTGGAAACTCTCATGCAAATTTATGTTTGGAAAATGCTCTAGTCCACCGCCCCTACAATTCAAAGTGAATGAACTACCATTATTGCATCAGACAGAAATGGATACGTGGGTTGCTTACCATTCACTTTGAATAGTACGTATAGTAGTAAATTAGAGCATTTTCCGTTATTTTCCATGGTCAAATTTTTATTACTACTATATTTGTCTTTAATTTCTTCAACCTATTAGGTGGAACAATTTACAAGTTCTGTGGATGGATGATATATTTAAATCTTGCTACCATTGGAGTCGGCTTTACGATAACTACGGCAAAGAGCATGATGTAAGTTTTTTTCTTATTTGTTCTTTATTTGCAGACGAAAAATTGAGAAATTAATATCACTAGACTAATAACTAATTCGAATTTTTATGTGAATTTGAGTAATCAGAGCCATACAGAAATCGAATTGCCATCGCAAACATGGTAGTGATGACCCATGCAAGTTCTCCAACATTCCACATGTGATTGCATTTGGAATTGTAGAAATTCTCTTATCACAACTCCCAAATTTTCACAAGCTCTCTTGGCTCTCAAAGCTTGCAGCAATTATGTCTTTTGGGTATGCTTTTATCGGAATTGGACTTTCCATGTCAAAAATCATAGCAGGTAAGTTCTTTCCGTCCAAAAAACTATTGACAAAGTTATACGTATGTGGCACTACGTACTCACACAAAAAGTGGGCTCCATTGCATGCACGTTGGTTTCGCCTTAGCCCATCATTTGTGTCGGTAGTACCACATATTGACATGACGTTTGTATCTAAGAACTTCTTCAAACTAGGATAATGGTACGATCTAGAAATAATTTAAAATTTTGATTGGGCAGGGCATGGAGGAAAAACTTCTCTTGCAGGAGCGGACCTGCCTTTATCTGAAAAAATTTGGAGGATGTTTGCAGCAGCTGGAGATATTGCCTTTGCTTGCTCATATGCTCTAGTGCTTTTGGATGTCCAAGTGAGACATCCCAATTGTCAAGTCAATTAATTAGTTCTTTCTTTTCTCACTTATAAAAAATATACTGAGGCTTTTTCTATTTAGGTTTAGTTTTATACATTTTATTGCATTTTATTAATTTTCAGGACACTCTAAAGTCATCGCCACCAGAAAACAAAGTGATGAAGAAGGCTGTGTCAATAGGGGGTTTGGTTATGTTAATATTATTCACGATGTGTGGTACGTTGGGATATGCTGCATTTGGAGATAAAACCCCAGAAAACCTACTGGCTGGTTTTGGAGATGATGTAGCCTTCTGGCTTGTTGATATGGCTAATGTTTTCATTGTGGTGCATATAGTTGGTGCATATCAGGTACATATATATACCTTTTCCCTAAATTTATGCTTCTCAAGTGTGCTCAAACACGAAGACAACAATATCACGTCAGAAGATTTTGTTTTGCTAGATAGTCTAACACGTTAAGTTCTCGATAACTAACAATCTAAACTCACTACAAGAATACATTCCAATAGTTTAGTAGCATAAAATGAGGTGAGTAAAAGCGCTATCAGTGAGTAAAAGCTTTAGCCACCCTATCATCTTGTGCCAATTATGTTAGTGACTGTTGATGATGTTTTCTTAGTGATTATTGATTTAAATCTTGTTTAAATATGTCAAATTAACAATATAATGACATCATATGTCATATTATAAATATAACATGTTATGAGCTAAGTGAAATATTATATATCTAAATATGTTGTTCAAATTGACATTTTTATTAACATAACAAGTTAGATTGTCAACGTATAAACTTAAGGTCAGTGTTATTCTATTTGAGCAGGTACTTTGCCAACCGGTGTTTCGTATTATTGAACTATTGGCTAGAAGGAGGTGGCCGAAGTCCAAGTTCATAAATAGAGAGATCCCAATCAGACTAGGGAAGGTAAAGTTCAACATCAACATGTTTAGGCTGTCATGGAGGACAGCCTATGGGGTGTTGGTCTCGTTTCTTGCCATAGCTCTGCCATTCTTCTCCGACATGCTTGGCCTTCTTGGAGCCCTGGGCTACTGGCCACTCATAGTGTACATTCCGTTGGAGATGCACATTGTGCAGAACAAGATTGGGAAATGTACAATTAGATGGTTTGGGCTCCAATTGTTTAGTTTTTTGTGCTTGCTTCTTTCTTTGGCTGCAGCATCTGGTGCCATTCATGGTCTGTATAAGGGTCTCAAAGCCTACAAGGTCTTCCAATTTAAAGAGTGAAGTGAACCAAAAATTAGTATATGCTTCGATATCAGCATATAGCTATGTGTATTAGATAAAAGGATTTTGCTAAGAACATACACCTTGGACGAGTTGCAACTGACTTAAGTGTTGTTATTAGACATAATTTGAGAAGTTTACGTAAGAACAATCTCATTAGGCTCTTATACTATCCTATTAACTACTCCATTAACATGTTTGGTGTTCAAAAGAACAATTATTTTCTTAATTTTTACATGATGAAGTAGTCTAGTTACTAGATGGGAGACTTTTAATTATGCAGCCTTCATTTTCTACGTTCACATATGCTTTTTTTTTTTTTTTTTTCCCCGAAGGTATTCTGCTTTTTCTTCTCTCTTTTTAAGCATTTCAAACTTCTAAAAGTGGTATGTGGAAGCCCACTTAGGCACTTTAGACTAATCTAAATCTTTTTTGGAGCACAAAATTGGATGCATGTCTATGTGCCTATTATCAATGTTATCAAAAGCACCAACTATCAAAGTGCTCTAATAATCTAAAATCACAAGACGTGTGTGATAATAGATTCCAAATTAGGTTATATCATCACAATGACCATTTAGTCTAACAATACTGAGTAGATCTGCTTTGCTAGAGGGAGTGCTGAGTTCAAATTTTACAAATGATAATTGTTGATAAAAGAAAGTAGGAGCAAACAGAATAATTAGGATGACATTCTTCTGACATGCCATCTCAACTTTCAACTTAGTTATGAGCTCTCCTAATCTCTTAAAACGTGTTAGTTTACCTTTGGGTACATTCATGTTGGTTATTCTAATATTTTCAATTCTCCCCTAAAAAACATCAGCCTATGACAAAACAATGTTAGCAAGAAATTCAATGGGATGTTGTACACTGCAACCAAATATATGTAAAGTTAATATAGAAGGGAAACTTGTATATGATGCGGACGATGGTTTTTTTTTTTTTTTTTTTTTTTTGTCAATGGTAGAGAACATCCATTATGCGAAATCCAAACGGACAGATTACAACTACAAAGTCCTAAGAATCGGCATTCATAAAGAAGACGTTACTTATGCAAACAAAGCATGAGTAATAGTTATTCATTGCAACAATTACAAAATAGACATAAAAGAAAAATCATAAAAGGGTTTCGAGCTAGTTTGGTATTGCTATGCTTTGAAAAAAAAATGCTTCTGCTGTGCTGTGAGAATAAGCAGTTGTGAAATAAAGCAGCAGAATGTTTGGTAACTTTTTTGTAAAAGGACTTTTGGAAAAAAAACAATATTATAGTGTTTGGTAAACTTTTATGTAAAACAACTGTGACTGTGTGAAATGACCAAAAAGGGTATAATACAAGATGTGCCATTAATTTAATTTTCTTTAAAAATAAAGGTGAATTATTAAATATACTTTATTTTTAAAAGAAAAATATTTATAAACTTTAACTTAAATATTAATTAGTATGACAAACTACTTCAATTGAAATATTTTAGACTGAATAGCTAGGATTCATTAGTACAATATTGTTAATGTACTTGAAAGTAGTCTAATTAGAAGCATTCATCAAACTTGCCTCTATTCTATTTCTTAATGCTTATCTCTCATGTGATCATTCAACTTATGTAGTTATGAAGAGCCATTGTAGCAATGACAATCTTCACTTGCTTGTTGAACGGGTAATTAGGCATACCCCTTAAAATTGCCCATCTTTTCTTCCATACTCCAAAAGTTCGTTCAATGATGATCCTAAGAGAAGAATGCATGTGGTTGAATACCTCTTTATGACCCGTTGGTTCGGCACCCCTATGAAAATCCGGGAGATGATATTTTTCACCTTTATATGGTCCCAAACAACCTCTCATTTGTGGGTACCCCCGCATCTACCAAGTAATATTTTCCTGACAATTGAAAATTTTGTTTTGTATCGTAATAATTATACAAAGCAAGTAATTGAAGGATTTGACGAAGATGCCCCATTTTTTGCCATCGATACCAACTAGTGATTTGTGTGTGTGTGTATATTAAAGCAAGAACAGATGATATTGTAATATAACCAAGAAATCAAACTAATTTGAAATCAAACTATTTTGCTAAGGAAAGACACACCACTTGGAGAAATCAAACTAATTTGAAATCAAACAATTTCTTTATTATTACCACTATATAACTCATGTTTGAAACCCACTACTTTTACCTCTAGTCAATTAAATTGGTCCAGAAGGTGCCAATTTGACATCTGGAAGATAAACAATAACATTACTAAGGACAAGATCATCATGCTAAGCAGCTAAAGCCACAGTACCTCCCAAAGACCATATGTATGCGTGGACCTCCCAATGCTAAAATTTCACGATTTACCACTGCCCACAAACCATATGTATGCGTGGATCTCCCAGGCTCAAACCATAGACAATCATACTAGCAGAAAGTCTCAAGAAGTTTAACATTCAAGCCATTTGCACCCTCAAAAGAGGGTACGTAGATCTGTTACACTAAAGTCTAAACATTTTAGTATGCCTAGCTAGTAGACACAGATAGAATACATAATTGTAGTAAACGATATAGGCACAGACAGTACTCTGCATCATTTTTGGATGACAGTCTTTATTGTGGGACAATAAAAGACACCAAACACATAAATATCAGGAAATATATGGTCATAAGGAACCAAATCGATTAAGGGAACCAAATCTAACCAAATCGATTAAAGGAACCAAATCTAACCATATTTTTCTACAAATAAATAAAAATTAGACAAATAAAATTAGCAGAAATCCTGAAAAGAAGGAAAAAAATATATTAACCAGCCTAAACCAAAAATTGTGAACCAAAAACTCAAACCTAGTAGTAATTAAAAGAATAACATAAATGAAGACTTCAGCAAAAAAAAATATAAAACACGATAATAGATGGAGTGAGAGAGATAAGATACGAGCACTGACTTGGAGGTTGGAGTTTCAGAAGAGATTGCGGAGCTTGAAGAAGACGATGAAACGGCGTCCTAGAGGGGTGTGCTGAATCGCAAGAGACGAGGGAACGGCGCATGACCAATCAGAAGCAGAGTTCACAGATCAGAAACAGAGCAGAACTTTATCCTTTCTTATATTCCTAAACCCTAAGATATAAATCAGAAGCAGAGTTCACAAACCAATTCAAAGCAGTTCACAGAGCAATTGAGATAATGACAAACAAGAAATTAATCTAAAAAAAGTAATCAACAACTATAAAAATGTTTCCTCCAGACCTTCTAAAAAAATGAATAGAGAACTTGTAATGTTCTAACCCGAAAATTTTTATTTCGGAATTTACATTTAGTGGTATGCTAAAAATTAAACTCTTGTTTATTTTCTACTATTTATCACAATTGTTTTATTTAATTCTTAGATACTCACAAAATCTACAACCCAAATTTATTTACCAAAAACATAAGGTTAATTTTTAAATTAATCACCCAATTCCTCTTCTTAGACAAATTTCCAACAAAAGATTAATCTCGGTTATTTTTAAGGATGCATCTAACTCCCGTTAGATTGCCTACGTACCCTTAAACGGGATCAAGCCTTTTGTAGTTCACATTCATTGTTTTTTTTCCATCTCCGAGATATTCTAGTAACGAAAATATTCGACATTAGCTTTCATAATCGAATCACATCAAATGGGTACAAATTACGAATTTAAAATATCAAAATTTATATGAAAAGACAACGTCAGCCCATTGGCCACGCGCTGCCGTGGGTGGCGGTTTCCGGTGAACGAAAA
Source organism: Malus sylvestris (assembly GCF_916048215.2). Classification (NCBI taxonomy): domain Eukaryota; kingdom Viridiplantae; phylum Streptophyta; class Magnoliopsida; order Rosales; family Rosaceae; genus Malus; species Malus sylvestris. The sequence continues at coordinate 9,060,384 of NC_062267.1, read as the reverse complement.
CTCCATTTTCCGAACAACTCTAAAAATTTCCAAATTTTACAGGCAAGTAGAGTTCAATGAGAGGAACAACTTTCATACTTGGGCCAAAATCCAATTTGACCGGGAAACACCTCAACTCGACCTCGATCCGCCGAAAACCCTAGAAATGGGTGGCTTCCAATCTCATAAAAAAAAAACCGAGTTAAATGGGTTTGATTTTGGGATAAACTCACCAGCGGGTTCGTGGGGGTACGACTCAAATTCCTTTATTTTTGAAGGTAGTACAGTCGACCACCACCATCAAACAACTCCTTTTGAGGTCTGGAACAAAGCCCAAACAACTTAGGGGCGTGATAAATAGTAGAAAATAAACAAGAGTTTAATTTTTGGCCTACCACTAAATGTAAATTCCGAAATAAAAAATTTCGGGTCAGGGCGTTACAGAAGTAATTAATTTTTCTTACTTCTCTTTCAATTTTTCTTGTTTCCTCCACAAACCCTAATTTTTTCCCAATTAATATTTTCCACAAACCATATCACCTTCCCCAATTAATTTTTTCCCAACCCTCCATCCCCAATTTTTTTTCCCGACACCCATACACTCATCCCTTTGTTCTTCCAACCCCTCTTTCACTCTCACTCGCCCATTCCCAAATTTAAAAATCCAAACAAATAAATAACGAAGTTTTAGACAAGATAAGCTTACCAGAGGAAGGACGCCGAGTCGAAGAACGCGACCTGGAGAACGAGAGAGATCCCTGGGATGAAGGATGGCTTCTTTCAGATCTAGTGTAGCAAATTGGATTCTGAAGGAGATTGGGGGGACATTGGGTCAAGAGGGTAAGTCGGGGTTCGAAAATGGTTGGAATCGAATAGTGTAGGAGTTTTACGAGGCAAGAGGTTCTGGCTTGAGCTGAGATTGAAGTTTTCTGGTTTTGCAAGGGTTTTGCGAGAAGGCGTGCTGAAAGTGTGAGGAAGGTAAGAGAAAGGAGGGCAATGTTGGCAAATTGAAAAATTCATTAATGAATTTACCGTTCACCCTTGTTTTTCAAAATAAGCTAGTTCTTTGAAGGTTTTTTGTTTTTTTTTCATCCAAAACTTTAAAATAAAGTTGGTTTGGAGTGTTTACCAAACACCATAAACTCTCCCAACTTTTTTTAAAAACATCTTAGTACCAAAACAATACTTCAACTTATAAAAAAAAAAGCTTAGGTGAGAGATGACCTGCCGTAACTGCCCAAAAACCAGAAGCAGCTGACAACACACACTGCTAATTCTCCACCACAAAATAATATTTGTTCACCCTCTACATTGTACCATATACAGATCTTCAAACTCCAAATAATAAACAAAACTAAACCACAAACAAAATATGTGCATCATTCCTTCTAGATGCATGGCCCATCAGTTTGTTCTTTACTCCACCAACTAGATAAGTTCGTCGTCCCTTCTAGATGCATGGCCCATCATGTTTCTCTAAAGCATATGCTAAAAATTCGACCGTTTTGCTTAAGTGATGCTCTATGGGTAGGGGACTTAGTTTTCTAAACCAACCGAAAATTACATATTCAGCCACCAAAAGTGCATATGTACATGCTCTATTTTCAAATCGTTTTCTATCTTTCTCCGACTTACCTAACCTATTCACCGTTTATTATGTTATACATAATTTACTTGATATACATTGTTGACTTATTTATTGTAAAAGGTCGGATTTCAGTTACTGTATCTCTTGAATGCTTAAAGCTTTTTGGTTTTTTTGTTGTATAACATTTACTAGATCTATATAGTTTCATTTTTCTTTCTTTTTAATCTATCATCCTTTTTTTGGTTCAAACTTTTAGTCTTGTTAAGTGATTGGTTCTTTGATTTTTCCACTCAATTGACTACTTGTTGAATGGCAACAGTCGTATAGGCGGCCGTGGCAATGAGTGTGTCCAAAAGTTGAGAGGTCTTTAATCTTTATGAAGTTCTTTTGAAAAAGGACATATTTTGACTATCATGCATATTGAGCTGGTTTGGTATTGATGTGCTTTGAAAAAAATATTACTTCTGCTATGCTGTGAGAATAAGCAGATGTGAAATAAAGTAGCTGAGTGTTTGGTAAATTTTTTTGTAAAAGTGCTTTTGGAAAAACAAGCAGTATTATAGTGTTTGATCAACTTTTATGTAAAACAGCTGTGACTGCGTGAAATGACCAAAAAAGATATAATACTAGATGTGCCATTAATTTAATTTTCTTAAGTCTTCCCCTTTTATTTTCTCCATTTGCATCGAGAAGTCTCTCCCACTACCCCACTACTGAACCAGACTAGGCTGGGTCACCGACAAATTCCACTCCCTTTATCGAAGACCACTACCGCAGCAACACCAACTGCAATCCCTCGAACACAATCCTTGCTATCTCGACAGAGATTTGGGAAAAGTCGCGGGAGAGTTCCCACTGAATGGTCTGCTGCATTTTTCACAAGTTTTAAATTGGGGCCACAGCAGCTTGCTGAAAATTATTCAAATGCTTCTATGCCCACCTTATTAGACAAGTGGGTATCCATAGATGAGTATCTTGAAGGGTACTTAGTCGAGAGGAGTAGTAGATACGGAAAGAAGATGAAGATGCTTGAACTAGGAATGCAGGATATAAGTACATATTTCAAGCTCTTCTTGTTACGTCTGTTCTGTTAATGTTCATGTTCTGTTCCAAAATTTCAAAAAAGCAAGTGTCCTAGACCAATTGTTTCTGCTATTGCAATCTGATATTGAGAAACAACTATGTGTTAGAGGCTTCATGTTGTACTGTATTGATCGGCCAGCTTCCTTTCACCAATGACGCCTTTACGGGACGCCTCGAGTAGGTCGACGCCGTCAATGTCCATGGCCATGGTGGAGCTCTGGTCTTCCATGTCGTTGAAGAAGTCCATTGTCTCCGGCCTCATCACTCTGAAACCTAGATTACCCAGGATCGTAGATCACCCACATTACCCAAAAATCCAAATCTTCCAATTCTACCTTCCAATCATTCAATTCAATATTCCAATTACCCAGAAATAGAGTTGAAAAAAAGGAAATTTACCTTTTTATTGATGAAGAGTGCTCGAACCAGATGAGAGGGAGAGATTGTGCTCGAACGGAGGGAGAGAGCTGGAGAAAGGGAGTGGGCAAGAGAGAACATTGAAAAGACGAGTGAGGGTAGGTTTGGGAATTTGGAAGTTTCATTTAATGAACATTATTCATCCGTGTTTTGGAGAAAATAAGCCGGTCTTTCAAAGCTCATTTTTGTTGCTTCATATTTTCAGCTTATTTTCATCCAAAACTGCAAAAATAAGATGTTTTTAAGTGTTTACCAAACCCCTTTTTGAGCTCAATTTTTTTTAATACCCACTTTTTATAAAAACACCTTAGTACCAAACCAGTACTTAGTCAATGACCAGACCATGATTATAAAAATTTAATGGGAAAATTAGCTAATTAAAAAAATTTAAGGAGGTAATCAATTAAAATTAAAATTTCGGGAGGGGGGGGAAGGGAATTGGCAATTGCATACAAGTTCAAGGGACAAATCAACAAATACCTCTATTGATTTTTATACACAAATTAATAGTACAGACAAATTATCTGAAAAAAAGTTGAGGTTTTGCCGTAATAACAATTGCAATATGAGGCCTTACAAGAAGCGACCCTCACTGATGTGACTATTTTATTTTCATATACTCACACGCATTTTCATGTGTGGAGAATTTTCAAAGCACACTATCATTAATATAAATTGGGTGACATAGAGCACGGATGACCGTTAAGCTTCACATGTAAGTCACATGCTCTAATATCATAAAAAACTAATAGTAAATATAAAGAGTAACCCAAAGTATGAAATTTCCTGTCACCTGCCATTGTCCTTCTAGTTCGTGGAATTTGTACTCTTTTTGACTTTTGATATAAACTGAACGTAGACATTGAAAATCATTAATTTAAAAAAAATATATATAAGATATAGGCTTAACGGATATTGGAGAAAGGGGTATTCACACATCATTTTTTATCGTTTACATATTTTCGATTGTTAGATTAAATGAATTTAAAAAAAAAGATAAAAAATTAATAAAATATGTGCGAATAGCATCATCCTTGAAGAAATGCTTTATAAAAATAAAAAATAAAAAATAAAGCAAAGGCCCATGTTCCTTTTCACATTCACGCATATGCCCCTCAGTCACTTTTCGTAAGCTCAGAGATTATGGACGAAATATGCCACTTAGCTAATCAGCGTCACATTGAAAAATTTATCAAAATGACAAATAAATGTCTCTTTCAACATGTAAAAAAATGTATTTCTAATCTATCTTCTCACGCCATATCAAGAGATTAGTAAAACTCACATCTGCAGCTTAGCATAATCATTAGTATTAGAATATAAGCTTTGTTATCGATATTTCACAATCTACTAGTAACTGCATTACATCACCAAACTAATCAAACAATGAATTTTACTTGAAATATTCTTCAAGAATATTAGATTATAATTAAATCTAACTTGATAGAGATTAGCAGCCCCTAGATTTTGCTTTATTACTTAATATTGTTAAACGATCCATATTTTCCTTAGACAAGAGACAAGAAAATTAAAACAAGACCATATGAAAATTAAAACATACCAAATAATTTTTTTTTTTTTCAATTTCTCCCTAAACATATGATTATTAGTAGGTTTGGAAATTTTTTACATGATCTGTTAATTCGACACGAAACGACACAAAAATAACAGGTTTTGAGTCAACTTGTTAACGATTCGGGTCGTTATTAGGTGGCTCATTAAGAACACATTCACAAATCGGGTCATTATCGGATCACCCATTAAGAACATGATGAGATATTGTTTGTCAGATCTAGACATTAAACATGACAATTTATTGTACAACCCGTTAACTTGACACAAAACAACATGACTCGTTAACAAATTGGATCGTTATCTGATCATCTGTTAATAACCAGTTAAAATAACCAATTTAACATGATAAGACACGTTAAAATAACGGATATGACAAAAAAAAAAAAAAAGGAGACGAACACGACTCGTTGTCAGGTTTACTTAATAGCTCCACTTGATGCGTGTCAAAATAAACCTCTAAGTTGACTAAAACAACACAATTATTATCATTAAATCAATGTCTGTGGCATAATGTAATTTTGGCCATTGTGGGTGGCATTTCTACACGCAGAAACGCATATAATCCCGCGGTCCAACCCAACCAAGTTTGAATAGCAGCAGTTGCCTCTCCCACATTTTCCCGGTAAAACACCCAACCGGAGCAAACGAACTAAGCCACATGAAATGTCGAAAACACCCCTGCCACTCCCATCCTCCCTTCTCCTCTTCCTCCTCATCTCCCTACCCTTGATCGTAATTTCACAATCCACAGAGCAGTCAATCCTCCTCAAGATCAAAGCGCAATGGGGAAATCCACCGTCCATCCAATCGTGGAACTCCTCCTCCTCACCGTGCGAGTGGCCGGGGATCAACTGCACAAACGGCATGGTCACTGGGCTCTCCCTCCCCGATGTAAACATCACGGAGAGAATCCCGGAGGCCGTCTGCGAGCTCCCAAGCCTCGCAGAGCTCCACCTCGCCTGGAATTACATTCCAGGCGAGTTCCCGAAATTTCTCTACAACTGCTCGAATCTCGAAGTCCTTGACCTCTCGCAGAACTACTTTGTCGGCCCAATTCCCCCCGATATCTACCGGATGTCGCCGTCTCTTAAGTACTTGGACCTCGGAGGAAACAATTTTTCCGGCAACATTCCTGCGGCCATCGGCCGGCTGACGGAGCTGAGGACACTCAGGCTTTATTCGAATCTGTTCAACGGGAGTGTTCCGCGGGAGATCGGGAACTTGTCAAATCTCGAAATATTCGAGATGCCTTATAACGGAAAATTGGCTGCGGCCAGCATCCCAACGGAGTTCGGGAATTTGAAGAAGCTGAAGAGCTTGTGGATGATGGATACGAACTTGATCGGAGAGATTCCGGAGAGTTTTTCAGGTCTCTCGAGCCTCGAGAACTTGAATCTTGCGAGGAACAATCTGGAAGGGAAGATTCCAGGTGGGTTGTTTTTGTTGAAGAATTTGAGCGACTTGTTTCTCTTTAACAACAAATTTTCAGGGGAGATTCCGCCGGCTGTCGAGGCGTTGAAGTTATCTCAGATTGATCTGTCTACGAACAATTTGAGCGGCTCGATCCCACAAGATTTTGGGAAGATAAAGAATCTGACTGTTTTGAATCTTTTTTCGAATCAATTAACGGGTGGGATTCCGGAGAGTTTAGGCCTAATTCCGGCGATGAGGGTATTTCAGGTCTTTAAGAACATGTTGAACGGGACCTTGCCGCCGGAATTAGGCCTTCACTCGAAGCTCGAAGCTTTTGATGTATCCGGGAATCAGCTGAGCGGCTCTCTGCCGGAACAATTATGCAGCGGAGGAGTTTTGCAAAGAGCTGTTGCCTTCTCTAATAATCTTACCGGAGAGTTGCCGAAAGGGCTTGGAAATTGTGATTCTTTGCGGTCACTGAAGGTCTACCACAACCGTTTTTCGGGTGAGATTCCTTTAGGAGTTTGGACCGGACTAACTCTGTCGAGTTTGATGCTGAGTGACAATTTGTTTTCGGGTCAGCTTCCCGCCAGCAAGCTGGCTTGGAACCTATCGAGACTGGAGATTAGCAACAACAGATTTTCCGGTGAGATTCCGGTTCAAGTTTCGTCCTGGGAACGTTTGGTTGTTTTTAAGGCGAGCGGAAATCTGTTTTCGGGGAAAATCCCAGTTGAACTGACTAGTCTTTCTGAGCTGAACACTCTGCTGCTTGACGGGAATCAATTTTCGGGCGAATTACCATCTCAGATCATCTCATGGGAATCCTTGAATACTTTGAACCTCTCAATAAATGCGCTTTCGGGCCACATTCCAGCAGCCATTGGTTCTTTGCCTAACCTGCTATACTTGGACTTGTCCGGGAACCAATTCACAGGCGAAATCCCAGCTGAGTTCGGCAGCTTGAGGCTCAGTTCTCTTAACTTGTCTTCCAACAAGCTTTCCGGCAAAATCCCAGATGTGTTTGATAATCTCGCGTATGGAAACAGTTTCTTGAACAATTCGAATCTTTGCGCCAATAGTCCAGTTCTTAACCTTCCCGGTTGTTACACCAAAGTCCGTGTCTCCCACAAGCTGTCCTCGAAAGTCCTTGCCATGATTCTAGTCCTTTCCATCGCGGTGTTCCTTGTTAGTGTTCTATTGACCTTTTTCGTGGTCAGAGACTACCGGAGGAGAAAGCGCGGTCAGGACTTGGCAACATGGAAGCTCACCTCATTCCACAGATTGAATCTCACAGAGTTCAACGTGTTGGCGAGTTTGACGGATACCAATCTCATTGGAAGTGGAGGTTCAGGGAATGTTTATCAGGTTAGCACCAACTGCCCGGGTGAATATGTCGCGGTGAAAAGGATTTGTAACAGTAACAGATTGGATGAGAGGCTTGAGAAAGAATTCAATGCTGAGGTTGAGATACTGGGGACAATTCGCCATTCAAACATTGTTAAGTTGTGGTGCTGCATTTCAAGTGACAATTCCAAGCTTCTTGTGTACGAGTACATGGCAAATCAGAGCCTCGATAAGTGGCTACATGGGAAGAGGAGAAGGCCAGCATCAGGGCTGGGTGTGGCTAATCACATCGTTTTGGACTGGCCGATGAGGTTGCAGATTGCGATAGGGGCTGCACAAGGCTTGTGTTACATGCACCATGACTGCTCTCCGCCAATAATTCATCGTGATGTGAAGTCCAGCAATATCTTGTTGGATTCTGAATTCAAGGCTCGAATAGCAGATTTTGGACTGGCAAAGATTTTTTCCAAGGACGGAGATCATCACACAATGTCCGCTATCGCAGGCTCCTTCGGCTACATGGCACCAGGTAAGAGCTTAAATTGTTCTGTTTAGCATTCATATATTTCGGACATTGCTTACATTGTATGACATTTTGCTTTTCAGAGTATTCTTATACAACGCAAATCAACGAAAAGATAGACGTCTACAGCTTCGGGGTTGTACTCCTGGAACTAACAACCGGGAGAGAACCCAACTGCGGAGATGAGCATACGGGCCTAGCAGAATGGGCATGGCGGGAATACAGCGAGGGAAAGACCATAACTGATGCCCTCGATGGGCAGATCGCAAAACCGTGTTACTTGGAAGAGATGACCACCGTGCTAAAACTAGGACTCATCTGCACCAGCACATTACCTTCAACTCGTCCTTCAATGAAGGAAGTTCTGCACATTCTTCGCGGCCATGGTCCGTCGGAAGGTTTTGAAGTGAGAAAGGTGGGAAGTGACTTTGATGTTTCTCCCCTCCTCAGCACTGCCACCTACCTTTCCAGTTACAAACGCGGTAAAGAGGTGGACGATAGCTTAGTTTACAGTGTGTAATGTACATAATAATTGAGAAGAAATCTCGCCGCGAATATATGCCGGCGGGAAAGCATCGGTAGGGGTTCCATATCGAATTTCCAACTAGTTTCAACTTTCAAGATCAGTATAGCTTTATACATAAGAGACGGGAAGCATTGTAAACACTTTTGGAGTCATAAGCTTCTTAGTCTCAGTTTTGCAAAATGTTCACTTGGTACTGCTGTTTCGATATTGTGACAAAATCGAGCTTTTATTTCCACACAGAGAGAGAGAGAGAGAGAGAGAGAGAGAGAGAGAGAGAGAGAGAGAGAGAGAGAGAGAGGGAGAATTGCTAAAAATCTGTATTACAATGGCGGGTTGTACAAACTCCAGAAGTTTGATGAGTGTTTAATTTATATATAGACAATAAGAAAGCAAAACCCCTCACAGCCTGCTCAGCTCAGTTCTTGATGAACTCTTGCCCTGATAAAAGTGACTTCCATACAAATCTATACAGCTCAAATAACAGGGTTCTTGGCGACTGCAATGACACTTTTTCATGAATTCATGGTGCTTAACTTTAGCAGGCCACATTGAAGCCGAAGATACCAAGCCATGCGGCATTCTGTTTTGCACGGATGAAACTTCCACACTACTTTGGAAAGGCATCACACACCTTGAAACCGTAATGAAATCCACCAGTTAAAATGGCACTTACCCTTGTGCTACCTTTTTTTCCTTGGAAAAGTGAGATTCCACCATCAATGATTTGTTGCCGAAAGTTGAAAGGTCATTCCAATGACCTCAGATTTCACCTGTTGCAAAAGAGCCACCAAACAGGCCAGTATAAAAATATAATGGTTTGTTTAAAAAATATTATGAGTTGCAAATGCATGCCTTACTGTTGGCCTCTGCATAGATCCTGACCTAGCTCCATCTTCAAAATTGACGGTACTCCCGATTGCTACAGCTGGCTCTACAATGCAAGATCGAGAATAAAAAGACTTTTCAGGTTCCTAAAAATGTGTTGGAGAAAAGAGATGAGATAAACACGAAGGGTACACAAAACTTGTAAGGTATTAAGCACAGTTACTGGGAACAAATCACGTATAGTGGTGCAGAACCTGCCACCACAATATGCACCAGTTAAAGACATTGTCTGTGCTAAAAAAAGGAAAATAGAGAAAACATGTATAGGAGAGTTTATGTTAAAACCTTAACCTCTTCTGACAAGGCATTTTGAAATACCCTATTCGCATTTATAAAGCACCATTTCCCAAGCAACTCTGGCAATTCCAAAAGTGAATCATCCTGCAAATATCCCCTTCTCCCACCATCTTCTCCAGAACTTTCAGTTTTCTCACTTCCATCTGGTACATTTCCTAATCCAGAGTTCACAAATCAAGTAACTCACTTTGCAATTGAGTTTATGAGTGATAGAAGTGACCCCAATGCACATTCAGCATTCTCCACCCCCGTCTTCCGACTACATGGTTTGACTAGTTCTTGGTCAACATCAATAGCATCTGCTGTCCAATTCAGTAGTCTTCCAGTAGAGCCAGCCTCCAAAGTCTGCATTCAGCCAATGTCACATTTCCAATTCTGTACTTATTTAGGTCATCTCACATGTTTCCTTGGACTCTGAGATAGAAGCTGCACATGGAATTACCAGCTCCTTCCAGGGAAGAGGTTTCTCCAACTGTTCAGATGGTTTTACCTCATAATCCTCTTGTGAAGGCTTGACCTCATTTCTGACTTTGGGGAATTCAGGAACATGCATAGATGTGCACTCGCTTATAGTATTGGATTCGTGCACAACATTATCAACCATTCTCACGTTTCCAACACTTCCCCTTTCACTCTCTAACTGTTCAACAGGCAATCTACTATCAGATTTCTTTTCTGCATCTCCAGTTGCCAGACACTCTAACCTAATGCTGTTACTGAAGCTGGTATCAGGTGCTCCACCTGTACTACTTTCTGGGGCCACAGACTCCATCAATTGTGAACTAACAGATGTCTGCTTCTCGAGTTTGATTGCCCTCACATCCTCTGTTTTATGATCAATTTTCCTCCTGGTATGTCTTTCCGCAGACCCAGAACTACAACCTGCAGAATCTTCATAAGTTCTTTCGTCCTGCTGACTTACATGCATTGATAATCGAGGCCGCTTACACCCATCGGGGAAAACAAAGGGAGGAAGCTGCTTCCGGCGAACATGAGAAACATATATATCCATCCCAGGTTTCCAGAACATGTACATGTTTATTCCTTCCCTGAACTCATCGACTGTTCCACGTATATCAAATTGCTGACCTTCTTTACCTCTCACTCCCTCTTTCCTCTGCAAACCCATAAAGAAAGCACAGTGCGGGCATGGCTTGGATACGTCGACATATTCCTTAGGATATGGATGGCACTGCAGCATCCCTTTTGTGTCTCGCTCTATCTGCACGGAGATAAAATGCAAAACATTAAGAGGAAAACCACAATAAAAGCTTTCAAAACAACTCCAGAAGAAACCGTTTACCTTCAGGGTAAGCTGTCTAAACCGGGATTCCACCCATCCCTTCCACGTCAGCAAGTCATCAACATCAGCTGCAACTATGTCCACTTGTAGATAATTTTTGTATGCCTCAAAGAAGAGATAAGGTTCAAAGAGAGCACTCCACTGGGCCTTATTCAGCTCAATCTCCTGTAATAAAACCAAAGGGCAAAGGCAATCAATAATGAAATAAAACCAGCCAACGCATAAAATATTCAATTCATGCTCTCACCTCACATATCCTATTACCATGGTCAAACTGCTCCGCTATAACACGTAAAGTACTTACTGAGACATTGTAACTAGAGTTCATGCAAGGGTATGCAGGAGTTATTATTGGCATATGATGAAGGCGGTCCCGAGGGTTTCTACGAGGGTCCCATGTAGGGAACCCAAGTTCATTCTCTTCAATTGAACATAAAATTACAGGATTTGGCCAACGCCACTGAGTATACACTCTGAAAAATTTGGAAACCAACACGCTAGGAATTGCATTGGGATAAAGCTGGCATATCCGAGCAACTAAGATAGCCCAATTTACACCACCAAGGAATCCAGTAACCTACACACAATAGAAAAAAAAAATTACGACATTTCATAAGTGTAAAAATAATGAGTTATTAATAATGAAATTCTGAACAGCTCTGAACACAGCAAAACTTACATTTGAATAAACACCACGTCTTTTAGCCCAAAACTTCAAACATCTGAGTGTCGTCCGGAAGTGCTACAGTTAAATAGAGTGTCACACCTTGAGTCAATTAAACCACAAAATAAACCAGGGCAAGAGATAAGACGTGATCAACCTCAACATTGGGGACAAGTTTAAGAATTTGATCTGCAACCCTGCAGCCGTTCAGACTTCGAACAGTTTGCTCATCAACATCATATAGCACAGATCCATATGAGATGTCTACATCCTGTTGACAAGCATGTTCCAACACCACATCAATATCATAGAGAACACCAGGATCACTCTTTGTTATCTCTATCATGGTAGCAGTGTATGCATCTTCAAATGTTAGTAATAAACCGATTTTCCACACTAGTACCAGAACCTTAGATGGCCCAGCTGACAAAACAAGTGAGGAAGGATGCAAGAGAAAAATTACATTGGCTCGGAAATAGTTTTTCATATATGGTCATATGGTCATGAAACACAATGAAATGGATAAACAGAACAAATAGCAATAGATTTTAAGAATATGTGTTCTGTACTCACTTCTGGAACAACCAAAAGAGAGATGCTTGCATACAAAAGATCTATTGATATTCCCTGGAACTTGAATTTCATGACGGGGACATGAGCATCAGGAACTGGTTGAAGTTCAGTAACCTCTTCCAATTCAGCAAGGATACCATGCAATATAATAAAGAAATCTTCCTGCAGAAATAGTCAAGTGTGAGGTAGAGCAGCAGGTAACAATTCTGGTCGAACAAATTAAGAAAGAATCGGTCACAATTCTGGTCAAACAAATTAAGAAAGAATCGGGACTATACATATGAAAATGTATGCATAAATCACCTCTCGATTCACATATGATGGCCCAACACACAAAGTGTCTATGTCAGCTCCAGGCCCATGAACCTGTCACAGAAATAAATACATCAATAATAATACAGGTACCATGGCCATAATGCTACTGGGCACAAGTAGCGTAAAAAGTTCCGCACTCAGTAGTTGGACAATACAATCAAAGCAAGAACAAAGTTAGGTATGTACAATAACATCTAATAAAGTAAAGTTGAGTAAACAATCACAACAGCAGCAAATTCTAAAATAAGACTGATCACATAGGAGTTGTTCACTGTTGTGGAACTAACTGTTGTCATAGATGCTTCTGATGATCCTCAGGTGTTTTATATGTTTGCATGATCACATCCACTGGCAATGGCATCAATTTCAATGAACAAATAAGACTGATCACATAGGAGTTGTTCACCTTGGTGGAACTAACTGTTCTCATAGACTGAAGCATTGATGATCCTCTGATATTTTATATGTTTGCATGATCACATCCACTGGCAATGGCATCATTTTCAATGAACAAAGTCCTAATAGGGGCTTGTTATTCTTATAAGGTTTCATTATAAATGTGAACCGTCCAGTAGATTTTAATATCAGCATTATCCTTGGCTAATTGACATGTACCAGTTTTTTCATTACAAAGCATGGATCCTTGCTTGCCACATCCAAGCATATGAGTGGCAAATCAAATCACCAAAAACGGATAGCATACCATTCTAGATCATAACCCAAATCTGTTCGTGAAACTCCAGAGATAAAATTGTATCCCCCACCATATAAGAACAACATGAGTTACAAGGTACTTGTAAACAGTGTTACTTAGAGGGAAAAATAATCAACTGTGGATCCACTACGAATTCAAACATAACATACCTATAAAAATGATTATACAAAGCAAAAGAAATTGATGTTGCACTACTACTAGAAGTAATCGTTGGAACTGATATTTACCCCAAGACGATAAGACCCAAAAGTAAAAATGACAGCATTCGCGTCCTCCACCATCTGATCCGTGTAGCCTCTTTCAATTGTCAACTGCTTCACCCAGCCTTTCACAATCTACAGTAAAAATAAACTCAGTATAACCATTGGTAACCTCATTGAACGAAAATACAATCCAACCGAAGCAAAATGCAAGCCTTCAAATCTATAGAAGTTTGATATACCACATGGCGTATCAATGACGACAGTAATGGTAAACATAAGCTAAGAATCCAAAGGGAACCAAATAATAAAATTTTGGGCTCATTTGATGTCTAGGATTGGCTTGGACAATCAACTAGATTCAAAGAATGTTGAATAGAAATATAGATGTCAATTTGCATATTTTGTCCAAGTGGATATGATCGAGAAGTCATGAAGAAAACTTGTCCCTTTCAATCCTACCATTTTTGTGGGGATTAGGAGGGATAAGTTTTCTTCATGATTTCTCCATCTTCTTCCATCACTTGGACAGAATATGCAAGTTGGCATCCAAATTTTCATTCAACATTAATTGAATTTAGTCAGTTGTCCAAGCCAAGCCAAGGCAAGGCAATCCTAAGCATCAAATGAGGCCTTTAGGTCACACACAACTGACAGTATGCACAGAACAACCCTACACTGGTAATGCCTTAAATCGACCCGCCAATTGTGATAAAATTCTTAGTCATTCCCAAAATCATCAGAAAAAAAGACTTCCATTGTAAACATAAGGGTCACATCACTGATATGCCAACAATAGAACAGTGAACTATATACCTGATCAATGCGACCAAGAACCTCTTCTCTCTTCGCAGCCTCGTCTTTACTCTCGTAAAGTCCCGAATCAATCAAGTACTACCAAAATCAATAGAACAGATAAAAATAGCAACTTGCAAATCAAGCCAACTAAAAATAACCAATCTTTAGCATCATAAAACAGATTTATGTACGCATCCATGTACCTTTTCGAGTTCGACATTTCGTTGAAGATCATACTCGGTAGGACCGGAAAGGAAGATTGGCCTGGTGGTGCCGTAGTGCTTTGGCGGCTGCTCAGCCGGGGAAGAGGCCACTGGATCCTCAGAACCCGCCATTTCAGCACTCGAACTATCAAGATTGAGTATTTATCGAACCTAATTGAAGAAATTGTTTAGGAAACTGGGGTTTAGAAGGCAATTCGAGAAGAGAGTGTGAGCTGCTGAAACAATCGGAACCCTAATTCGTCGGCGGAGGAGAATCGGAAATCTAATTGGTTGGTGGAGGAGACGGGAGAGAGTGAGAGCGATCAGAATTGGGCAATGAGAGAGAGGATTCAGAAGTGGCGGTAGAGACGGTTAGGGTTCGATCGGATGCGGAATAGATTAAATTAAAGACCCTGCGCACGTTACGTCCAGCTAGTCTGTTCCGTTTATTAAAATTACATTAAACTCTCAAAATTTTGATTTATTTCACTTCATAGATTTTATTATTTTATCACAAATGGTTTCTGACAATATTTTTTTTTATTTTATCAAAAGTAGTTCATAAAGTTAAAATCTATCAATTTAATCTGTAAAGTTTACAACACATCAATTTACTCATTCCCTTAAATTCTCTAATCTTCCTCCACCCTCACTCCCTCCAATTTATCTGTCTTCAACGGCGTCCATCTTCGAAGTCTCGCTTCAAATCGAGCAGTTGTCCATTGCAGACTTGGGAAGTAATGCAGTGAATTGCCATCAACCTATCTTGTAGCCCTAGCCTCTGACCTTCCCATTCAACATGCCACATTTGCTACTCTTACAAAACTTTGGTGAATAGGGTTGGGTTAATACCATGAGTTACGAGTTTGAAGATATATTTTTTTAATTATTGTAATAATTTTGGATCTTTCTGCTTAATAATAATAAATTTAAAAAAAAAAATTTGGTAGCCAAAAAACGATTCTAGTTTATTCTAGTCACGAAAAATAACGAGAATGACTTTACACCTAAACCATTGTAAAGTTTGGGAGTTCGATAAAAAACAAAGTTTCGGGGGTTAATTGTGGAAAACAATCTTTTAGCCGCTAATTTCATAAAAATGATAACATTTGGGTGACATTTGTATTAAAAAAAAAACGATTCAAAAGTTTTTATAAGAAAAAAAATATGTTTAGCCGGTAACGTCACTGTCGCTGTCCGTTTGCTATTCACAAAGCGGGAAGCGACTAACCAATCACCGCACTCACATTGCCTCAAGAGCTCCGGACGCCTAGATACATGCGCCTCCACCCACTACTTCCCCTCCTCCGCCGCTCTAATGGCGCGTTACATCCCACGCGCCGCCCTAATTTCCAGCTCATCGTTTCCATCTGCGCCGGGTTTAATCTCCACTCCAAAAACACACCGCATTGAGGCCTCCGTATCATAGGTATTTGGCCGGAGACTTCACTTGACGCTCGGAGACAAATGGAGGTGTGCAGCCAGACCGCCACTGTTAAAAGGACGAAACTGCAGTTCGCAGAAAGGCGAAAGAAAAGGTTCGGCGGCGGTCCCTGAAAAGCAAGGAGAAGGAGCTCGAGCTCGATGTCAGTATTGTAGAAACTCATGATTCTTTAACAAGTCAATAGCATATTTAGACTGGTGAAGAAAGAGTCCTGTAGCAGATCTGTGCACCTCAATTCCCAAAAAGTAGTGAAGATCACCCAAATCCTTGACAGGAAACATAGTTTGTAATTGAGAAATGATGGAAGTGCAGACAGAGGTAGAGCTCCCGGTGATGATAATGTCGTCGACATAGACTAAGATGAAGGTGATGGTAGAATCCTTTTTGATAAACAAGCTGGTATCAGAGGAAGAAGCCAAGAATCCCAAGGACAAAATAGCTTTGTAAAAGGCTTCATACCAGGCCCGAGGGGCCTGTTTTAAACCATAGAGAGAACGCTTGAGTTTACACACATGGTGAGGGTAGTTGGAGTCAACAAAACCAGGGGGCTAGATCATGTAGACATCCTCTTTTAAAGTACCATGCAAGAATGCATTACTGACATCAAGCTGATGAATGAACCAGTCATAGGAAACTGCAATGGACAGTAAAATGCGAATGGTAGTTGGTTTAGCAACTGGACTGAAGGTCTCAGTAAAATCGAGGCCCTCTTGTTGATGGAACCCTTTAGCCACCAGCCTAGCCTTATACCGTTCTATTGAACCATCTGGTCTATGCTTGACTTTAAAAACCCATTTGCAACCGACTAAATTCAAGGCAGGCTGAAAAGGAACTAGATCCCAAGTCCCAGTATGCTGCAAGGCTTGAAACTCGGCCTCCATGGCAGCCAGCCAGTGCAGATGCTTGGAAGCTTGTAAAAATGTGGTAGGGGTTGGAGGAAGACAAGTAATGGAATCAACAGAAGCAGGAAGAGAGTGTTTAGTAGCAGTGAAAACCTTCGGCTTGTGAATTCCAGCTTTAGCCCTTGTAGTCATTGGATGAAGATTAAGAGGAGTAGGTGTGGGAGTAGGGGAGGAACCCGCTGGTATAGGACAGGGAAGAGGAGAGGAAGAAGCAGCAGAGGGTGAAGAGGTAGAAGATGGTTGTAAAACACTGTCGGGATGTGCCAACTGAACTGTACTTGGGGAAGAAGAAACAGGAATAGTCAGAGGTATAGGGGCAGGAACAGTACTTGGAGGAGAAGCATCAGAAGACAGAGGAGAACCTGAGAACAACCCAGTCTTGAACGGAAATAAGTGTTCATCAAATGTAACATGTCGAGAGACATACAACTTATTAGCCACAGGATCAAAGCATCTGTAACCACTATGATGAAGACTATATCCCAAAAATACACACAGTTTGCTCTTGGTATCCAGTTTATGCGATGAGTAGGGCTGCAACCAAGGATAGCAAGCACAACCAAAAGCCTTCAAATTATGATACTTATGAGGCGCTTGAAATAGTTTCTCCCAAGGACTAACTGAAGAAGCTTGAGGTGGCAGGCGGTTGATGAGGTACACAGCAGTGTGAAAAGCTTCTACCCAGAATTTTGGTTCCAAACCACTCTGAAAAAGAAGAGTCCTGCCCATTTCGACAACATGGCGATGTTTCCTTTCGGCACACCCATTTTGTTCAGGGGTATGAGGGCAACTTAATTGATGTGTGATCCCTTGTGCATTAAGAAACCCCTGAAATTCCTTGCTTAAAAATTCACCACCAGAATCAGACCGTAAACATTGTATTTTACAATCGAAAAAGGTTTGAACTTTGTGTACAAAAGTCTTGAAGACAGAGCAAACATCAGACTTATAGAACAATGGATATAACCAGCTGTATTTCGTGTAATCATCTACTACAATGAGATAGTATTTATAACCAGTACAGGAGGAAGTGGGAGAAGGACCCCAAACATCAGTATGGAGTAAATGAAATGGCCTATTTGAAGTACACGGCAAAATGGAAAAGGGTAGTTTAGAGGCCTTTCCCAACTTACAAGCAGTACAAATAGAATCTGTGTTAACAGAACCAATCACAGGTAGTTGGTGTTTATTCACAACATTATGAAAAACTAGACTCGACGGATGACCGAGGCGTTGATGCCAGACATGAGCATCCGCTTTAGTAATCATCAATGCATGAGGAGAGAGAGCAATGCCTGAGATTCCATTGGATGCATCCCAGTAGAAAGGATATAAGCCACCTTCACAGGGGCCCTGGAAGAGCATCTTCCCAGTACTTAGGTCCTTGATATATAACCCAAACGGATCAAAAGTCAGAGAAGCCCAATTATCACAAACAAACTTGTAAACAGATAACAAGTTATGTGAAGCTTTGGGAACTAACAACACATCATTAAGTCGAAATGTAGCATTCATAGTGCGAATTAAAGCAGATCCAGTGTGAGAGATACACAGACCTTTACCATTACCAACAAAGAGTTGATCATTGCCAGTGTAGGGAATGGCAGAATTGAGAGAAGCAGGATCCGGAGTTACATGATGAGAAGCACCACTATCAGTTAACCAATAGCTTGGTGGAGGAGAAGTAGAAGCGGTCATACCAAGAGGAGGTCCAGGATGAGATCATTGAGATGCAAACTGAGAGAGCTTCTCACAATTGAGAGCTTCATGACCAGATTTGAGGCATAACTGACACTGAAGAAACCGACCAGAGTAAGAGGTATTATTGTGCTGACCAAATCCATTGTGCTGACCAAATCCTGTAGATCTTGAATTTGGACCCGAGCCAAGCAGACCACTAGAATTGTTAGGAGTATGACGATTGCCTCCAAACGTGCGATTGTTATGATAGCGATTACGATTCTGAAAGCGACCTCGAGAATTACCTCGGTAAGAGTTGATACCAGAAGATCCTTGTTGAGCCGTATAGGCGTGAAATGGTGCAGATGATGAAGAAGAGGCTCTGGTCTTTCGTTTCTGAAGAGAAATTTCCTTACCAAGAAGTAATCCATGAAGTTCATCAGTGTTGATAACCTCAGTTCTTGTTTCAATAGAGTCAACGAAGGAATCATACTCATCAGAAAGACCAGAAAGGATGTAGGCAACAAGATCGGATTCAGAAATCGGATCGCCAGCCGCTGCAAGTTTATCAGAGATCTCCTTGAGAGAGTTGAGGTAATCCGTCATCGAGGAGTCACCTTTCTGAATTGTTTGGATCTTCGAGCGTAAGCTGTGAATATGAGTACGAGAAGCACCAGAAAAACGACGTTCAAGAGACTGCCAGAGAGACTTGGAATCATCCATGCCAACCGTCAAAGGAAGGAGATCTTCAGATAAAGTCGAATTGATCCAAATCATCAAGAGTTGATCGCGTTCACACCAAGTTTCATACACCGGATTAGGAATTTGAGCGCCGGAAGAATCAAGCACAAACGGAGAAGGACACACATCAGTGCCATTGACAAGCCCTAAAAGCTTGAATCGCTTCAGAACAGGGAGGAAGAGACTACGCCAGGTGATGTAATTGTGACGAGTGAGTTTCGTCGCCACCATACCAGTAATGTTCTGAACGATAATCGAAGAGAGAGATTGAGCTGACAAATTTGGACCGTCGACATGAGAACCTGATGAAGCAGCCGGAGAAGAAGAGGTCGCAGCCATCCAGAAGAGTAGAGAAGAAAAATTCAAGAATTTCAAGAAATTGAAGAAATTAGGGCAGAGAAGATCTGTTTGGGAGAAGAGAAAGAGGTGAGAAAATTCAAGAAGATGGAAGCGGTGGATCGAAGTCGGTAGACAACGGCGAAGATACCATGTAGAAACTCATGATTCTTTGAGAGAACAATTAGAGATAGAAAGAGAAAGAATTTTAGAGAGAGAGAGGATTGAATAGAATGATTTTCATTATATTCAGACTATGTACAATACAATATATATAGATACAACCACCTACTCTATCAACTATATCTTAACAGATAAGAAATCTTTTTAATCAGATATGGGCTTAGTTGGTGGTCCTATTGTATCCTTAACAAGTATTTCTATCCAAGAAGCTTTGAACGATCCCGAAATCTTGGTATGTAACTATCAGTCTATCACCAACTGTTTGTATAAATGTCTCTTACGTAATACCAGTATAGCTGATTGGCTGAAGTGAAATGGAGTTTGAAAATTGCAGAGAATTGTGGAACTGCTCCGGCTGGATGCTCCGGTGGCAGTGAAGCTAGCGTTTGATTGGCTGAAAGATTCAATGTATAAAACAAGGGACAATGCTATAGGCGGTGTTGCGGGATATGAAAGTGTGGAGCTTTCGGTGCTTCTTTGCTATAACGAGTTTATCGGGAAACTTAATAAGGAGTGGAGAGCGGAGGACAATGCTACTGATGTTATTTCCATGTCCCAACACGTCCCTGATCTTAAGCTTCCCATGGTACTACTGTACTAGCTCGTTCGATAATTTATATCGTTTTCTTTATTAGAGTGAAAGCATGCATTATTAGTACATTGTATGGTTTGAAGCTTATGTTGGTGGACATTGTGATTTCTGTTGAGACAGTGGCAAGACAAGCGGAGCAAAGAGGCCATATGCTTCTTGACAAGATGCGCATTCTCATGGTTGGTTTAAGAACATTATTATTAGTGTGTTATACGCTTCTTGAACTTATGCTTCTTCGAACAAATGTGTGGTCTTCAGATATTAAGGAATTTGAATTTGTAACTTTCGGTCGTAGTTTGATAACTATAATTACTAAACCCTCCTGTAGGTACATGGATTGTTACATCTGTTAGGATTTGATCACAAGGTTAGTGAAGACACTGAAGTGGAAATGGAGGAGGAGGAGGAGGATCTTCCCTTAAAGAGTCTTGGGTGGAAGGGAAAAGGGTTAATTCAGAGTGCATATGATGCTGCGACCCATTCCGATGGGCTCAAACTAGGTGGTAAACCTTATCTTTCTACAGCTTCACTTTTACATCCTTATTTTATGGAAATTATTTTATTTGTTAATCATTAAACTCTTCATTCAATCTGTAGCCGCAATTTGCTTGGTTAAACTTTGTGATGAGATAATCTTACATCTGAGTTGTTAAAGACAGAAAGAAAGAAGGAAGCCCTCAATACTATAAGCAAATGTTCAGATATATATTCAGTGATATGGATGGCAAGTTTGGGCTTATTGTGTCATACGCCTGTATTTTATTTTACTTAGCTTGTAGGTTTGTAGCCTTGCACCGACTGTTTTTATATTGTTTTATCTTGATATACAAGGCACCCTTCTCAACAGCAAAAGCCAACTGAGCTCAACAAATGTCAAGGCTATGAAAGAGGCCTCATCAAGGGCTGTGAAAATAGTGATAGCAACCGGAAAAGTAAGAATCTCATTTTCTGTTCATTATCAGCAGGAGACATTGTAGAAATGTATTATAAATTTTACTTATTCTGGTGTTCTACTGTTGGTCAGTGTTTCTTGGTACATGATTCTTGATTGTTGAATTGTGTTGATTAAAAAAATCTTCTAATTGTTGACAGCTCTTTGGAACAGGCTCGGCCAGCTGTGATTCGCGTTTTTAAGGGGGTAGATTTAACTGGAAAAGATGGCATTGTTTCAGAATTTTCTCCTGGGGTTTTCTTGCAGGTTCTCTTTTTTCCTTTGAAAATTTCATCTCAAGCTTGCTGCCAAGTTATGTGTGATGAACATGGAATTGTCTTCACTTGATAGAAGCATGCTTACTCCTGTCCAGAGAACTGCTATCTTAACGTTTTAAGTTGCTTTGGTTATATCTCACACATGAAATAATTTTCTCACTTTTATCTGCCCTCAATCTACATGTGGTACTCTCTTTTGTAAGCTTGATAAGGACAATAGAGGGAACCGTGATATCCATTCCTGTTCCCTCTTAAACATTTACATACTCTTCGTCTGTCACCAAACTTATGTAAATTCCACCACCTCAAGTATCTTATGAATGACTTGATATCTGTAATGGTTGGTCAAGCTTTTAAGAAACAAAATTCTCAATGGTTGTTACCTTTATCATCTCTCCCTCTTAGGACTGTTTTTTGTCCGGCTCGAGTTGATATTAATACATTTTGTCCTTATCGTCTGCCTCAACTTGATTCCAGGGATTGCTTGTTTATGGTACACAAGGTCGGGAAATTTTTAGAAGGAATTTGGATACAGATGTATGCAGAGAGGTAATAGTTTGGTGAGGCGTGCATGAATATATTATTCATTGGCTTGTAATGAAATAAAAGACCAGATGTTTATGTGCAGGCATGTCGTTACTCTCTGGAAAATGAGGTTCCTCTTATAACATTCACCAAGGATCATTGCTTATCCCTTTATGATCACCCACTTGTTGATTCCATGCATACTGTTTATCACGAGCAAAAGGTGCCAAAAGTTTGTTTCATCATGGTCATAAATAATAGCTTACTGGCTGAGGTTTCATTTTGCGCCATTTTATATAACTTACATGGAAAGTATTCATTTACAGGCGGAGATCATGCCTTCAGTTGAGCATCTCATGGCTGCTGCTGGTATACAGGTACGGCCCTCAAGGAGGAACAATACTGTCCCCATCCTCTCTAACAAAGAGAAAAAAAAAATATTAAGCTTAGTGTTTTGCTCTTAATTTCTATTGATTCATAAAAGATTGAGGTTTTAGTCAGAAATCCATTGTCTAGCGTCTCCAGTTCATACACTTGGTCTCATTTGTAAAATTTTGATTGAATTAATATCCTATAGTTCTTGCTTCTTTCAGTTCTTGTAATGTCGCACGCCTCAATATACAGAAACTAGTCTTCATGGACACTGCTGAGGGAGTAACAACTGCTATGAGGCCATACTGGTCAGAAGCAAATGGAGATGGTGCCAGAGTTGTTCAAACCGTGCCTGACATGCTTGAAATTGTTCCCCCTGGAACCTCAAAAGGAAGTGGAGTGAGCATGCTGCTCGATCATTTGGGAATCACTCCAAAAGAGGTATGGACAACAAAGCTGTTCTCCTATCTCCTTTTTTTTAGCGTTTTTCTTGTTTTAATGGGAGTTGTTCATGTTCCTCAACTTGACCGGCACAAGGATTATCACCACAGATTGAAAAGGGGTATTTGATATTTCACTGCATCGTTCTTACCATGATAAGCAGTATGCGTTGTTCCAAGAATAGTTCAAACAGTATGTTTAACCAACCGACACAAGTTGGCGATGTTGGTGGATGATAAGGCCACTGTCATTGACTTTATTTACTTCTTGTTTGCATACAAATATCGTTTCCATTCCTGATCGATTCTTTTAATTTGTTTTTTCAGATCATGGCTATTGGCGATGGGGAAAATGATATCGAGATGCTTGAGCTGGCTTGTTTAGGCATTGCTCTTGGTAACGGAGTGGAGAAGACAAAAACTGTGGCTAACGTAATTGGTCTCAGCAACGACGAAAACGGCGTAGCTGATGCAATATACCGGTATGCATTGTGAGCTTCTCTTCAAGACAGAGGAACCGGAATACAGACATAGCTTAATAATTGTGAGCTTCTCTACCGATATCCAACCTGCGAAATTGCTACTGAGGTCAATTGTATTTGTACGTGGAGTCATTCCTCCATCCACAACACTTGTCAATAATTTTTGCCAAAGATGGAAAAGAAAAGATTGTCATTCATGGACAATGAATTGTAACTGAGAGGTTTTAGTTTGTTCGTGGAGTGTGAATTAGATAAGAGTGCAAATGTTTGTCTTCACTAAGTTTCACTGGACTTAATTAATATTGTAGTCTCGTGTTTGTTACCCACAAAGACTAGCTTTAATGAGATTAAGAGGCACTCGTCTCAACTAAGGCCTCGTTGGACGGTCCTAGTAAGACCCCTCGAAAACCAGAGAACTACTAGACTGTCCTCTCTTGCGACCTCGTCCTGCTCGAGTTCTCTGACAACGATTCCTCGTCTTTAAGTCCTAGACCCCCTTCTCTGCCCTCTTCCGCCTCGTCTTTTCCTCCAAGAAGTCTCGTCCGAGATAATCCGATGAAACGAACGCACTTAGCATAATTATGTTACGTTCGTCCGTAGTGTAAATTCAAAAATAAAACAAAGGAGGCATTTAAGTTCGTGCCGTCTCCGTCAGATTGTCGCTCATTTACAACACAAGGTGCGATCGAAGCAGCCACTCGCACACACTCCCTCGCGAGCTCCAAAAGCCTTGGCCCCATAAATGCTCCTCCGCCTCCCTACTCTCCTCCGCACCCTCCACCCTCCCTCCCCGTCCTCCGCCACTCAAATGGCGCGTTACATTCCGCGCGCCACCCTAATATCCATCACCCCTCTTCCCATCCGACAAACCACCGCCTCATTTCCCGCGCTCATCCATTCAATCTCCCCTCCTGAAACGCACCGTTTCAACACCTCAAAAACTTCTCTATTCGGCCGGAGATTTCACTCTCTGTGCGGACACGAACGGATACGAGCAGCCAGACCGCCATTGCTACGGGGACCAATCTTCTTCTCACAGAGAGAGTACCGAAAGGTGAGACGGCGAGCCGCAAAAAGCAAGGAGAAGGAGATCGAGCTTGACGTCAGCATTTGCATCGAAGAAGGATTGCCTGACGATCCTGAAGTGCTGGTAATCTCGGGACCGCCCACCAGGTGTTTGTGTAAATGCCTCTTTATATAAGCTTGGCCTGATTACCTGAAGTTTGAACTTGCAGAGTATTGCGGAATTGCTTCGTCTGAATGTTCCAATGGCAATGAAGCTGGCGTTTGATGGGTTGAAAGGTTCAGTGTATAAAACAAGGGACAATTCCATAAACGACGTTGGTGGATTCGAAAGCATAGAGCTTTCGGTGCTTCTCTGCAACGATGAGTTCATCCGAAAACTTAACAAGGAATGGAGAAATGAAGACCATGCCACCGATGTTCTCTCACTGTCGCAGCATGTCCCAAATCTTAAGCTTCCCATTGTACTAGCTCATCACTTTTTCTGTTTTTTGGTTCCATTTCTTTTTGCATAACTTTAATCACTGAAGCTTTGTATCGTGTGCAGCTTATGTTGGGTGACATTGTGATTTCTGTTGAGACAGCGGCAAGGCAAGCGGAGGAAAGAGGCCACACGCTTATTGATGAGATACGTGTTCTCATGGTTAGTTGGTTTAAGGATTTTTTTCGTAGGAGAACCAATTAATTGAGAGCAATGCCTTTTAGTGTAGTTTGATGACTTTAATCACTGAATCCTCCTGCAGATACATGGGTTGTTACATTTACTAGGATTTGATCATGAGATTAGTGAAGAGGCAGAAGTGGAAATGGAGAAGGAGGAGGAGCTTCTTTTAAAGAGTCTTGGGTGGAAGGGGAAGGGATTAATTCAAAGTGCACATGATGCCGAAGCCCAAACAAATTCCCATGAGG
Organism: Malus sylvestris; assembly: GCF_916048215.2. NCBI lineage: Eukaryota > Viridiplantae > Streptophyta > Magnoliopsida > Rosales > Rosaceae > Malus > Malus sylvestris. Next base: position 9,035,145 of record NC_062267.1, on the reverse strand, counting down.
AAAAACCAGATGGTAATCTTTTACGGTTTCATTTTCACATCTTTTGTCATTGGATTTGCCAATATAAGTTTTTAGTGGAGTAATCTTACTGGTGAATTGTTAAAAGACAGGAAGAGAGAAGGCAGCCTGCGATTTTATAAACCAAAGTTCAAATGCATTTTCTGTGATATGGATGGTAAGTTGGCGGTTACTGTAATCTAGCGCCTTCATTGTGCTATGTTAAGCTTAAAATGAACTTTATATATTATTCTCTTGATATTCAAGGCACCCTTCTCAACAGCAAAAGTCAAATTAGTTTAACAACTGCGAAAGCTCTCAAGGAGGTGTCATCAAGGGGTGTGAGAGTAGTGATAGCCACTGGAAAAGTAAGAACAACATTTTTTTTCTTCATAATGATTATCAGCATATTATGCTCGAAAATGTGTTTTCATTATGTTTGCCAATACGATTTTTTGCTTATGATTGATTTGTTCAAAAACTTTTGGAATCTAATGTTTTACTGTTGCTCTAGCCTGCAGTGTTACTTTTTATGTCAGTTTATATATTGATGTATGTGTTGCTTCTAAATATTATAATTCACATTGAAACAGTCTCGTTCAGCTGTGATGAAAATTTTTAAGGAGGTAGAATTAGCTGGAGAAGATGGCATTGTTTCGGAATTTTCTCCTGGGGTTTTTTTGCAGGTTTATCTTTTCTTCCTTGCAAATTTCATTCTCACCATGTTGCAAGTTCATCTGATGACCGAACTATTCACTTGCTACATGCTTAGTCCTCTGTTGAATGTGTTTCCATAATTTTCTCACTTGTATTTACCCAATAATCTTCTTAGACCTAGATGTTTTTTCTTCCTTTTGTAAGCTTGATGAGGACACTATACTGAACTGTGCTAACCATCCCTGCTCATCTTAAATGTTTTCATGTTCTTTTTCTGTCGCCATAGGTAACTCCCTGATGAGTTTTACTTACTGAATCTTGGCAATTGCCGGTCATACTTTTAGGAACAGACTGCCGTACTGACTATTGCTTATGCTAGTCTTTTTCAGAACTGTACTTGCTTCTGTCTTGGGTTGATATTCGTACATGCTTCTTATTGTCTGCCTCTACTTGATTACAGGGGTTGCTTGTTTATGGTAGGCAAGGTCGGGAAATTTTTAGAAAAAATTTAGATACAAGTGTCTGCAGAGAGGTAATACCTTGGTGGGGATTTCTAGAATTTTGGGGTTTCACTGGAAATCTGTCTAAACAAAAGACTGTATGCTCTTTATTTGCAGGCGTGTCTCTACTCTTGTGAGAATAAGGTTCCTCTTATTGCGTTCAGCAAGGACCGTTGCTTTTCTCTGTTTCAGCATCCATTACTTGACTCAGTGCATACATTGTATAATGAGCCAAAGGTGCTATAAAAAATCAATGTTTCATCATGATGATAAATATTCTTTATCGCCTGAGCTCCCCCCTCACCATCCCCTTTTTCGTATATGGAATGATATTTACAGGTGGAAATCATGCCTTCGGTTGAGCACCTCTTGGCTGAAGCTGACATACAGGTGCAGATTTGATTGTATTACGAAAATATGCAAGCCACTAGCTCTCAGCTTTGATCTTAATTTTCCTTGAATCAACTCTTCTTGTGGATAACTAGAAGTTTCTTCGGTCTCAAACCAACTGCGACCCTAACATGAAACTAATTTATTGTTGGTCTTTTGCATATACAGAAAGTGCTCTTCATGGAGACCCCTGAGGTAGTGGCTACTACTTTGAGGCCATACTGGTCACAAGCAACTGGAGATCGTGCAACAGTTGTTCAAGCTGTGGAAGGGCACCTTGAAATTGTTCCCGCAGGAACCTCAAAGGGAAGTGGGGTGAACATGCTTCTTGATCATTTAGGAATCACTCGAAATCAGGTACAGAGTTATCTTCTTGTTTTAGCGTTTATTGTTTTAATCGGAGTTAGTCGTATGCCTATACAGAGTTATCTTCTTGTTTTAGGAATCACTCCAAAATCTTACAATCTGTGTTGGTGCTGATATCGTGTTTTGCATGTTTCCTTGTTTTAGTTATGTACCAATTATGATTTCATTCCTGATTAGTTCTAATAATATATTGTTTAGATCATGGCTATTGGCGATGGAGAAAATGATGTCGAGATGCTTGAGCTGGCTTCTTTGGGCGTTGCTCTTAGTAACGGATCAGAGAAGACAAAAGCTGTGGCTAATGCAATTGGTGCAAGCAATGATGAAGATGGTGTGGCTGATGCCATTTACCGGTACGCATTTTGAGGTTCAGTTTTGACAAAGAAGAGTTAGCATAGACAATTCATAGCATATTGAACGGATGACTCATGCAACCTGCCGGATTCTTCAGGACAAGTCTTCCCGGTTAAGGTGATGGAAATTGTCATTTTTTTACGTTTTGGAAGAATTTTTTGGTATTTGCATACTGAATCGCCCTCGGTCCAAAAGAAAAATACTTTGGTTAGTGTGATCCCCGACGAGTATTTCATCTATCAAATGTTAATTTCGGGTGCAATAGTAGTCGGGTGAATTAGGTCGAACTACTATTTCTTTCTCTTCTCCAAAATGGTGTTTTAAGCATTGGATTGATCAAGTAAGGCTCTCAACTAAAGAATTCATGTGTATTGAAAGAAGAACGCTCCCATATAAGAAAATACTACATGTATTTCTCAAAGGTTCTGGTATCTCAATCTCATCAAACGATTCGGTGGCCACATCAAACAGCACTATGGAATCTTCGCAGAGCTTTTTTATCGCGGGGCAGAAGCCAGTGCACGGAACCATTGACGAAAACGTTCCTAGGACATGGGGTTGCTCTTACCGAGAACAGGGCAACCAGCAAAAGAAACAGCAGGAGGAGCTGGAAGAGGACTAAGAATCCTCCAGGATCCCCTGGCTAAGGAGTAAATTTAACGCCATACGGGGTGTTACTGGCATGAAAACAAGAAAACCTGTCCCGGAAAATTCTCAGCACCTTGCACTTACAGTCATTGGTGCGCGAATCATAGCCGAACGCAGACGCGGTTACAATACAAAATATCGGCAATGTATTTTGGTCTAGTTTTGGTCCAAGGGAAGGTACAAATGGTAGGAGGGAGGGGGCAAAGTCACAAACATTTTACTGCAGGGTTGCCAATTTATTATGGGGCATGTGGGGGAGCAGTAGAGGTCATTAGCAGTGTTCTAAAAACCGGCTTAGGCGATGAAGACCCACCGTGATTTAGGGCAAATTGTTTTGAAAAATAGGTCTGGAGCTAGGCAGCCGCCTAGGTGGGCTAGGCCAGTCTTAGGCAGTGGGCTAGGCGGTTCCTAGGCAGTCCTAGGTGGATTTGGTTTTTTATTTTATATTATTTATTTATTAATTGTGTGCTTTTTTATTTTTTAGTTTCATGGTGGTATACTTCTGAAAATGGTGTACCTAATTTGCAAAGGATGGATTGACTACAAGTTTATCCAATTGTGAAATGAATTGGAGAACTTTTGAGGGGATACATACAAAAAATAAATAAATAAATAAACTAGATACAATAACGTTAAATAATTTAGTCTATGTCCAATCCAATGCAAGAATCATGAACAAGAAAATTTAGTCCATCATCCAAGAATACTCCTCATTATGATTATATGCTTACTGTTTTTTAAATATTGAGCTTGTTGGATGGACATACTTTATGTATTCTTCTACTTCTATTTTTGCAATTTGTCATTCTTTTATTATCCATTTAAGTATAGTTTTTTTTTTAAGTATAAATAGGCACCTATTTACAAGATATATAATAAATTTATATAAATTCGTCTAGGCTGCCTAGGCATTAGGCCCCTGCCCGCTGCTGAACTAGCGCCTAGCATTTTTAAGAACCTTGGTCTAGGGGTGGGCAAATGGGTATAGGAACTGCGGGTCAATCGGGTAATCAAGGTTCAGGGTGGGTATGGGCCGGTTCTAAATTTTTAATAAGAGAAACGGGGCGATCAAATTTTAGGGGCGGGCCGGTTTCAGAAGTATAGAAAAACGGGTACCCGAACCAGCCCGTTTGTAATTGCGTCACATAGCTCTCACCAGTCACCCCTCCACTCCTCGTTTTTATTATCTTTTTCCATGCGAAATCAAAAATTTCTCACTACAACTAGAAACCAAATCTTTCTTTAACCTCTTCAAGTTTATAAAGTGGCATCGTTTCGAGACCATCGTTATCACCGTCACCAACCATGGCATCATTGTCGAAGAAGATCACCCTCAAGAGCTCGGACGGTGAGTCATTCAAGGTAAAGGAAGCGGTGGCGCTGGAGTCACAGGCCATCAAGCACATGATCAAGGACGATTGTGCTGACAACGGCATTCCTCTACGCAATGTCACCAACAAGATTTTGGCCAGGGTCATTGAGTATTGCAAGTAGCATGTCGACACCGCCAACCTCGACGAGATCAACAAGTCATCCTGATGGTAGGACGACATCTTCTACGCTCTCTGCAGCGCCTACGTCCTCGTCTCCTCTGTCGCTCTAGTCTCTCTCTATCTAACTTCATATATTTAGTGCATATGATTCGATTTCATGCTTCTTATCAAAGATTTGAGGATGAGAAGAGGCAGATCTGAGTTAGGCAGCGTCGAATCTCATTGTGGGTGGCGATTTTGAACTGGGCTTGGTGGCAATTTGGTACTGGGTTCTGGAGCTCTATATCAAAACCGAAAAAAAAATAAAGTAAGAGGACCTGTTGTACCCGACCTATAACAACCGACCTCTGAAATATATATTTTCGGGAAATAATTCCGATGATAGGCCCAAATTAAACTCTTGTTTATTTAACTACCATAAGTCATAATTCTTTATCTAAATTTATGAATCACTCACAAAATCTATAACCAAATTCAACATCCAAAACATAAGATTTAATTTTACAATTAATCACCAAACTTCTTTTCCTAATTCAAATTCCCAACAAAAGATTTATCTTAACTATTTAAGGCTACATCTAACCCCTGTTAGACTGCTTACGTGCCCTTGATGTGGGATCAAGTATTTCGTAGTTCACCTTTCATTGTCAATCCATTTCCAAAGACATTCAAGTAATCGAAATAACCAACATTGGGTTCAATAATCGAAACACATCAATTAGATGCCAAATTCATATTTAGAATATCAAAATTTGCACAAAATGACATCATCGGCCCACTGGCCACGCCCCGAAGTGGGTGGCGGTCGGCCGGCCCGACTCGTTGGAAAATTTCACTATTTCTAAAAATTCTCAAATTTTATAGAAATGTAGAGCAAGCCAAGGGGAACAATGTTTATACCTGGACCGAAGTGCAATTCAACCGGAAAACACCTTAAATCATCACAAACTCGTTGAAAACCCCAGAAAGATGGGTTTTGATTCGACCTTCATACGTAGTCCTACGCCTCCACCATTGCTTGGGCCTTGTTCCTGGCCTTCAGAGGAGTACTTTGGTGGTGGTAGTGGTGGTCGAAACCTACAGAAATGGGCGATCTCGTTGTGACCCCGTCGGAACCCACGGGTTCCATTTTTCCCAAATCAGGATCCAATCGAGGTGGATTTTGGGTGGAAATGAACGAGGGAAGGTTAGGGAGTTGTTTGGTAGGGGTGATAGGACGTAATTTGCTGGAAAAATGGACAGAAAACCCATCGAAAATTATTGTAGGCAAGGGTCGAGTTAGAGAAGAAAACCTGGCAAGGGATTCAGTGTGGTTCTTCTCTCTCATTTCCCCTCCTTTCCTGCTCTCCCCATTGGTCACCCCTCATTTCCCTCCTTTCTCTGATTGGCCTCCTCCTCTTTTTTCTTCCTTCCTTCCTTTTTCCTGTGGCCTATTTCCACCAAAACAGAATCTGGAGCCTTCCAGATTCATGGCAAAATGACTAGTTTGCCCCTACCTTCGTTCGTTTTTATTTCATTCGTTATAACTTTGTTTCACGAACTGTTTTCACCTACGCACTCGGAGGGTCGTCCTCTATCCAAATATGTCAAAAAAATCCGATAAAGTATATGAGTATAAAATACGTCCTAGTATAATTACGTTAAACCAAATAGGGCATTTTCGTCTTTTTAACTTAACGATAAATTTTTCAACATAATTTATAATAACTTCCGGAATAAAACTATAAAAGTTTTCAATTCATTTTTACATACCCATAAATCGATTTATTTTCGATTTTTCTCCACATATTCATATATTAAATTTTCAAGGTATTACACGGCCCAAATCTGTTGTACCTACCACAGACCGTCCCATTTCTTTTAAACCCCGGTCCGGTCCGACCCATTTCTTTTAAACCCTGATCTGGTCCGGTCCGATTCCTTCAAAATTTGGCCCGGCCCGGCCCGTGCCCAACCCTACCTTGGTCACAAACATTAGGTTTCATTTGACACATTGTATAAGATCATTATAGAGCATTAATAAAACGGAACAGGTGTTTGGTAAGTTTTGTATTACATAAGCACCAACTTATTTAATCTGTCCCCACCTATTTTTTAGTGTTTGTATATCGAGTCACCGTCTATCTAAAATAAAAGGTACTTCAATTAAGGTACTTAATTTACAACTAATTATATTTGTGAAAGATAATTAAAAGAAAAAACAAGAAGATATATATATAGGGTTAATCTCAGTTTACTACCCTAAAATTTCTTGGTTTTCAACATTTAGTATATCATGTTTTTTTTGTCCCAGAATGGTACCTAAAGTCATAATTCTAGGGTAGTAAACCAAGAAATTTTAGGGTAGTAAACTGAGATTCTCGGAAAGATCCGATCGGAAACTGCCCCTTGGATGATTCCAAGTGCCTTTGCATCTTTGATTATGTTCTCCCTCACCAGCTTGCTCTCAGCTTCAGTGAGTTCTTCATCCTTCTTCGCCGGAGTAGCGAAACCCTTCTCGACAACATCCCAGAGTTCATGAGATTGGAATATGGTCTTCATCCGAATCTGCCAAAAATCGAAGTTGTCTCCATTGAATACCGGTGCTTGAAGATCAGCACCACTTGACCCAGCCATATGAGACTCGATTCAAGATCACTGAGATTTCTTCTCTGAATTTTCCTTCAGCAACAAAGCTCGACAATCAGTTCGAGTTCTTTGATGCGCTCTTCACAGATTCACGCCTAGTTGCAGATGGTGCAATCTGGCTCTAAGGCCATGTTAGATTGTGTGATTTAGTGTACTGTGATTCAATGGATATAAGAAGGAATTTTTGGAAGACGAATTGAATAATTTCAGAGAGTTTCACAGTGATGGACGCCTCACTTATTTCATTGAATTGCTCACTCTCTCTCATACAAATCAATCCAATATTACCGTTTCAACTAGAAGGAATATTACCCTTCTCTCTCTTCTAAGAGAATGAAACAATCCTAGCCCTTCATGACATCTATCCTATGAGATAGTTACAAGTGTCACAAAATATCACTAACTCTAATTAATCTAGAGCATTCATTTGGAATAAGATCCAAGGGCTCTGATTAAAACAAATAAAACATAAACTTATTTAAGCTAAAATCACTTAAATACCAACACGTCGTACAAATACGGGCACAAAACGAATGCACGGTACTTATTTTGAAGATACACTTCATCCTTGGCCAAAGAAAAGAAACGGGGCAGGCAGAAAACAGTACATAATAACGAAAACAAAAACTCATCTACTAAGAAGCCAAGCTACACAATCATGTGCCGTAATAAAAACAAATTATTGCGAATTGACGAGATTCGTTGCAGCTCTCGATAACTAATGAAATGATAAGCCCATGAGGGGTTTATTGCGGGAGGGTTCAGTTCACTATCCCCAACAAGTATTCACCTATCAAATGTTAATTTCGGGCGCAATAATGGTCAGGTGAATTAGGTTGAAATACCATTTCTTTCTCTTCTCCAAAACGGTGTTTTAAGCATTGGATTGATCAAGTAAAACAAGGCTCTCTACAAAAGAATTCATGTGTACTGAATGAACAGCGCTCTCATGTAAGAAAACGCTACGTGTGTTTCTCAAAGGTTCGGTAGCTCAACCTCACCAAACGATTCAGTGGCCATATCAAACGGCACTATGGCCTCTTCGCCAGAGCTTTTATCGCGGGGCAGAAGCCAGTGCACGGAACCATTGACAAAAACCTTCCTAGGACGTGGGTTGCTCTTACCGAGAACCCGACAACCAGGAATAGAAACAGCAGGAGGAGCTGGAGGAGCTGGAGGAGCTGGAGGAGGAGGACTCCAGGAGCCCCTGGCTAAGGAGTAAACCTCAATGCCATACGAGGTGTTTCCCGGCAGGACCACAAGAAAACCCGTCACTGAAAATCCTCAAAACTTTAGTTATTGAATCACCGTCTGTCCAGAAGAAAAAGTACATTAATTAGTGCACTTCATTTGCAACTATTTATCATACTGAAAAGCCCTTCAAACATCAATCTATAGAAAAATCCATCACCTATCAACTGATCGCATGGCTACGATGGCGTGACCGTTGGCTAACAGTCACATTTCAAATTCTTTTTTTTTTTTTTTAAACTTTTTTACACTTAATATGATTGGGATCAAATAAGACCAGATCCAACGATAAAAATTAAAAGCATTCAACAGCTCAAATTTAATGGTTACAATTTTTTAAGAAATAATTAGGTCTAAATCCTAATATTCTAAGCCCCGTGCATTTGGAGATGGTCTCATTGTCAAGTGCATTGACAATTGGGCTAAAAGCCTTTTTTTCTTCTTTTATTTATTTATTTATTTTTTTTTTGAAGACTTGTATATATACATATATTCGTAAAGCGTATTGTTAGGGAGACTAAATTTGTAGACAAAATTTTGAAAATTAAAGGACATGAAAGTTGATGATTGGTTTATTACTTAAGCATTGATAAAAATGCTCATTCCTATTGATGACACATCACTTAGTTTGTCTCTCTAGCATTACCCATTTGTAAAAGATAATTAAAACAAAAAAAATAATATATTTATCATCAATACTTTTATAATTCCAAATCCATACATTTGAAGGAATGTAACACAATAATTTGAAGAAGGAATGTTAATTTACAAGTGAAAAGAAAGTGCTAACTAATTAAATCCAGAAAATTACTTGTTGCTTGCTCGCTGCTGCTTCTGCTTAGTAAGAATAAGCATCAGATTGGTCAAGTAAAATAAGGCTCTCTGCAAAAGAATGGAATAGGATTCTCTCCCCTCCTATTACTATCCTTTTCTTTCCCCTCCTCTCACACTCTTCTTTTTGTCTTATTCTCTATATAAAAATTTCACAAGATGTAGACGTAGCGTAATCGCAACCATTTAAATAGGAGGGAATGGAATGGGAGAGAGATTAGGAGATGAGAGAATCCTACTTCCAAAAGAATTCATGGACTCGTATTGGTACGATCGATCAGCCCTAGAACATTTTACTTGTTTAGTCTTAAAATCCACTGTCTGCATCCATTCAGATCGACCATCCTCAGTAGGCACTTTAAACACTTGTTCGCCATTGCTTTTAAAAGCGAAGTGTTCGGGAGGAGAGTACACCAACTTGTTCAAGGTTACGTTGTATAAATTAGTCCACGATTCCACCGTACCATACTGTTGCATGACCCATAACTTGTCATCACAAACGTTAGCTCTTTCCCATTGCATCTTAACTAAGGCAAGGGAATCCTCATATACTGAAACAACAAGGTCGTCATAAGGTAAACCGGCACCTGGTGTTTTTATCAAACGTTTCGGTATCTTAATTAATCTCGCCAAATGATTCAGTTGCCATATCAAACGACACTACAACATCTTCACTAGAGCTTTGATCACGGGTGCACAGCACCATTGACGAAAACACTCCTAAGACATGGGTGGTTGTTATAACAGAAAGCATGTCAACCAGGAAAAGAAACAGCAGGTGGAGCTAGAGGAGGAGGACTAAGAATCTTCCAGGAGCCTCTGGCTAAGGAGTAAACCTCAATGCCGTACGGGGTTCCCGGCAGGATCAAAAGAATGTTCATTACTAAAAATGATTCTCAAAACTTTGTAGTCGTTGGTGCGCAAATCGTAGCCAAACGAAGTGGAAATATAATAGGGCAAGTTAATAACGTTTTCTTCTTCTTCTTCGTTGGTCCAAGGGATGGTAATGGTAGAAGGGGGGGAAATTATTGCGGGGACTTCGGGGGTGAAGTCCTCATCATTAGCAAGGCATATGAGGCTGTTGCAAGTCCCGGCCAGATCATAATCGGAAGAAGTAAGTTCGCCGTGAGTCGAACGGTAAGTGAAATTAGTTATAGCCTTGCTGTTGGTACTATCAAATCTAAGGAAAGATGCAGAAACAGAAGCAGGCTTATCCCAATACAGCAAGTATCCCTTAAAATGGAAGGGTCCTTATAGTAGATGGAGACTACCGACATCACCATCATCATTATCAGCAAGTTGGTCATCATCATTATCAGCAACATGGTTTTGGTTGAGGAGGAGGCGGCGTCGGAGGTGGGCGTCAATGATGGACGGGCTTTGGATCAGATATTTCCAAGACTTGCACACGGCGGTGCACTTGATCACAGATTTTACCGACGGCAACCTCGCCAGGATTTCCCTATGATTTCTTCGAGGAGTAATTCCCCATCAATTTTGAAGCAGTCGGTGGTTTTTACGTCTGGTAGATACTGAAAGGCGGTGTCGGTGTTGGCATTCCGGTGGTTCTCCTCTACCGACGAAGACCACAACTTCCTCTTCTTCAGGCGAGGAGGAGTTGGTGGTGAGTTGTGTGGTGGCCATGTTGTTTGTTGTTTTTGATCAAAAACTCTGCTGCGCTTTTTTCACTACAAATTTAGGCGCTTATTTAAGCTAAAGCATAAATAAAAGATAACCCAATTCAAGTCAACCAAGAGATGAACATGTTTTCAGCAATAAATGGCAGAAGTTTGTTTTCAATAAAATGAACAAAACACAGATCAGATAGCCAAACTGAGAGCCTTGTCATACATCGTCATACAAATATGCCACAATACGAATCCACGGTACTTATTTTGAAGATATTCTTCCTTGGCCAAAGAAAAGAAACGGGGAAGGCGGAAAACAGTACAGAATAACGAAACAAAAACTCATCTACCAGGCAGCCAAGCTACGACAGTCATGTGCCGTAACAAAAACAAATTATTGTGAATTGACGAGATTCATTGTAGCTCACGATCACCATAACGAATGATATGATGAGCCATGAGGGGTTTATTGCCGGAGTGTTCACTATACCCATCAAATGCACAATTTTTTCAACGACGAGGGCACCTTCATATCGTTTTGAGCTACAATTGCATTATATTACTGCTCGCGCTGGCGTCTCAAGCTGTCTTGCAACAGGGCATTTTTTCTCGCACATGCCAAGATGGTTTTATCAACGGTGATGAAGTATGTAGAAATTGTTGCTGTTCATCAAATAAATTAAAATGTCAATTTTTTCATGGTCCAGACAATTAAAGCTCTATGAGGAAGAATTAATACTTAAAAGCTCTATCTGGTAAGTAAATTGCCACAAAGCTAGAATCTCTGTAAGCCATGCAAAAAAAAATTAAATAATTAAGTCATACCAGCACTGATGATGAGTGCTTGAGCGGTGTAGTTGAGGTTATACTTTGCCCAAGGTACCGTACGAACAGCACCCAACTGGGAATATGAAGAACAAGTAAATAGTAGTCATTAAAAAATATACCAAGATAGCAAGATCTCCCTCGAACTCAGGGTAAAAAACAGACTAGTAAAAGATATCCTAGACTCCTAGTGTAAGAGGCTCTCAATGCAAAATGGGCCAATCTGGAAAGGACACAGCATACACAGCCATACCCATTATTCTCAGAGAGGGCTATTTCTATGACTCGAGACGACGACCACCCAAGTTTGGAGCAAGTCCACCAAGACACAGCCTCCAAACATATACAATCTGTGTGAACTATACTACAGAGTTACTACTGACCTAAATTTTTTAAAGGAAAACTAATGAAAAGGGCTTGAAAACTTTGAGTTTTAATGATAAGGACAAAATAAAGGGTAAAGTGAATAGTACCATGATTGACTTTTTAGTGTAAAAATGTGGTTTTTCGTTAAAGTGAACAGTACCAGGTGCTTTTCGTTAAAGTTCCCATTTTTTAAAGACAAAAGCTGCAAGACCATTTCCTTTTTCCCACAGACAACCATACAATTTTGTTAGCACTCCATTTTCAAGTTCACATGGAAACCCACGGACATTCAAAATTCATAGATGTTTGGTGAATTTTACACTCAACTACGAAGGCAATACCAACAAGTTTAAGAGCATAACCCAAGAGGAATGAAGAATAAAAACAAGCAGTAGCAGAGACTAAGAAACGAAGAATAGGATTCAGTTTTGTTGTTCAAAGGCAGTGGTTATACAGCCTACCAATTTCTAACAAACAAATAAAATTATGGAAAGCTGGGGAACGCTACACATACCGTAGCCACACTTGAGATAACAGCCGCAACAGCACCGTACTTGAATCCCTCCTGAACACCCTCTGCAGATAATGAAAATGTTAAGTGATATCGGACATTGTCCAAATGTCACATGTATTACCTATTATCACGTCGTAATCAATTAGCCATAAGTCTCTCTCTACAAATACGTTGCTGATGAATCGATCTATCGCACATACACTCTACTCAACTAGAGATGAACTTAAAACCAATGGCAATGGGTAGCAATGCCCAAGATCAGTTAAAATATGAAGCAAGGCTTTAACTATCCCATGTGGGATTCCCACTCTCAACACGCCCTCTCACACGTGGGGTCACTCAAACCAAACACACGAGCAACCCATGTCGAGTGATCGAACATGCATTCTACTCAATAGACATGAACCTAAAGGCTATAACCAATTGGCAATGGTGGGGATGCCCAAGATTAGTTAAACTATTAAGCACGGACCTAATAAACCGCTGTGGAATCTCACTCTCAACACGCTTCCTTACATGCTATCGCGTACGGCGGTTGGGCCTTACACGCAAATACACTACATCATTTACTACAGATAATGTAAGCATCCAACCTAACATCAGCGAGCAGTGGACCCAAAGGTTTCCAACTAATTACGCAATAATTTACTTCCCCAATGTTAAATTCACACTCCCAATTCCCCAAACACAACATAGCTAGATTAAATTCACCTCAACTTAAACAAAAAGTTCCCAACTTTTACAAAACAACAGATCAAATTCTTGATTAACTTCAAATAATCAAAACATTACAGATTAAAAAACCAATCAATAAGTAACCTAGAACAATTTAAACAACCAGATGCTCCTGCTAATTGTAATTAATGGAAAGGATTAAGTAAGAAACGCAAACCGTCGATGCACTTCTTGGATCTCAGCAGCTTCGCCTCTTCAGCTGGCGAAGGAATCACCAGAGCATCCTTGCGGTTCACCCACATGTCCCTCAGTTCCGATGGAATCCCCATTTCTTCTCTTCTTCTGCAACTTCTTTTTTTTTTTTTTTGGTCAATCTTCTGCAACTTCAATTACTCCAGATTTAGAGAGAGAGATAGAGAGAGGAGAGAGAAAGGATGTAGCGGTGTGAGTAGAGTGAGGATCCTCAAATGACGAGGCGAGAGCGCCTGAGATTCTGCCACGTTTTTTTCGTTTAATCTATGGGCTGCTTTACTTTCTTGTCTCTGTCTCCCTCCCCACGCATGTGATTGTTGCTTTTACCCAATAAATATATAAATTCTAGATTTGGATATGTATGTTGGATTCGATGCCTTTTTTTGGATATGTATGTTATTCTTTTAATTTTCTAATGCACATTTAGTCGTTAAATTTAGTAAAATATTGTATTTGTTTGATGTATTTTCTATTTTGAAAAGCTAATAGTTTAACTTTTTAATTAACCATTATAAATATATACCCTACGACTCTTTATTGGAGGATTACGATATTAGACATAAATATTTACGCTCGGACTCCTTATTAGAGAGTCCTTGCAGACTTACTTTAGGCGAGTCTGTTTAGCCTTTCTTTAAATATATATGTTTTGACTATTATCTCACAAAAATATTAGTGAGAGAAAAGTTATAAAACTAAAATTCTACTAGAGACTGATTCCTCCTATGTGGATTAGAAAATTGTACACCGAGTCCGAGAATTGCACAAATTATGGGGTGGTGCCGAAATCCAAACCTGAGTTGCAATAGATGGCAATCGCTGACACTGCCGTCCACCTGCATGGCAATAGAAACAACAATAACTACCTATTCAGAGACAAAAAGGAAGACTGCCATCGAAAAATGTTCGTTGAAGATCTTACGCTCACCTGCGCGTTCTCTATAAGAGGATCTTCTAGGACGGATTCTAACAGCTCAGCGGCCTTTCTGTATTCTTTGACTTGCAACTTGTGATTGTGAAGCCCTTCATGATATGTTTGTGAAAGACGGAATTCCTACCAAGACCAAACTAAACAGTATGAACTCTATCTAATTACTGATCGGAAAAGGAAACATCTTCGGCTGAGAAAATCCAAACGCTTCTGAATCGGGCTACCATACAAAAAACCCGCATTCAATTCACATTTTCCGGCTCACTCATTTGTTGAAACAATGATAAGAAGTACAATAAGCTTCCCAAATATATAATGATACACAGAAGTCAAATTTCTCTCCTCTGTTCTCATCAAGTTGACTTCTGCTAACAATGCTCGAAATTTACCCACAATAATACAATCCCATAAAATCCCAACTCATTGACCTAATCCAACAAAAAAATAGCTGAACTGTGAAAGAAAACGTAGAGAGAGAGAGAAGGAGGCATGCCTGAGCTTCTTTCGTGGGAGGCTCCCAATTGCCTTTGGACTCCGTATGATTGATAGCTGCAATCGAGAACTGAAAAAGCATAGAAATTCAGAACACAAACACCGAAACAGAATCGAAAAAAAACTAAATTAAATTAAATAAGCTCGATCGAACGAAAGAGGCGTTCGAATTACTCATCAATTCGAATGCAGTTATTAAGATAAACTTTAATTGAAAAAACAAATGTCGATGCATTAAGATAAACTTTGATTGAAAAGCCAAATGTGGGGTGCGTGAGTTGTATTCAACAATACGTGGGCTGCTAACAAGCCTTATTTAATAATCACAATTAGGCTTAAATGTTAAAATGGTCCATATGTTTTAGTCATTGAGTCAATTTAGTCACTGTGTTTTCAATTTAACCAATTTGATCATTGTGTTTATCTCCGTTAGCCAATTAAGAATATTTCCATCTAATTTCTGTAAAAAAAATTATAAATTATTATAAACTTATTTATTAAATTATTTATTCAATTTAAAATATTTAAAAATTAAATTATATTAAAAGGAAAAGAAAAAATTTTCTCCTCCCAACTCCCCAACCTCCTCCCTAACACTACCCCCTCTTTTTTCTATGTCACAACCTTAATCATTTTTCAGATTGGAAGTTTTATCTCTTATATGTGTTATTTCTTATTGATTTTTATTTTTTGTTAAAGAGAAAACGTAATTATATTTAGTATAATTTTTCTTATAAAAATTTTAAAAGAGATTGAATGAAATGTTCTTAATTAGCTAACATAGACAAATACAAGAATTAAATTAGCCAATTCAAAAATACGAGAACTAAGTTGGTCATATGACTATAACACCGAGATCATTTTAATATTTAAGCCTCACAATTCAGAATCACAGGTTAAAAAAATAAAAAATTGAGAATCACATGTCATAATAATTTCTCCACCCTGAGGAGACTGAAAGTGAAATAAGATATGAAAAGCTAAAACCCTAGAGCCGGCAAAGGCCCTCCGACGGTTGGGTTGTGTCCTCGTCAGTGAGCAAAAAATGGCTCGTGGCAGCGGCGGCCGTTCTGGTTCCCGCTCCGGAGGTGAGAAAACACAGAATTCGATCTGTTTATGTTTATGTTGTTGATCCCAGCTTATTTCTCCATCTTATCTGTGGCTCGCAAGGTTTTGGTCGATCTTCCTTTAATAGCCACGTTGGTTTTCCCTTCTTTTTTGGGATCCGTATATAAAACTATGGTCTGGTTTGGCTTGGTAGTTAATTATTCATTTGCATAATTTTGGGGGTTTTCCCAAAACCCTAACCTAACCTGATAAAATAATTTCATGTTTAATCTGCAGGATTCAGATCCTCCCGCTTCCGTTCCCGTTCCTGTTCCTCTGGCACAAGTTTAAAGAGTACGTACGAATTTAGTTGTTTTCAATTCCGTTGCATGCTGGTGGGTGGGTGGGGCTTCAACACTTTGATAGTATTAATCTTCATGATCCGCACTTCCCCGTCACGTTAATTAGGTTTATCTCGTAATTAATTGCCGGTATCATTTCATTTCGTGGTCTATCATCAGTTCTCTCTGTATAATTACAAAACTATTATGTAATGATAATATCTAAATTAATTCTGTTAGGTCCTAGTGCCCCTGATGAGGTGGTGGTGAGATATTCGAACGGCGGCCCTGTTAGGGTTGTTCGTCCTTCAGAAGTTGAAGGAGCTGCGTTTCAGAGTAATTTATATTCCGAGTATGATAAATACGGGACTCCTTCCGGATCCTTGCCTTGTGAGGGATTTGAGTTTTGTAGCTGCAAAAAATTGCTTATGTCTGCGATTGAGGTATTTATACTTCTCTCAGTCTTCTTCTTCTTCTAGTACCATATACAAGTTTCGTCTTGCACGTAGCTTATAGCTTTTACATGATCTCCATCAGTTTTCTGGAATCGGAAACCGAATGATATAACTAGAGCACTTGTTACGTCAGTTCCTATGAATAAAATCAACTTCTGCGTGATTGGCTAGCCCTGTATTGCGATTAAATAGAGAAATCAAGCCAATATTTTGAATGAAAACCTCTTCATGTTTATTTATTTTTATTGTTTTTATGCTAGACAACCCTATTTGATGGGTGTAACGGTCCCATCGGTTTGTCTTGCCGCCTTCTCTTGGAACTTTATTGTGGTGTTGAGGTGGACATTGGTGCGTTAAAGAAAGGCTCGACTTGCAGTGGTCCGGTTCAAAAATGAACATGCTCAACAATTGCTTGCTCAAAGCTCTGGATATTGTGAAACCCTTTCTTATGTCTTATTTGTTGTTTTCATTGCTTTTTCATACATGGTTTGTAATCTCTTCATAATTCCAACGTGACATGCAATGCACTCCTAATTCCATATGCTTTTGTCGATGCAACGGAGTGGCTTAATTACTTTGTGGTATCGAATTGGAGGTAGTCATGGATGTGGTATGCTTCTTGCGGGAAGATCGATGTAAACATTTATTTGTCGTCAAATTTAATCTCTGCTTACCGAACCGAGTCTGGGGGCAAAAATTGGGGCAGTTCTTGAAGTTGAAGATCCAGCAGAGGTTGGATTTCGAGGTTTCCTGAGATTAAGGGTGGATTTTGACGCATTACGGCCCTTAATTACATGTCGTTCAGTACCATGCCCAGCTAGGGGTTCCTATGTGATTCGATTCAAGTATGAAGGATTGAGAATTTTCTGCTACCGTTGTGGGAGGTTAGGCCACTCGAGTGCGTGTCCTCATCCAGCGCCACCGCTACCATCTGGCGAAACCCGGAAATTGCATTGACAACACTCGAAAAATTATCTCGATATCAAACGACGTAGTACTAGACTGCCTACGTATCCTTGATGAAATCAAAAGACCTAGTTCGTTAATGTTTTGAATTTTTGGGGCTTCTAGCAAGTGAATGACCTCACTAAAATTTGGTACTTTTGGATTTGTGGGGTTGCGTCTAGATTGAATTTCTAGATTACTTATGTATCTTTGACGGAATCAAACCGGCGTAGTTCTAGCGTGATTTGATTTTGATGGGTTTTGTACCATTTGGATTTCGGATTGGCTTTTTGCCATTTTAGAATGATTTTGTGTTACTTGAGAAATGTGGGACAACTCTATGCCGTTTGAGACTTAACACGGTTTCGTGCCGATTGAGACTTGACGCGACTTCGTGCCATATGAGACTTGATGCGGCTTGTGTCATTTTTGGCTTAATATGTGAATGACGGATTAATTTGAAAGGATTTGGGCCCTTTGTACGATTTCGAATTCAAGAACTTGATCGAGTGGGTGATTGACGCATTGAAGAACCCTCACGGCTTTCGTACCATTAGAAAATTTGGAATTTGGAGTTGGGAGTTGTAGGCTTGATACCATTTGGGTTTGGATAATTAATAGGTCAAAAGACCCATTAACTTGGAATTTGTGTGTGATGATTTGAAAGGAAAAGTTCGGCTAAGCCGCACAAAATGGGTAACCTAATTTAGTACCGAATTCGCCATCCACGAGATTTGAACCCAATACCTCTCACTCCCAAGCGAAGAGGAATACCATCAGACCGTAATACTGAATGGCAAAATATCAAAGTTAGACAACTTCAAAAGTAGTGAATAAGGCATCTGGGAATTTTAAACGTTGAAGTGTTTCCCTTGTAACAATGATAAAATTCAAAGTGAATTTGACAAATGGCTCGGTTAATTCCGGACAAGCTCGCCCAAATTTTGTCTATAATTTAGTGTCCCTAGCATTACTCATGATAAAATTCACCACTCAAAACTCGAAAGTGGTGAATATCTTTAGACAAGCTCGCCCAACTCATGGTCTGGTAAACCAAACTACATAGTACAAACACCCGTTTCACGTAGGCATTCCGTAAAGGAGAAATAATCACACATAAGATTATAAAGGCTTAAACAGTTGTTGATGCTCAACTCAGTTAAAATCTGAGAGAGGTTGTGTGTTTGTATTTATAGGAATGAATTACATCAAAGAGTTACAAGTCAAACTGATTACAACTAACTAGTCTATATCAATCCCGAAATATAAGAGATAATACAAGAGTATATCTCCAACTCTTATCAGCAGCATCTGTAGTGGAAGAGTCACAGCAAACAACTAAGTTATGGTTTATCACGCCCCCGCAAGCTAAGCGGTCGACCAAGAACGGGAAGCTTGGAAATTAGAAATTGAAACCGAGTGGAAGACAAGCCTTTGGTCAGAAAATCTGCTACCTGATCCGGAGATGCAACATATCCCACAATAATTTCCTTCCGAGTAACCTTCTCACAAACATAATGGTAATCAACTTCAACATGACGCATGCGTGCTTGATATACAGGGTTCGAAGCAACGGCAAGAGCAATTATATTATCACACCATAACTGAGGGGGTGTAAGATAAAGATGAAGATCATGAAATAAATTGCGAAACCAAGACAAAGTAGCGGCAGTATAAGCGAGTTGACAATACTCAGCTTCAGTGCTTGAGCGAGAAACACCACGTTGTTTCTTGGAGCTCCAAGAAATTAAATTAGATCCAAGAAAAATACAATAACCGCCTGTGGAACGACGATCATTAGGATCACCGGCATAGTCCGCATCCGCATAAGCTGTGATGGATAGGGAACTTGGACGATAGAGCAAGCCATGATCATGAGTGCCCTTAAGATAACGCAAAATGCGTTTGACAGCAGCCCAGTGTACCGTTGTGGGAGAGTGCATGAACTGACATACCTGATTGACAGAGAAGGCAATGTCGGGACGAGTAAAGAGCAAATACTGAAGGGCACCCACGACACTACAGTATTCAGTAGCATCAGAAAGAGGATCTCCTTCGTGAAGAAGCAAACGACGACCAGGAGATGATGGCGTTTGGATGGGCTTGCAATCGGCCATGTGTGTTCGTTGAAGAAGGTCCCTGATATATTTAGCCTGGGACAAATGAAATCCAGATGTGGTACGAGTAACCTCCATTCCTAGAAAATAATGTAGGGGCCCAAGATCTTTCATAGAGAAAAGGGAGCCGAGCTGAGCAATGAGTTGGGCAATCTGCGAACTACTATTTCCAGTGACCAAAATGTCATCAACGTAAATCAAGAGATAAATAATGGTGGTGCCATCAAAGTAAGTAAATAAGGATGAGTCAGCTTGGGAAGCAACGAACCCGAGTGCCTCTAGATGATTGGAGAAGCACTGAAACCACGCCCTGGGGGCTTGTTTGAGTCCGTAAAGCGAACGTTGCAATTTGCAGACATGAGTGGGAAACTGAGGATCAACAAAGCCCTGGGGTTGTCGCATATAAACATCTTCAGAGAGGGAACCATGTAAGAAGGCGTTCTGAACGTCCAACTGTCGGATAGACCAATTGTAGTGCAGTGCAACAGAAAGAATTAAGCGGATGGTGGCGTGAGTAACCACAGGACTAAACGTTTCGGCGTAGTCAAGGCCTTCCTGCTGATGAAAGCCATTAGCAACAAGGCGGGCTTTAAAGCGTTCGATGGAGCCATCGGATTTGCGTTTGATTCTGTAAACCCATTTATTTGGAAGAACATTAAGATGTGGTTGAAGCGGCACAAGAGTCCAAGTGTCAGTGCATTGGAGAACGGTGAACTCCTCAGCCGTGGCCTGACGCCACCGAGGACATTTGTTAGCCTGTGTAAAACTAGAAGGTTCAACCAAAGTATTAGTGACAGCAAGTAAAGCATAGCGGGGATTAGGTTTACGAATGCCATCTTTGGCTCGGGTAAGCATGGAGTGAGAAGGTAGAGGAGGTGTCAGTGGCACAGTGCTCGTGGTCCCAATATTCGCAGGGGAAGGTAAGGATGGGGAAGGGTTAGAGGTATGGGAAATAGTGGAGTCTGAATGAATAGTGGATGATATGATAGGGATAGTAGGGTTGGCAAGCGGTGGAGTAGGAGTAGATAAAGGTAGAGGTGGGGTAGGATTAGGTGGCAAGGGTATAGGGTGGACACGGTGGGTAATGTGGGCGAGTGGGTTTGTAGGTGGCAGGAGAGAAGGAGTTGGCAAGGGAATAGGATTGAGATGGTGAGAGGTGGTGGGATTTGAGACTGTAGGTGGCAGGATGTGGTCAATGTTGATCATGTCAGGGGATGGAGCATGCAGAACCGGAGGAACGACCATATCCTTATAGGGAAAGCATTTTTCATCAAAAATAACGTGGCGAGACATAAAAATTTTGCCTGTGGATGGATCAAAACAACGATAGCCCAGCTGATTTAAAGAATATCCAAGAAAAATACACTTTTTAGACCGAAATTGAAGTTTGGTGAGTATATGGGCGAAGATATGGGAAGCATGCACAACCAAAAACCTTTAAGAATTCATAGTTAGGAGGAGTGGAGAATAATTTTTGAAAGGGAGATGCATTATGTAAAACTTTGGTGGGCAAGCGATTAATCAAATAATTGGCAGTGTGAAAGGCTTCTACCCAAAATGTGACAGGGATGGATGCATGAGCAAGAAGAGTAAGGCCAGTTTCAACCATATGTCGATGTTTACGTTCGGCAAGGCCATTTTGTTCAGGGTGACGAGGACATGTAAAACGATGATGAATGCCATGAGAGGATAAATAGGTTTTAAAGACATGATTCATATATTCACCACCACCATCCGTTTGCAAAGATTTGATTTGTCTACTAAACATATTTTCAACGAGTTTCTTAAAAGTGACAAAAGTATTAAACACGTCGGATTTTAGTTTTAAAGGATATATCCAAGAGTAGCGCGAATAATATTTAAATCCATCAATCGAGTAAGACGGGGAAGTCCATACATCCGAATGAATTAAATCTAAAGGAAATTGGGAATTTGAACTGGAAAGCGGGAAGGGAAGCTTGTGACTTTTGCCTAGAGGACAAGAATGACATAGAGCAGAAGTCACATGGCCATGAATTGGCAATTTATTTCTAGCAACTAAAAACTTTAAAATAGAAGAAGAATGATGCCCTAATCTAGAGTGCCACACTGCATCAGAGACGCGACCACCATAAAATGCAAAAACGCCATGTTTATTGTTTGATGAAAGACTGGAAAAATGATAGAAGCCGTTCTTACTCCGGCCTTGCAAAAGGATCCTCCCTGTCTGAACACGATAAGAATGGGGATATAAGGTTAGGGAGCAGTGGTTATCCATAGTAAAACGATTGATAGAAATAATATTGGTAGAAGCATTGGGACAATATAAGGTGTTGGAAAGATTAAAGGTATGGGAGGGAGTGCGAATATGTGAGTGACCAACTTTAGAGATATGCAAACCTGTGCCTCCAACTACACCATTCACATGGTGATTTCCATTGTACTCTCGGGGATCAGCCACTTGTGTGAGATCATTCGTAATATGAGCATTAGCTCCAGAATCAAAAAGCCAATTTTGAACTTGAGGGGGAGCCACGGGGAGATGGTCAGGAGCATGAGCAGCGGTAGAAAAGGCTTGAAGCTTGGGCGCAGGAACGCGACCTTCGTATGCCATGTTCATACGATTATAGCAATTGATAGCAGAGTGACCAGGTTTGTGGCAGATTTGACACTGAACACGACCATTGGGATTAAAGCCATGACCTTGTTGAGGGCCAACACCAAGAACACCATCATGAGGAGCACGAGCTCCTGGTTGTCGAATCACGCCATGACCACCTTGAACAGGACCACGGCCGCCACGACCCGCAGCAGCATGAAAACCACGACCACGACCGACCTGAAAACCGCGCCCTCCACGGCCAACAACGAGAGCAGTAGGGGCAGCATCAAGGTGGACCACCTGACTCATCTTTTGACGACGTTCGGCACCGAGAAGCAAGGCCTCCAAAGCACCATAGGAGATGGCATCCTCTCGAGCTTGAGCAGACGAGACGGTGCTTTCAAACGCAGGACCAACGTTGTTGAGAACAATGGCTACCAAGTCCGAGTCGGAAACAGGAGACCCTGAGAGAGATAGAGTGTCAGCAAGAGAGTTCACACGATCCAAAAAATCAGCAATAGATGAATCACCACGATGTGTGTTCATCAGATCACTCCGGAGTTGCAAAAGACGACCAGTTGATGTGGAAGCATAACGCTCACGGAGAGAAGTCCAAGCGGAGTGAGAACTAGTTTTGCCAATAAGAGTGGCCAAAACAGTGGGGTGAACGGAATTGTTGATCCATGATATAACCATGGCATCCTGCTGCATCCAGAGTTCGAAAGCGGGGTTGACAATATTGGTGAGATTGCCGTCAGTATCTTTGAGAAAAGCCGAAGGGCACTGACTAGTGCCATCAACGAAGGAGACGAGGTTCCTGCTACGAAGCAGGGGTAGCATTTGCGCATGCCAAAGAGGATAGTTGGTACGATCAAGCTTGATCGTAAAAAAATTGGAGACATTAGGGATAGCGGAAGGGGTTAGGGCAGAAGAGGAGTCAGAGGGGGAAGACGCAGAAGAGGCCATGGCGAAGAAGGAAAAAAATTCTAGGGTTGTCGTGAGACTTTCTTAGCTCTGTGATACCATAAAGGAGAAATAATCACACATACGATTATAAAGGCTTAAACAGTTGTTGATGCTCAACTCAGTTAAAATCTGAGAGAGGTTGTGTGTTTGTATTTATAGGAATGAATTACATCAAAGAGTTACAAGTCAAACTGATTACAACTAACTAGTCTATATCAATCCTGAAATATAAGAGATAATACAAGAGTATATCTCCAACTCTTATCAGCAGCATCTGTAGTGGAAGAGTCACAGCAAACAACTAAGTTATGGTTTATCATTCCGGAGATAACGACACCAATTACATATGTTTTCAAGTATAAGAAGGAAGAAAATAAACTTTGGGGATAATGATTGTAAAATTAAAAGACTATCATTCACAACGACAATCCATATCCAGAGCATGAGTCGAAATTAAATTGTAACGGTCAAACAAAAGAAGGAATTCAACGTGAATTCCGGCTGATGCAAGCCAAGTCTCCAAAAACAGCAAATCACAGGAGGGGAATGGGGAGATAATCAACTCTCACCGAAGCAATTAGAGACCCTGCTCGATAAGGTAATCGCCCAGCCTCTCAACGACTATGTTGCACTGCCCAGGAGTCACAGGCTCATCATACACACCGATTAACAGGGCCTGGCTGGTCTTCTTGATAGTAATTCCACCCGAACCCTGACATAGTAGACCCATCACGTCAATAGAAATATCACAGAGTTAAACAAAATCAAACATCTGCACCTATAAAGTAGCAGTACGTGGTTTCAAAATCTAAACAATATGCGTTCTGAGGGTTTAGATTTACACTCTAATCTAAACAGTAATACAGTAAAAGTAAATCAAGCATCTGATTCAAATCAAGAACAATTACTCCGAGTTAATCAGATAAAAAACCACATAAACACTTTAGTTAAGTTCATCATTTCTCTATCAAGTTCAAATCCTATGCATGTCATCGATCGGATTAGAAAAAGTTAAAGAGAACGTAACAAAGGAGAATATTCCTGAGAGAGTTCGTTGTATGACCAACTTCAGTTTGACAAGACTCACTTGAGTTTTAACATTTATCACGGCGTTGAGGTGCTGAATCTTGCCGAATGCGATGGAAGCTTCAATGAACCAACTTCTTCCAATTTGATCCGTATTTACCAGACCAGAGAACTTCTTAGACAGGAATATGCTTGCAGTGTTGTACATTACTGACAAGATAGCATTGCATATCACCTGTGCTGCTCATCCGAATAGTGTCCTGCAAGCATATGATATAATTACATACTGCACAAAACATGAAATTACAAAATCTCTAGACTGATCCATAAAGTTATTGACTTGTGAAAACCTAATTCTTTGTTTGATTGGAAAAAATGTACCGAGCTTTACAGTTTGGGGTAAGCATGATCGAGCATCAAAGCTATTTATACATGAATACCGATTGACTTACAGAATCCCCAGATTGATCAATCCAGTTCTTCCCTTGGGAAATACACTGAGAAATAGCCTTCACTCCCTCGGCAACCAATAAATTCCAGCACTGCTTGCTTGAACTTTCTTGTGTGTCTATGTCAGAAGCATAGCGAGTAAGGATTTACAGGAATCAAGGCATTCACCAATCCCTGGAGCTGCCATAAGGATTTGCAATTTCCGCTGATGGCAATTCAAATAAACATCAACATCCATAGGTCTCTGATGCAAGAGACCTCTATTAGCAGCCTCCTCTAAAAGCAAATGAGCCACAGGGAAAGCACCATAGTTATTTGTTGTTGTTTTTTACTAAATCTGGACATATCACCATATTCGGTATCCCATGGATTGGCTTGATCAGGACATGAAACAGAAGTATCAGTAGAATCTTTGCTTCCCGATCTACCAGCAACAATAGCTTTGTAATAATATGACCGATGTCTCATAAGTGAAGAACTTGAGCTTTTCACAGAGCTTTCCGATATAGTAAGCATTTGACCAATCTTGCCTGATACAGAAGAAAGCAGAGACAGATTACCATTTGATGATGGCACATGAGGTGGCTGGTTTTTGTCTGGAAAAATGAAACTAGGTAGAAAAGAGGGCATACTTGTGAGCAAAAGCTCTTTTTAAAGTGTCTCGTTGATTTCCCACAAAACATCGTCCATGCTGCATCCTTCACAGATACAACAGTTCGCTGATCATAAAATGGCACCACTCTGATGGATATCATGGTACACCAATGCCAATAACTCGTGTATCTCAAGACTGAGCCACAAAATGAGAAAAAAACATCACATTGATCAATCACATCCCGAGGGTATTCTAATATCCAAAATCAAAGCGAAAAAACAACTAGCTTTTTTTCTTGTTTGCCATTATGGCATGCTAATGGAAAAGAAAAAATTTGGAAAATCCCAACATGAGCAGAAAGAGAAAAGACAACACCCCACTCCCCACCAATACAATAATATATAGGAAAGAAAGAGGTCTAACCTGCTGAACTGATGTCTTTGCCAGAGCCAAACTCATTAATAGACACCGTCTACTCCTCCTTCGACTTGTCTCAACTCTTTGAGGTAAAGTAGCGTTCTTTCTCCATCCTGCCATCATTTAGCAACAAGTCTACTTCCTGTAAACAGGATCATTACAAATGGAAACTTTTCGACACAAAAATCTTTTGGTTCCTATAGAATTCACAAATCAGAATGATAGACAACAAGCATCCATTTGAGGTATATGCATCCATATAATGTTCAGTTTCTTTTGGCAATTCGATACACTTCCTTCGTCCCATGTTCAATGGGATTGATCACTTCTATCCCTTAACTGCACAAAATTTCAAATTGTGGGTATATAACTATGTATGAATAGGCAAAGCTCCATAGCAAATATAGGAGGCTTATGAATTGGTCCAATGGCATAAAGGAAAACAAAAGGTGAGGAGAATAGGCAGATGCAAAAGATGATGAGCATAGGCTGATACATTTTTACTACACGAATCATACACATAGTCTAAGCATTCGAAAATACTAGCGATAAAGTCTTATCTTTCATTAGTCAATCAATCAAGTAAAGAAAGAAAGCTACAACGCCTTGTCATTAGAACCCTTGTGATAATTTGTAATGGTGAGCATAGGCACATGCAATGTATGCAAACACATGGAATTTAAATAAAAAGGGAGAGAGGGGAGGAGCTCACAGAAGAAGCCTTTGCATAAGGTAGTATGTAGTGAAAAACATCAGCACAATGTTCCTTTGTCTGGCTGTCACCGGGGCTAGTATTTTTGTGCCTACAGTACTCATCTTCATAGGATGAATCACATCAAATATTTGGACCATATTTAACCCAATCATTGTGCAAAATTTGGACAATTAATTAAATAGCAAGGCAACAAAATATAATAAAAATATATATGAAAAATGGAATTTTAACGAAAAACTTCGGTACTGTTCACTTTACCCTTTATTTTGTCCTTATCGTGAAAACTAAAAATTTTTAAGTCTTTTTCATTTGTTTTCTTTATAAAAAAATTCAACATCAAAGGCAAAGCCAGCATTCCCTTAATTAATAAAAATATTCAACTGTCCCATCAAGTCTCAAATAAACAAACTTCAAATAGGAGAAGTCCAAAAAGTCCGAACAAAATTTTAAACAAAGTCCTTCTGAAAATAGTATTTTTCCGGGGCTCGCCTTGATCATCCGTATTCATGCAAATTTCAAAAAAAAAAAAAAACTCTCCAAGATAGATCCTTTGGAGAAACCAAGATGTGCATTTTCGACACCGTCTGCAATTGCGGAGCTCTCCCACATCCTTCTGGCTCTTCCTGCTCTGAGAGAAGTGCTCAAGACGTTGACTCTGTATGAGGCCCTGGATTGCATGTTGAAGAAAGAGGGAGAGAAGTGGGACCCGAGCAGGGGCTACAAACAACAGGACCGCTCTAGGTATGAGATGACAAATGGCTAGTGCAAGGAGATAAGGACCAGAGTGTGTGGAGAGGCAAAGAGATAGAAACCAGAGGAATCGGTCAGAGAAAGCAAATCCAAATAAGAAAAGGAATCGGCGGGGGAGAGCAAATCCAACAAGGAAGAGGAATCAGCGGGAGAGAGTGAGGTACCTTCGGGCGAAGACGATTGAGCGGGTAATACTAATTTAATTAACAAGAAAATTAGTATTACCCGCTCAGTCGTCTCCGGCCGAAGATACCTTGCTCTCTCCCGCTGATTCCTCTTCCTTATTGGATTCGCTCTCTCCCTCCGATTCCTTTTCCTTCTTGGATTTGCTTTCTCCGACCGATTCCTCTAGTTTTTGTCCCTTTGCCTCTCCACGCACTATGGTCCTTATCTCCCTGCACCAATTATTTGTCATCTCATCCTTGGAGTAGTCCTGCTATGTGTAGCCCATGCTCGGGTCCCACTTCTCTCCCTCTTTCTTCAACATGTAATCCAAGGCCTCATACGGAGTCAACGTCTTGAGTGTCTCCCTCATAGCAGGAAGAGCCTGAAGGATGTGGGAAAGCTTCGCAAACATGGTGAGCTTGCATTGCAAATGCGCATCTTGGTTTCTCCAAAGGATCTATCTTGGAAAATTCAGAGGCATTATCCGGATGCATGCGAAGTTTGACAACCCCGTGGCCATCTTGACATCCTCCGTCAAAATCACTCGAAAAACCTTGGCATTGTATTTCCTATGTCTGGAGCACATCTTGGACAACCTCCACGCAGACACCGTGTCGTTCAGATGAACCATGTTGATTTTGTTTGGATTTTTTCTTTCAGGAGCAAAAATGGATATCACATCTTTTATAGTGTACACCTAGGGTTGTAGGGAGGGGTTCATGCCAACAGCCAGAATATGCTCACATCTATCGGCCAGATGGCTTGCTCAAAGCTCTGGATATTGTGAAACCCTTTCTTATGTCTTATTTGTTGTTTTCATTGCTTTTTCATACATGGTTTGTAATCTCTTCATAATTCCAACGTGACATGCAATGCACTCCTAATTCCATATGCTTTTGTCGATGCAACGGAGTGGCTTAATTACTTTGTGGTATCGAATTGGAGGTAGTCATAGATGTGGTATGCTTTTCCACGAGTGTTTGTTCAATCTTCTTGCGGAAGATCCATGTAAACATTTATTTGTCGTTAAATTTAGTTTGCAAATTTAGTTTACCTAACATTACTCGTGATAAAAATCACCACTCAAAACTCGAAAGTGGTGAATATCTTTAGACAAGCTCGCCCAACTCATGGTCTGGTACACCAAACTACATAGTATAAACACCCGTTTCACGCAGGCATTCGGGAGATAACGACACCAATTACATATGTTTTCAAGTGAGGAAGAAAATAAACTTTGGGGATAATAATTGTAAAACTAAAAGACTATCATTCACAACGACAATCCATATCCAGAGCATGAGTTGAAATTAAATAGTAGGAATTCAACGTGAATTCCAGTTGATGCAAGCTAAGTCTCCAAAAACAGCAAATCACAGGAGCCAATTGGGGAGATGATCAACTCACCGAAGCAATTAGAGACCCTGCTCGATAAGGTAATCGCCCAGCCTCTCAACGACTATGTTGCACTGCCCAGGAGTCACAGGCTCATCATATATACCGATTAACAGGGCCTGGCTGGTCTTCTTGATAGTAATTCCACCGGAACCCTGATATAGTAGACCCATCACGTCAATAGAAATATCACAGAGTTAAACAAAATTAAACATCTGCACCTATAAAGTAGCAGTATGTGGTTTCCAAATCTCCCCATCTTCGACGCAAAATTCTATATTAGTACCAAAACTTTAACCACAATCAATCAAAACGACATTCATGTGACAAAGAAGTTCTGTATTCCACCATCTCTGAATTTAAGCTAATAGCAATGGCATCTGGTAAGAGGGCATACTTGTGAGCAAAAGCTCTTTTTAAAGTGTCTCGTTGTTTTCCCACAAAACATCGTCCATGCTGCATCCTTCACAGATACAACAGTTCGATGATCATAAAATGGCACCACTCTGATGGATATCATGGTACACCAATGCCAATAACTCGTGTATCTCAAGACTGAGCCACAAAATGAGAAAAAATCATCACATTGATCAATCACATCCTGAGGGTATTCTAATATCCAAAATCAAAGCAAAAAAACAACTAGCTTTTTTTCTTGTTTGCCTTAATGGCATGCTAATTGAAAAAAATTTGGAAAATCCCAAAGGACCTGTATGGCCAACATGAGCAAGAAAGAGAAAAGACAATACACCACTCCCCAGCAATACAATAATATGGAGGAAAGAAAGGGGTCTAAACTGCTGAACTGACGTCTTTGCCAGAGCCAAACTCATTACTAGACACCGTCTACTCCTCCTTTGACTTATCTCAACTCTTTGAGGTAAAGTAGCATTCTTCCTCCATCCGGCCTTCATTTAGCAACAAGTCTACTTCCTGTAAACAGGATCATTATAAAATGAAACTTTTCGAGACAAAAATCTTTTGGTTTCTGCAGAATTCACAAATCAGAATGATAAACAACAAACATGCATTTGAGGCATATGCATCCATATAATGTTCAGTTTCTTTTGGCGATTCGATACACTTCCTCCCATGTTCAATGGGATTAATCACTTCTATCCTTTAACTGCACAAAATTTGAAATTGTGGGTATATAACTATGTATGAATAGGCAAAGCTCCATAGCAAATATAGGAGGCTTATGAATTGGTCCAATGGCATAAAGGAAAACAAAAGGTGAGGAGAATAGGCAGATGCAAAAGATGATGAGCATAGGCTGATACATTTTTACTACACGAATCATACACATAGTCTAAGCATTCGAGAATACTAGAGATAAAGTCTTATCATTCATTAGTCAATTAATCAAGTAAAGAAAGAATGCTACAACGCCTTGTCATTAGAACCCTTGTGATAATTTGTAATGGTGAGCATAGGCACATGCAATGTATGCAAACACATGGAATTTAAATAAAAAAAGAGGAGAGAGAGGGGAGGAGCTCACAGAAGAAGCCTTTGCATAAGGGAGTATGTACTGAAAAACATCAGCACACTGTTCCTTTGTCTGGTAATCACCGGGGCAAGTATTTTTGTGCCTACAGTACTCATCTTCATAGGATGAATCACATCTAATTTCTGGACCATATTTAACCCAACCATTGTGCAAAATTTGGACAATTAATTAAATAGCAAGGCAACAAAATATAATAAAAATATATATGAAAAAGGGAACTTTAACTAAAAACTCCCGGTATTGTTCATTTTACCCTTTATTTTGTCCTTATCATTAAAACTCAAAGTTTTCAAGCCCTTTTCATTAGTTTTCCTTATAAAAAATTCAACATCAAAGGCAAAGCCAGCATTCCCATAATTAATAAAAATAGTCTCAAACAAACAAACTTCAAATAGGAAAAGTCCAAAGAGTCCGAACAAAATTTTAAACAAAGTCCTTCTGAAAATAGTATTTTTCCGGGGCTCGCCTTGATGACCGCGTGGAGGTTGTCCAAAATGTGCTCCGGACATGGGAAGCACAATGCCAAGATTTTTCGAGTGATTATGAAGGAGGATGTCAAGTTGGCCAAGGGGGTTATCGAACTCCGCATGCATCCGGATAATGTCTCTAAATTCTCCAAGATAGATCTTTTGTAGAAACCCAAGATGTGTGTTTTCGACGCCGTGTGCAAGCTCACCGTGTTCACGGAGTCGAAAATGCACATCTTGGGTTTCTCCAAAGAATCCATCTTGGAGAACTTCAAAGGCATTATCCGGATGCATGCGGAGTTCGACATCCCCTTGGCCATCTTGACATCCTCCTTCAGAATCACTCGAAAAACCTTGGCATTGTGTTTCGTATGTCCGGAGCACATCTTGGACAACCTCCACGCGGCCATCATGCCGTTCAGATGAACCATGCTGATTTTGTTTGGATTTTTTCTTTTAGGAGCAAAAATGGGCAGTGAGCAAAAACGAATATACGTAAATAATATTAAACAATATTAAACAATATTAAATAATATTAAATTTAAACAACATTAAAGAACACAATCTTCAACATAGTACTACTTGAAAAGATTGAATTGAAAGAGATATTGGAGAGAGCAAAGCTGAAGGTGTGTGAATTATAGCCCAATATCCACCATATTTATGGACATTGGAAGCTGAAGATAAGAAGTGTCACGCAGATAAAAATCATATCTAAAATTCCCACGACCAATTACATCTCGACACGTGGCACTCAAAATCTTATCTGAAAAATTATTAAGATTACATATCGACAGGAAATCTGAAGCGTTGCTCACATATCGACACATGGCATTCAAAATCGGAGAAGTAAAATTATTGAGATTCCATATCGATAATAAATCTGTAAAGTTACTCACATATAGACACGTGGCACTCGAAATCCGAGACGTAAAATTATTGAGATTCCATATCGACAACAAATCTGAATAGTTACTCACTTTAGCAACATGTGCCACTTTATTCGAAAATTTATTGAGATATCTCATTGTCCGTATGGTCGTTGAGGAGCCTGCCGATGGTGGCCCACTTATTTCCGTAATTGGCATGCGCCTCGTCCGTGATCTCATCCTCCTCATGAGTGAAGGCCCGTTGCTTCACCTCCGGCGATTGCTGGTTGTACCACTGTTGCCAGCAGGACTTGCCTGATCGTCCTGGCATCGACTTGATTGTCACTGACCAGTTGCGAGAGCACCGTGGAGGTGAACGAGCTGCCGTAGCTTCTCGTCGTTGTCGCGGCTCCACAGACCTTTTACCCGATCCAATTCTCCCTGCGCCATCACAGAACACTCCATTGTTACCTATTCAACTCGTTGATCCATATAGAAATCCATAATCCTAGCTAACTCTAGATAAAAACTAAGTCAAAATTCAAAAGGGATAAATAATCTACGAAATTGGAGGAGAGAGATTAGGAGAGGCGGTGTGGGGCAGGAGAAGGAGTCTCCGCCCTGAGAGGCTTAACAAAAAAAATAAAATTTGATTTGATTTGATTTTCAACTTGTAATAATAAACGGGCAAACGAGTATAGTTAAATGGGTAAGTGATTATGGTTATGGTTACGATTACCCGTTTATAAGATTATCCAATGAGTAAACAATTATACGGGTATTAATCTAAACGATTATGTGCAAATAACTGCGGTTACCCGTCTGCTATAACCGTTGTCCATCCCTAGTTAGCACAAGAATGTTAACATTGGGGTTCTCATGTGCTCCCTCCCTCCTATGCGTTAAAATCTTTTGCAAGCCATGCATGACGGATAGGCCGCTTGCGGTACATACGTCATTGTGGTGTTTTAACGTGTTAATTCACTTGGCGTGGAAATTGTCCTATCTGACCAAAATAATCATCGTGGTGGTGCCGCTTCAACCCGTCTAATAATGTTTATCAACGCTTAAGTACTAATCCAATCATCAACCTTTATGTCATTTGGTATGTAAAATTTTGTTTACAAGTTTGATCTTCTTAGCATTACCGTTTGAGTAAAATGAGAGAAACCAAATTTGTGTCAACTACAACCATATTTGTCGTCAATTCTCTTACACTATGTTTGGATGAAGAAATTTAAGATTACTAAAGAATTTTAAAATGACGGAAATTGAATTGACGGGATTTTATTTTCTAGAATTTGTGAATTTTCTTTTTTGGTTAGCCTAAAAGAACAATGGAATTGAATACGGAATTTGTTATTTTTAAGCTCTCAATCATAGAAATTGGGAAATGACACCTATTTACATGGAATTTTAACTTGGGAATTGGAGGTCCCAAATTCCAAGTTTTTTTCTACGCGGAAATTCTAAATTCCTTTGTTTATGAATCCAAACAAAGGAATTGGTGCATGTCAATTTACAAATTCCAAGTTTATTTCCCTCATCCAAACATAGTGTTACAGTGAGAACTAAATGAAGTTCATAAATCTCAATATCAAGGTTCACATCTTAATATTTATTGTAAAAATAGAAATAAAAATGAATGAAACAATTAGAAAAAAACCATTAGGATTTTATGTACAAAAATTTCCTCTAAATCTCTTAAACTAACTTAATATATATATATATATATATATTCATATTCATATTCATATATTTAAGCCTACAAAGAATTATATACACCAGCTACTACCAGATACAAATAGTTGTATATTTTGTGGGTTGTGGGAAAAAAAAGTCTAGTATTAATTTTTTATTTTAAAATAAACACTATCCAACCAACGATTAAGATCAGGAAACAAACATTCTTACTCTTATTGTGAGCCATTAAATTACATGACATAAATATGAATTATGATGGGGAAGTTTTCCAATTATTGAGCCTGAAAAGGATGAACAAATAAAAGTGTCGCCGCATGTGACTTCATCAAATGCTGATGATTATGTGACTAACATTCACACCATGTTCAATATTTTGCATTTCGGGAGGGCGATACACCCATGACATTTGTGTAAGATTTATGTGGAGTTTGACGAATATCAACTGTTTACTTGGACGACTAGCAACCTATTTTTACTAAGAATAAGGTGGCTGGAGATGAAGGGTAGAAGGAATGAATGTATGGACAACGATTAGAGAGAGATAGGGAAGAGAGAGGGATCAAAGATATGAAACCCATGAATTGTTTATGTTGTTTTTCTTACTTTTTCGTTTTTAAATGTGTTATACAATGTTTGGAAATTGAATTTTCTGTTGTTCTTCTTGTTTCAATCTATGTGACACCATTTGATTGAATATGTGAGTTTTATATTTGTGCCATGTCGGCCATAAGTGGGCCCTAATTATGCCACATATACAAGCGGAATACAAGGAACAAGTTAGAGTAGAGTGAATATTGAGTTTTAGAGAGTAAAATGACGACTTTTGAGTTTTATGAGGCAAAGTGAGGTTGAAAATCGAGTTTCAAAGAGCAAAGTGGTGTCGTTTGAGTTTGAGGGAGAAAAACGCAATCAAAATCAAATTTTCAAGAGTAAAACAACGAATTTTGAGTTTTAAAGAGCAAATTATGATCAAAATTGAGTTACAGGAAGCAGCATAGATAAAATAATAATAATAATAATAAAATAAATAAATAAATAAATAAAGGACTCTGCCATCGTTCTCTCCGCTCACCGATGTCACAGACCAATCCATCCCTGATTACCGTTGAAAACAGAAATATAAAGCCAAAACTCATAACTTTACAAGCTGAATTACTTTGTGGCTTCTTTTTTTTTTTTCTTTTTTCTTTTTTTTTTTTTTTTTTTTTTTGAAAATTGGGCTGCAAGTTTTATAACTAGCAACACATAGTTACAAGAGAGAGACTCACATACAACACAAACACAACAACAAAAGTATGGACCAAAGTACAACAAAACCAAGCCCAACAGAAAACAGAAAAAAAAAAACACCGAACAGCTTGCATCCTCTGCCGCTGCTGCCATCCGAAGAACCTCCAGACTCGAACTAGTTGCCAAATCGAGCCCTGAAAATGGCTAAAAAGAAGGCTTCAACAACCACCAAAGAGCACATTGAAGATCTGCACCACAAATCGAAGAAAGCTCGCAGGAAACAACCCATAAGCAACAGAAGCAACAAGGCCAAGTCAAGGCAAGAAGGTGGTGACAACACCTGAGCATCAAAAAAATCCGAAGCTTTACACATCTCCCTCCTAAATAGGAATCGCAAAGATTCGCATTTACGGTGTGGATTAGTGGAAGCCGACCTAGAGGATGAGAGTACTGGAGGAGTGAGCCAAGTGGAAAGGGTGGAGTAAGGTTGGGCAAACGGGTCCTGGACCCGCGGGTAGGGGTGGGTAATGCGGGTACGGGGCGGGTACATATATTGTAAATTCAAAACGGGGCGGGGCGGGTCCATTTAAGTAATGGGGCGGGGCGGGTACAATTTTCAAATAAAGCGGGCCCCCGGCCCGAACCTTTTCCACCGTTCAATTATAGGGATTGAATCCCCACCGTTTATTTTTAACACCGCCACATTTCGAGTCCCCGACTCCTCTCGACCTCAATCTCCAGATCCAGATCCAGATCCAGACCAAAGTCCTCTCGAGTCCTCCACTCATTTCGAGTCCCCGACTCCTCTCGACCTCAATCTCGACCTCGACCTCTATCTCAACCTCGACCTCGACCTCAACCTTGAATTCTTCGTTTTAGCAACCATTTCCAGCTTCCAGAATCCAGTTCTCGACACCTCCAGTCGTCAGGGGTCTGTCGGTCGCCAGATTCCTTTCCTATTTCAGCCATGCCCGGGAAGGACGACGCTCATCCGAGAAGGAGAAGAACCTCAAGCTCTTCCTCAAAGTCAAATTGGACGAGCGCGCGGCCAAAAACACCATCGCCAATATCGCCAGCCTCACCGTCGTCATTCACGAGGTACTCAATCGTTGATTTTCTTCTTCTTTTGCTGCTTAATTTTTGGGGTTTTCCGATTTAAATGCATGCAATTCATAATCCCGCAGATGTATACTTTTATTTTACCTATTTTGTTGTTCTTGAATAATTCCAGGCCGTGCTTACTAATGGATCCAGTTTTCTTATTTGTCTCCGGCGGCTCTTCAACTGGGAGCCTGGTGGGATACTGAAAATTAAAGAGAGAGAAAGAGAGAGAAAAAAAAGAAAAAAAAAAGAGTACCCGTTGGACCCGTAGGAATCGGCCCGTTTTATACGGGCCGGGTTAAGTCCGGTTCTCATTTTCAAAATAGCAAAACCCGTCCCGCCCCGACCCGTTGTATTTTCAAGCGGGTCTGGTCCGGTCCCTCCAATTTTGGGCCCGGCCTGGCCCGTGCCCAGCCCTAGTGTGGAGTGATGAAAACAAAGTAGGTGGAGGGAAAAGGAAAGGAAGAAATGGGAGTTGAGGAAGGGAAACTAGAGGCAGCAGTAGAGTAAAAAACTAGCAGGGACAAAAGGAAAGAAAAGGAAAACAAGAAGAGCAAAGAGCTACCACCAACCCTAGTCATAGCTAGGATCAATGGCAACGAGGAGGAGAACAGAAGCTGGAGATGCACTCATACGCAGACGGTGAGAAGAACTTTCATGAAGGAAAGGAGAACTCTCATGAAGGAGAGAACGAAGTTCTCTTTTGTATATCGAAGTGGAGGTAATCTTCTTGCGGAAGATCGATGTAAACATTTATTTGTCGTCAAATTTAACCTCAGCTTACCGAACCGATTGTCTACTTATCTGATTTTTTTGTTTTTTATCATAATTCGCTCTCTCAGCTTAAGGAGAGTGTCTATTCAAATTTAATCCTAGCTTACCGAAACGATTTCGATTTCTAGAATTTGATCGAATGGGTGATTGACGCATGAAGAACCTTCATGGGTTCATACCATTTGAAAATTTGGATTTTAGAGTTGGATTTGTAGGTTTTATACCATTTGGGTTTGGATGATTAATAGGTCAAAAGACCCATAACTTGGAATTTGTGTATGATGATTTGAAAGGGTGAGTTCTTCTGAATCATACAATAAGCAACTTAATTTAATATCGAATTCGTTATCCACGAGATTTGAACCTTAGATTAGAGGTGCAACTTAGGTTGGGCCAATCCAAACCCGCCCATGTCCAACTCGACTTTAAACCTGAACAAGCGGGTATTTTTTTAGTTATAACCCGTCCGAACCCAACCCAATTTCAACCCGTTTATTGATTGGATTGAGTTGGACTGATCATTTGCCCATCCATTCCCAACCCGACTAACCAAACTCAATCTAAGCAGATTGTAACCTATATCAATTAATGCTCATACTACACCCAAGTAAGCCAAGTCCAAAAACCAACGCCCTTTCTAATATTTTTTAAAAAAAATTCCTTTTATAATTACTTAAGCTTTTAGGTAATAAGAGGCTTTGATTAGTCAGCTGATATTCGTAGTCTCTAAATCCTAAAGCTTTAGAGTAGATTGTTAGTCTCCAAAACCTAAAGTTTTAGAGTAGATTGTTAGTCTCCAAAACCTAAATTCATTGTGTCTCGAAGCAATTGCTCAACAACTTTGATTGATTTATGAATTTAAAGTTAGCTAGCTTTGATGCTACTTGGCTCAACTTTTTTATGAATTCTTAAAAACTAAGTTGTTACAAGATTAAACTTAAAAAAGTTGGGTAACCCAAACCCAACCCAAGTGAACCCTAACCCAATTAAACTCGAGCTCAAATGAACCCGAATGAAACCCAACCCAAACCCGAGCCCGAATTGTAAAAGTTGGGTTATGATTGAGTTGACCTTCCAACCCACCCGAATTGCACCCCTATCTAAGACCTCTCACTTCCAAGCGAAGAGGAATCCCACCAGACCGTAGTACTAAGTAACAAAATATCAAAGTTAAGACAACTTCAAAATTAGTAAATAAGGCATCTGAAAATTTTCGACTTTGAAGTGTTTCCTTTGTAACAATGATAAAATTCAAAGTGAATTTGACAAATGGCTCGGTTAATTCCGGACTAGCTCGCCCAAATTTGACAAGTGATAAAACTCACCACTCAAAACTCGAAAGTGGTGAATATCTTTAGACAAGCTCGCCCAACTCATGGTCTGGTAAACCAAACTACATCGTACAAACATCCGTTTCATGCAGGCATTCCAGAGATACCTCCGGAGATAACGACACCAATTACATATGTTTTCAAGTGAAAGGAAGAAAATAAATTTTAGGGATAATAATTGAAAAATTAAAACACTATCATTCACAACGACAATCCATATCCATATCCATCACATCCCAAGCAGCAACAACTTTGTTTTCAAACCAAATTCACCATGACTTCAAATTAAATTGTAACTGTCAAAACAAAAGAACGAATTCAACGTGAATTCCAGTTGATGCAAGCCAAGTCTCCAAAAACAGAAAATCACAGGAGGCAATTGGGGGGATAATCAACTCACCGAGGCAATTAGAGACCCTGCTCGATAAGGTAATCGCCCAGCCTCTCAACGACTATGTTGCACTGCCCAGGAGTCACAGGCTCATCATATATACCGATTAACAGGGCCTGGCTGGTCTTCTTGATAGTAATTCCACCCGAACCCTGATGCTGATAGAGTAGACCCATCACGTCAATAGAAATATCACAGAGTTAAACAAAATTAAACATCTGCACCAATAAGATATTATTACATGCTGCACAAGACATGAAATTACAAAATCTCTGGACTGATGCATAAAGTTATTGACTTGTGAAAACCTAATTCTTTGTTTGATTGGAAAAAAATGTACCGAGTTTTACAGTTTGAGGTAAGCATGATCGAGTATCAAAGCTATTTATACATGAATATCGATTGACTTACAGAATCCCCAGATTGATCGATCCGGTTCTTCACTTGGGAAACACTATAGCCTTCACTTCCTCGGCAACCAATAAATTCCAGCACTGCTTGCTTGAACTTTCTTGTGTGTCTATGCCAGAAGGATAGGGAATGTTTGATCCTGATTTCAATAGTAAGGATTTACAGGAATCAAGGCATTCACCAATCCCTGCAGCTGCAATAAGGATTTGCAATTTCCGCTGATGGCAATTCAAATAAACATCAACATCCATAGGTCTCTGATACAAGAGACCTCTACTAGCAGCCTCCTCTAAAAGCAAATGAGCCACAGGGAAAGCACCATAGTTATTTGACGTTTTTTTTAATAAATCTGGACATATCACCATATTCGATATCCCATGGATTGGCTTGATCAGGACATGAAACAGAAGTATCAGTAGAATCTTTGCTTCCCAATCCACCAGCAACAATAGCTTTGTAATAATATGACCGATGTCTCATAAGAGAAGAACTTGAGCTTTTCACAGAGCTTTCCGATATAGTAAGCATGTGACCAATCTTGCCTGATACAGAAGAATGCACAGACAGATTACCATTTGATTATGGCACACGAGGTTGTTGGTTTTTGTCTGGAAAAATGAAACTAGGTAGAAAAGAGGGCATACTTATGAGAAAAAGCTCTGTTAAAATGTCTCGTTGATTTCCCACAAAACATCGTCCATGCTGCATCCTTCACAGATACAACAGTTCGCTGATCATAAAATGGCACCACTCTGATGGATATCATGGTACACCAATGCCAATAACTCGTGTATCTCAAGACTGAGCCACAAAATGAGAAAAAATCATCACATTGATCAATCAAATCCCAAGGGTATTCTAATATCCAAAATCAAAGCAAAAAAAAACACTAGCTTTTTTTCTTGTTTGCCTTAATGGCATTGAAAAAAATTTGGAAAATCCCAAAGGACCTGTATGGCCAACATGAGCAAGAAAAAGGAAAGACAATACCCCACTCCCCACCAATACAATAATACATAGGAAAGAAAGGGGTCTAACCTGCTGAACTGATGTCTTTGCCAGAGCCAAACTCATTAATAGACACCGTCTACTCCTCCTTCGACTTGTCTCAACTCTTTGAGGTAAAGTAGCATTCTTCCTCCATCCTGCCATCATTTAGCAACAAGTCTACTTCCTGTAAACAGGATCATTATAAAATGAAACTTTTCGACACAAAAATCTTTGGGTTTCTACAGAATTCACAAATCAGAATGATAAACAACAAACATGCATCCATA
The DNA here is from genome assembly GCF_916048215.2 of Malus sylvestris. Classification (NCBI taxonomy): domain Eukaryota; kingdom Viridiplantae; phylum Streptophyta; class Magnoliopsida; order Rosales; family Rosaceae; genus Malus; species Malus sylvestris. Next base: position 8,995,314 of record NC_062267.1, on the reverse strand, counting down.
TAATGTTCAGTTTCTTTTGGCAATTCGATACACTTCCTTCCTCCCATGTTCAATGGGATTGATCACTTCTATCCTTTAACTGCACAAAATTTTAAATTGTGGGTATATAACTATGTATGAATAGGCAAAGCTCCATAGCAAATATAGGAGGCTTATGAATTGGTCCAATGGCATAAAGGAAAACAAAAGATGAAGAGCATAGGCAGATGCAAAAGATGATGAGCCTTAGTATAACATTGGGTTAAAAAAAATTAACATATGAAAATTTGAAAACCCTGATAATTCAGGATAATGAAATGTGAATTACCCTTAATATTAATATAAATCACCAACACAAATGCTTGGTGTAGAACAGGGCCACATCTACTACCTTTAGTTGGGAAGAGAGAGAGTTAATCTCCCCCAAGTAAAGGAGTGGTTGAAAATATCTTGAACCATGTACTTTCTCTATATATGAGAGAGTGTAGAAATGTATGGAGTGCTTTGAACTCTAAACATATAGTCATCTTTTGAGTTTTAAGAAATACCAAATCATGAAATAAATAAAAATTAGTGTGGACTCTATTGGAGCCAATCTCTGAATTTTAAAGTTTAATTTTATTTTTCTCCTCCTTGCCAAAAGGGTAGTGGAGCTCATTATGCATTCCGAGAATGTGTCACACATCCACTTTTTCAAAAGTGGAGGTTAGCAGTAAAGAAAGCGAAGTTGTTTTAAGATGGTACGCGAAAACCCATCTAGTTTTTCGCTTTGTGTTGTAATTTTTATTCTCAATATTTTTTGTTGGATTCTAGACAAAATCGTATTTGAATTATATTATTGTTAACTTATTATGAGGTTTAACCTACTTCCTTACTATAAATCGTTTGTAAAAAGATGAACCCTAAAACCTGTGCTATCGCATCACTCATTTAAGTCTATTGCCTTTAGCTCCCAACCTCAAAATTGAAACGAGAGAGAGGCTTTACTGCAGCGAGTCGGGTGATGACCGACTGGTGACTGGTTATTGAATCACAAGCCTCTCTCTCACATTGGTGACTGGCTAATGCAGCGGCGTATCAATATTCATGTCTCTCTCATCCCTCATTACCGTACCATCTGGCTGATAGCTGTGAGCATATTCTGGCTGGGGCCATGAACTGCTCCCTACAACCCTAGGTGTACATTATAAAAGAGGTGATATCCGTTTTTGCTCGCAAAAGAAAAAATCCAAACAAAATCATCATGGTTCGTCTGAACGGTGCGGTGACCGCGTGGAGATTGTCCAAGATGTGCTCCGGACATGGGAAGCACAATGCCAAGATTTTTCGAGTGATTCTGAATGAGGATGTCAAGTTGGCCAAGGGGGTTATTGAACTCCGCATGCATCCGGATAATGTCTCTGAATTCTCCAAGATAGATCTTTTGTAGAAACCCAAGATGCGTGTTTTCGACGCCGTGTGCAAGCTCACCGTGTTTGCGGAGCTCTTCCACATCTCTTCCTCCCTCAGAGCAGGAAGAGCCAGAAGGATGTGGAAGAGCTCCGCAAACACAGTGAGCTTGCACACGACATCGAAAACACGCATCTTGGGTTTCTACAAAAGATCTATCTTGGAGAATTCAGAGACATTACTGGATGCATGCGGAGTTCGATAACCCCTTTGGCCAACTTGACATCCTCCTTTAGAATCACTCGAAAAACCTTGGCATTGTGCTTCCCATGTCTGGAGCACATCTTGGACAACCTCCTCACAGTCACCGCGCCGTTCAGACAAAACATGATGATTTTGTTTGGATTTTTTCTTTCGCAAGCAAAAACAGATATCACCTCTTTTATAGTGTACACCTAGGGTTGTAGGGAGGGGTTCATGCCCCCAACCAGAATATGCTCACAGCTGTCAGCCAGATGGTACGGTAACGAGGGATGAGAGAGAGGCATGAGTATTGATACGTTGCTGCATTAGCGAGTCACCAATGTGAGAGACAGGCTTGTGAGTCAATAACCAGTCACCAGTCGGTCATCACCCAACTCACTGCAGTAAAGCCTCTCTCTCTCGTTTCAATTTTGAGGTTGGGAGCTAAAGGCAATAGACTTGAATGAGTGATGCGATAACACAGGTTTTAGGGTTCATCGTTTTACAAACGATTATAGTAAGGAAGTAGTTTAAACCTCATAATAAGTTAACAATAATATAATTCAAATACAATTTTGTCTAGAATCCAACAAAAAAAATAATAAAAATTACAAAACAAAGCGAAAAACTAGATGGGTTTTCGCGTACCATCTTAAAACAACTTCACTTTCTTCACTGCTAACCTCCACTTTTGAAAAAGTGGATGTGTGACGCATTCTCGGGATGCATAATGAGCTCCACTACCCTTTTGGCAAGGAGGAGAAGGAGAAAAAAAATTAAACTTTAAAACTCCAATAGAGTCCACACTAACTTTTATTTATTTCATGATTTGGTGTTTCTTAAAACTCAAAAGATGACTCTATGTTTAGAGTTCAAAGCACTCCATACACTTTTACATTTCTACACTCTCTCATATATAGAGAAAGTACATGGTTCAAGATATTTTCAACCACCCCTTTACTTGGGGGAGAATAACTCTCTCTCTTTCCAACTAAAGGTAGTAGATGTGGCATCTTCTACACCAAGTATTTGTGTTGGTGATTTATATTAATATTAAGGGTAATTCACACTTCATTATCCTGAATTATCAAGGTTTTTAAATTTTCATATGTTAAATTTTTTTTAACCCAATGTTATACTAAGGCATTCTCCAATCCTGAGTTAAAACTCAAATTTCCACTTCTATTTTCCCCAAAACTCAACCCAACCCAATGCTAAAATGTGGCGTAAAACCTAAAACTCAAATGGAAGCCAAATTTAGCCCAGGATTAGTGGGGCTGGCCCATCATATATGTATATTTTATTTAGTTTTATTTTTATAAATTCATTTAATCCAACGGTTAAGATCTAATTTGATGAAATTCAAAGGTAAAAATAAATAAAAAGTTAATGGTCCAAATTTAAATCTAATGGCTACAGTAATTAAAAAAAATCTTTAATTTGTTTCATATTTTTTCATAGTGTTTAACGAGTTTCATGGTATCGATTAGTGATTTTTCAGTATTTGTCAGAATCTAAATATCTTTAGGTTAAAATGTTCATAGAATTAAATTATGATAGTCTACATAATTTTTTATTTTAAAAAGGTTAATTTAAGAAAAAAAATTTAGTCTAAATTCATTCTATAATAATTTGACGTTAAAATTTTAGGCCAGAATGGTTGGAGCAGAAAAACTGTTTTTGGGTTAAAATTTAAATTTTCTGGACTAAAAATTTTAGATTTTAGGCCAAGGATTAGAGATGATCTAAAGTTTGAGATTTTTGTGACACTTTTATACTTTTGCTATCATTGGACAAAAATAAATAATAATAAACAATGGAATTTGATAGTTTCATCATTAACAGTGAATGACAGTTGCGAAGAAACTTGAGAGGTTTTATGCTCCGACCATTGAAAAGATTATTTGCGTTTTTGAAATAGCGTTTTAATATCTTTATTTTATTGGTCTTCTCGTGCCAATTGCGAAATGAATAAAGGAAATGATTCCACGCGCTCAGTTCTTACTAGAATTTGTACCCGCACGTTGCTGCAGGATTGAAAACTATATGAAAGATTATGCAATTTCAATCTTCATAAACAATGTTTGTCAAAAACTAAGTTACCAATGCCAATGCAAATTATACACAACCTCATCATGGATGAAACAAATTTAAATATCAAAAGAGAAACCTATTTCGTCTATTAAAAATATTAGGAAGTTCTTTGGATACGAAAAAAACACAAATTGCTTCATGTCCAAAAACATTAATGGGAAATGTTGTTTACTGCAATGCTAAAAGTTGTCCTATGCTATGTTGATCATTAAGGAAGCATCCCAAGCAAGGGAAAAAAAATTGAAATAAATTTATAGACAGTAGAATCATATCATGAACAAAATAAGAATAATGCGTGTTTACCTAGTGTTTTTGTGTGCAGAAAGAAGTCTGATTTTGCACGAAATGGAGATGACCTTCTCTGGCATTTCTATAGGACGCAATCAAACTTTTGTGCGTTTCCAACTTGCCTTGCAACCAAGTTTCTACAAAAACAGAAAGAATTCAAGAAAGTAATTAGACCAAGGCATAAGAGATTATAAGAAAAAGTATAGAAAATATAAACCACATATACCACTTATTATACTACTTTGTATTCCGAATACACCTAAAAATATATCGCTTTCTAGTGAATGGTTCGGTTCCAATTAATTCCACTTTAGTTTCTTTCAAACCCTTCAACTTATCCTTGACTTTTTTTTTTTAACGGCATCATAATTAAGAGTTAGCTAATAATAAATATACAAATTTGTTAACCTTTAGTTGACCCTCAACATGTGCTCGGAAGAGGGCTCTTCCAACATCCTGAAATCATGTCAAGAGTTAAAAAGGAGCAAGAAAAAACTAATGTAAGAGCTCTGTAAAATTGAGGCAGAGCATATTACCTTATAGGGCCTCTTTAAAATCAGGTGGACCAAATTCCGTTGCCATGGTTTCATCATCCAATTTGTCAACCATCTGAAAAATGAAGAGAGAGTATCTACATAACTAAAATCTGAAAAGTAATAGCAAAAAATGAGTCGGTTGTTTAAAACAACGATCTAGCTAAGACAACATCCATACCTGCATATAATTCACAACTTCTGAGACAGAACAGTGTAATAAGGAATTTCCACCAAGTTCCTTTTCAGAGATCCACCAGTCCCTCTCAAAAATCCCACTTCAATGAAAAGGAAGTTAGGCCACACTATAAAATGCACTACTCCAGCTTTTTTCAAAAATGATATTCTAAGAAGCTAAATGCTTGAAGAACTTAATAAGATAATATATAAATTCTATATATACTAAAACCCAAACCGGTTGGTACTGTTCTAGGACAGTGTGCGGACTAAAATGCCCCTTAAATTGGTCTTCAGCCATTACTTTTTATCTTTTTTGTACAGTAAAATTCCGAAATTACCCTTTATATTCACCCTTTATTCCATATGTGGAGTCTTTCTTTTAGTTTTTTCTTAATTTTTTAAACCCTTATCTACACGTGTCGGCCATCGTAGAAAGGAAGGGGACATGTGGCACTCTTTCTGCTTCTCTCGGGTGGATCTCTAGAATTCTCCTTTGGTTTCCGTCACCCAACCAATCCATCAGACTCATAATTGCTCTCACTTTGTCCCACGCCTCATTTACTCTCTCATTTCTTATACAAATCACCTGTGGAAATTGGTTCCGTTAAAAACCCCTTCTAGAATTAATTACCTCTGGAAATTTTTTGGCCTTTAAAACTTCTCGATCGGTTCCGACTGGATTGAGTTTTCGATTTCGTGAGAGTGGATTTGTTAGCTCCAGTTGGTGAGTTTTTAATTTTTTTATTAATTGTGTTTTAGTATTTTGCTGGTAGTTTACCATGTTGTGGTGATTTATGGATCAATTTTTTTTAATCTGATTGTGGGTATTTTCTTTATATTGTTAGATCTATTGTTTTGGTGTATGATTTGTTTGTGTTTTTCGTTCTATTGGATTCCTGAGTAAATTTGGTTTTCGTTTGTTTGGGGATTTTGTTTCCAATATCCGTTGTTCGACTGGTTGTGCATCTCTGTAAAGCTAGATTTGTAAACGTTTTTTCTGTTGTTTTGCAAGGAACCAGAGCCTTTCCATGCTCGAGCTGCACAGGTATGGCACCGCTCTTTTACATGTTTTTGCTTTGATTCGAGTTTTTTCCAAGGTTGACGTGGCGATTCTCTACGAGGATTGCAATGGGAGAAGGTGGCTGCTCTGTGATTTTTGCAAAGGGCAGAAAACGAATGTGAAATCTGAGACCAATCGAATCTACGGCCGATGCCCATCTTGCAGAACTGTGAGTTTTGAACTCTTCCTCACAAGAGAAAGCCCAATAACTTTATGTTTCAGAAGTTTGATTTTTATGGAATTTGAAGTGAAAGATTTGGTGCTTAATTTTTAGGTTTTTTTTAACATAAATTAATGTGTTATAGGCTATGTCAGAATAATGAAGGACCTAAGAGAGCTTTATTTGGAAGTAGAAGTCAAGGTAATTGTTTGCTCCCAATCCTCATCCTCTCTTCACGTTTTTTCCTTTTAAAGTAATTTTTCCACCCCTTAAGAGTGTAAAATTTTATGTTCTTCTTTTCTTGATGGATATGCTTTTGTTTGTAGGTTGATCCTGTTGTTTCATTTTGTTTGTAGAAGTCAATCAAATGCTTTGCTGAAACATCCAATAAGAATAAAATAACTATGGTAAGAAGCAACCTAATTTCAGAAATTTTATGTGATTTAGTTTTAAAATTATAGTCTTCTAAAAACCTTCTGTGGATTGCAGAGCCATTGGAGAGAGGACTTGCTGAGGACATTGAGAATGTATATAAGCTACAGTGTTCGTTTCTGCAATGCAGATTGAGTATGATTTCCTAGGTTTGATTTATGCCTTCCATCGTGTTAAGTCGGTTAAATGTACTATTTGGTTTTTTTTTGGGGTTGAATAATGCGATCTGAATCTCGGGTTTAAAATTTTTGTAGTTTGATTTTGCCTCTTCTCGACTCTTCTTCATTTTTGTCTCTCTCGGAAGTGAAAGGTCTGGATGTACTCTTATTTTCTCCTCTCTCTCTCTCCGTCTGTGTTTGCGCATGGCTATCGGGTTTTCTTGGACGACAGCAGATACCTGCAGCGAAAGAAATCTCACCCTGCGGCACCGCCTCTCACGGAACCACCGCCACCACCATCGTTCGGCTCGAATTTTGTGGGTTCTCAAGAGCAGCAGCGACATGCAAATATGTGGTACCCTTTTCTTCTTTCTGTATTTTTTTTTGTTTAATTTTGTATTTTTTATTAGATGCATGGTGGATTTATCGTTGGTAACTATTAAATCGCTTTTGAATTGTGTTTAATTTGGATTTTTGTGTTTTGGATTTCTGTTTTTTTTTTTTTTTTTTTTTTAATAATCTTGAACTGATAATATGCTATGTCTTTCAATTTCTAGCAGTGGATTTTTGTTGTGATCTTTTGGTGATTAATCGGGTGATGATCTGCATGTGATTATTTATAGAATATTCATAATTATTTCACAAGATTTGTGCTTCCACTTGCCTTTTCTTTTTTTTTTCTTTGGGAGTCTGGAAAAATAGGGCATCTGTTTTTGGCTTAAAAGTTTTAAGATTTATATTCTACTTTGTATGTGATTTGAAAATTGAAAAACATATATGAATTATTCTTAGTGCTTTGGCCATGAAGGGTATTAGCAGGTTGTTCCCCATATGAGAAAATGATTGAAAAAGAAGATTTTTTTATTTATTTGTTGGTTACTATGTATTAATTTTTGTTTGGGATTTTGTGTAGAGAGTTCTCTGTGGAAACAGCAATGCAAGGGCAGGATCTGATCGGTAGCACTCAAACAGGGGTTTGTTTCTCAAATTGCGTTCATTAGTTAGATTATTAATGTGCTTTGGTAGGGGTTTCAATATGATTTTCTATTTTCTCTTTTTCTTTTTTTGGTCTTTGAACTATCTATGTGATTTATGTTTTGATTATAAAGAAAAATTAATAAAACAAAGAGATGCAGCAATTGGAAACATGGCTGCAAGTGATAAGTCAAAGTCTTTGTTTTAAATCACTGTACTACTTTTGTAGTGTATGCATGTGTAAGAGAAATTCAAATTGTAATACAGGATCTTAGGGCTGTGCAAAATGGTGTACAAAAATGCACACGAGTTGGAATTGTGAAACCAAGTCAACTCTCACTTAGAAGTAAGTACTAGGAGGTCATCCTTGAGCGACCTGGCATGAGGAATTTAACCAACATGGTTAGATTTCTGAACTTCATTATATTTTCATGTATTTTTCTTATGTAGAATGCGTCTATCTGGGGATCGAAACATGTCCTTTTTCTGAATTTTTCAGGGCATGAAAATTCAAGCTCGGGCGGTGCCCCCATTTCAAGGCAAATGAGACCATTCGACGATGGTAACCCAAAGGCTTTCTTTGTTGTTTTTCCTTAATGGGTTAACGATTCCTTGCTTTTTACTGAGTTTTTGGCTATGTGTATTTTGTATTTCTAAGCTTCAAGGCACATTTGCCCAGTACGTATAATTGTATTCATAATTTAGTATTCAGCACCGCTTGCCAATTTATTGCATGAAAATTTTGAATATTTTTTTGGAAAACATATGGTAAACCAATGGATAATATGTTTACCTGAAAATTTTGAAAATTTTGAATATTTGTGTGTATAAAATATTTTTTTGGAAATATGGTTATCTTTTCTGGTCTAGAAGGGGATGTACAAGCAATGTCAAAAAGAGTTTTTGAGTTTTAGTTTACTGGAAATGTAATGGAATATGTGTTTATATTTATATGAGTTTGATAGTTATTACATCTTATGAGCTATGTTCCTTTTTAGAAGCTTTGATCAGAGCATTGCTCTGTGACAATTGTGATTGATCTTGATTGGGAACATTTTGGCATGGGTTGAGAGGTAGCTTTTATCTCATACGTATAACATAGTTTTGCAACCCGCGGCATCGCGCGGGCTCAAATGCTAGTTAATACTAAATTGTAATATTAAATCTACATATACTAAAGTAAAGTTATCATAAATGCGCAAAAATAAATCCAAACAAAAACTTGAAACTAAAAACCAAATGGTTATCAAACAGCTCCTAAAGGAATACACATTTTGGATTTATTAAATGGAGTTTTTCAATACCTTCAACTAAGTGAAACTAATATACAAATACTAAAGAATAATGTCGCATAGCTTTACTTCAATCTTCTCAAAATTGATCATGACACCCCCTTTTGTACCACATGGAATATCCCTTGCCTACAATGTTGCTAACAGAAGCTTTCAAAACTATAATGAATGGAAGGACAGAATCCTCAATCTTCCAAACATGGATTACCATAGTTACCTGACCAGTCTGCAGGGTCACTTGAATGGGTTCAAAATGGGTGAACCTAAAATTTGAAATAATGAGAAGCAGGCAAATTTAAGGCCCTATGCAAGCAACTTCTCAATGCACATCACCTGGATTTGTAATTGTCTTCAGAAGAGCGCTTCCTCTCCAATATACCCCAACATGACCTTCTGGGATTGATATCAGTCCTTGGTTGATACCCAGGTTCTGGTTCACAACTAAATTTATTAATATTCACATAATCATGAGACACGATTAGATTATTAGGTTCACAACTAAATTAAAAAAACATTCACATAATCATGAGACATCATTCCAACTCATTTCATAAACCCAAAAGAAAATCTAAAATGAAACTATTATTTCCACCACAAAGAAGTTGGAATTCTCTACTGTCACCACCCTGTTTTCTCTGCCCAGAAATTGGAAGAATCCAATATTGGACCCATATTCTCACACTAAATAGCAAAAAATAAAATAAAAATTCTGAAGTTCGAAGAAATTGGGAGCCAAAATTCCATAATTAACCAAAACAAAGAAAAATATCTAAAACCTAGATTTGAAAACATAGAAATAAACATATATGCCACTCGCCATTTCAGTGGCTTCTGATTTTGTAAGGTTATTTATTTGACTGCTGCAGGGTATACGAAACCAAGCGTAAAATAAATGGAGCATGTTCAGAAAATATCCCAGATGAAAACCCAAAAAATCAGAAGAAAGAAAACCAAAAAAAATACACGTTCCTAAATTTCTTTTTGGAGGTTTTATCAGAAATTTGTAAATCAAAATTAAATTCCAATCCAAACTCAAATTGCAAAAAATCAAAGCTACAAATTTAATAACCCAAAAGGTTAATGAAACCAAAGCTATACTTGAGTACCTCACTCAAAGTTTCAGTTGGGTGTGTAGCATATGCTTCCCTGTAAGAAACAGCTTTCCGCAGGCGCTTCCCACGACCAAGAGCTGCTTCTTCCTCACTTTGATATTTCTCCCATCTACAAATCCAACTAAATGCAAGTAAGTCCTTAATAAATCAAGAAAATGGGAGATGGAAAGCACTTGGTACACAGGAAACCTCATCACAAACACTAAAGAATTCAACCTTCCTTCGAGATCCAGACGCCAATTTCATCGGTTCCTCCGATTTCCAGAAACCAATCTGAAGCACGCAGCAATCCTAGTAAAGAAAAGGAGAGAGAGAGTGAGTAGGAGAAGCAGCGATCTTTTTTTTTTTTTTCCTAGATGATAGAAAGGGAGGCAGATTGTCTGCCCTCCCGTTGTGGTGACCTTCCAATCGTGTACTCCTATGTTGTGTGATCACGATTAAGCCACGTTAATATTTTTTATTAATTTTTTAATAAAGATAATAAGACAAAAAATAATAAAAATAAAAAATATTGATGTGGTTTAACCGTAACTTATAAATAGGAGGGCATGGAAGGTCACCACAATTAGGAGGGCAGACAATCTGCCTCCGATAGAAAGCGGAAAACAGCAAAAGAGTCAAGAAGCAGAAGTCGAAGTAGCAATGATGGACGCGTGGGATAGGATGGCAAACCCGTCTTTTTGCTGTGTAAAATGGAAAAAGAGGCTGATATCAAAGGAATTGGATGGCATTTTCGTCCTTACACTGTTAATGAACAGTGTTTTTGGTTGAGTTTTAGTATATGTATAATTTTACAACACAAATGATTGCCTTTTGTTCCATGACTTCATACAGGATTTGGATCCTCTCCTAAGCTTAAGGAGAGGATCTTCCTGACCAAGACACGTGGTTCGTTAAATTTTCTATAATTATTATAATTTTAAAGGGACCCCCTGTTTGTAGCCTTTGGATTTTCATCTAACAACCCACGTGTCTTGGTCCCACGTGTCTTGGTCAGGAGATTCCTCTCCATAAGCTTAGGAGAGGATCCAAATCCCTTCATACATGTTAAATGCACATTTCGTTTTGTCGATGTAATAATTCATAAGAATGAATGTTCAATAAACTTGATAGCATAAAATAATCATGTCTATGTACTCTGGTGCGGATTTTGCTTTCAATCAAGAAAATACCATTACAAAATTCTTTCATTGGAATAAAGAATCTTGGAAAATTAATGGTCTTAACTTAAAAGCCAAAGTCTTGGCCTATATATAAACATCTCTTAGGTCATCTCCAACTGAGGGTTGGCCAGATTGCTCGTTTTAACCATCTGACCCTTGAAGATATTAATATTTTAATGAACAGTAGGGTCATATTTGCCTCCGTCTCCAACCGAGGGCCATAGGGCTCATTTTAGCACTGTCACAAAAAACCGTCTTCAACCGAGGGTCAAAGGGCCAAACATAATTTATTATTTAAATTTAAAAACTACAACAATTTAAATTTAAATCCAACAACAACTTAAATTTAAAAACTACAACTTATATTTAAAAACTACAACTTAAATTTAAAAATGATGAATTAAATTTAAAAACTACAAATTAAATTTAAAAACAACATTAACTTGAATTTAAAAACTACAACAACTTAAATTTAATATCCATAATCAACATCATCTTCATCATTCGCCATTGTAAGGGTATAGTCAGAGGTAAACAACTGCCGTTGGGTCATAATTTCTTTTTTTTCCTATCAAAATAGGTCTTACTCATTGGAGTGTAATTCGAGGTGATCATTTCCATATTCTTATCATCCATCTCTTCTTGTATTTGTTTGACTCGTTCTTCATGCATACTTTTCCTTTCTTCCGCCTCAAGGGCATTTTGCTCTGCCATTAATCGCAATGACGCCGCCACTTCATGTTGAGCGGCGTAATCATCATTTACCTTGCCATTTTTCCTTCAATCTTCGCGCCTTGTTTCGTCCCATAGCCCTAGGTATGGAACCTTCACCCGAAGATGGATTTTCTACCCTTGTTTGTTGAATGGTTGGAGATCCATCTTCATCCATATGTGCAACTGAGGATGCAGTTCCGAACACCGGCGTATGAGCTCTACGTGGTAGATCTTCAAATAACATCCACCCTTTACAAATTTCCCAACAACTGTGAAACTAAAAGGCTTTCGAGCTGCTCTCCTTATACAATTCATCCGCTTGGCGTACCTAGAAAAAAATTAAAGGAAATTAATTTATGAAATTAAATGTAATATAATTAAATATTTAAAATAAATTGTGAAAACACTTACTTCGTCGTAGTAATTAGCGCCGCTTTCATGTTTACTTGCGGCTGCTAACAATGCTTGATGCCATTTGTTCAAACTTGGCTGAAAATGTTTCTTCCATCTTGAAGAACAACTCTCGTGGTTTCGAATATTCACTGGAGTGGTGCCTTCATAGAGCTCTAAGTATTTTTTGGACACACAAGTCCAAACATCGTCATTTGTTTGACAATTCCCCCTCTCACTATCTTCTAACACCCATCTATAAACATTGCAAAAAGCTTCATCTTCTTTTCGGGTCCAAGTCCTACCTTTCATTGCAGACGAGGCCATTTGAAAATTATTGAAAAAATTGAAGGATAAAATTTTGAAAGATGAAAGAAAATATGAGAATTGAAATGGTGAAAATTTTGTGAGGAATGGTGAATGAATGGTTTAGGTATTTATAGGAAATAAAATTTAGAATTTAGAATTTTTGAGATTTTGTTTTTTTTAAAAGGCCCAAAAAACCTATATAAAAAAAAAGAAAAAGAATCCAACGATAACCGGCGCTAGCTAGCAATGGCTAGCTGATGTTAGCTAGCTGTTGGATTCAAATTTCTTTTTTAGCATTCATGTCGGTTATAACCGACAGGATTAATCATTTTTCTGGCCAGCCCCGGGCTGGCTAGTTGGCTGCATGCAGCCAGCCCTCCAGCCTTCCAGCCCTTTCAGATTCCTTGGGGCCCTCTCAAATTCCACAAGCCCTCTGGCCTAGCCCTCGATTGGAGACGGTTTTCAAGTTATTTTCGGTCATCTGGATCATTCGGTTGGAGATGGCCTTAGGGCTTCCCATTCATAGATAAGTATTATCATCACTTCCTATACATGTTTTCTAAGACATACTTCAACTCTTAGAGTAAAACTCAAAATTCAGGTTCTAAATTTATCCAAACTTACTCCAACCCTTGAAACAAATATGAGTTTTAACCCAAAACTCATTTTTGGGACAAATTTAGCCCAGAATTTTCCCTGGGTTAATGGAGTTGGTCCACCATATATGTGTACTTTGTATAGTTTTATATTTATAAATTCATTAATTCTAATGGGTAAGATCTAATATGATCAAATTTAACGGTAAAAAATAATAATTAACGGCCAAAATTCAAATCCAATGGCTAAAGTAATTAAAAGAAATTATTTTATGTGTTTCATATTTTTTTCATAGTATTCCACGAGTTTCCCGGTGTCGGTTTAGAGGTTTTTCAATATTTATCAAAATCTAAATATTTTTCGGTTAAAATGTTCATAAAATTAAATTAGAATAATCTACATAATTTTTTTTTTAAAAGAAAAGTTACTTTAAGAAAAAAAAAATTATCCTAAATTCATCATTTAATATTCTCGGGCTAAAAATTTAGGCTTCATTGGATTAATAGTTCCCGTGGTGATAAGGTAGTCCAAAGGTACCTAAGGTCAAAAAATTAGGACTTAGTGAAATTTATTGAGATTTAAATCCAAAATTGAAAATTTCATTAAACTCTTCGTTAATTGAGGCTCACATGTGAGGCTAAAAAGATAAAAATAGCCTCACATGCAAGCCTAACGTACTTAGAATTAATATAGAGTTCCGTTTTAGCCTCATAATTGTGGCTCATGTACTAATAATTAACAGAAAATTGACAGAATTTTAATTTTGAACATAAATCCTAACAGACTTCACCACAGGAACTTAAATCCTAATTTTTTTTACCACAAAGGTTATCTTCCTATTACCACATGGACTAATAATCTAATTAGGCCAAAAATTTAACCTAGAAGGATTGAAAAAGAAAAATTGTTTATGGGTTAAAAATTTTAGATTTTAACCTAAGAGTTGAAAATGATCTAAGAGTGCTATATATGTGGGAAAATGATCATCTCCAGTTCCCTTCCACCAAATCCACCAATCCGGACCCTTAAAATTTGATCAAATGGCTAAAATTATTATAACTTTTAAAATGAGCCTCTGTTTTTAGCTATTAGATCAAATTTCAAAAGCCCGATTAGTGGATTTTGTGGAAGAAATCCAGAGAGGATCCCTTTCCATATATGTGTACCTAGCTAGGGCATTAGTGTTCCGGGCGATGCCCAAATATAGCTCTCTCCACTTCAACTATGACAGGAGGTGATGGTAAACCTCAGTGAAAAGTGCTGATGAGAAGCAGAGAACGGCTTCCAAAGCCGGATGTATGGGGGAACAGAATTAGTAGCCACCTACTTAAGCATCTGGGAATTTTCGACTTCAAATTTTTCCCTTGGTAAAATGATAAATTTCACAATAAATACATATGTAAAACACGTCGTTAGACGCATAATAATATTGAAGATTGCTCAAATACCCTCACATCAACAAACTCAGCAAATGGCTCGGTGATTCGACCCCATTGGAAATCCACAAATTCCACTTGTTAATTGCATTGTGGAAATCCACAAACTTGGTTCAAAACCCAAAAGTTCCCGGAATGCAAAGCAAATAAATTTTATGGAATGAAAAGGCAAAGCAAATAATGTTCCCCGTCTTTCGCCCAACTCATGTTCTGATAAACCAAACTACTTAGTACAAATACGCAAGGCATTCCGGAGATAACAGCAGCAATTACATGTGTTTTCCAGTGAAAGGAACAAAATAAATTTTAGGGATAATAATTGTAAAATCAAAACACTATCATTCACAACGACAATCCATATCCAGAGATCCCGGAATGCAAAGACAAACGGCTTTTACACATAATATCCATCACATCCCAAGCAGCAACAACTTTGTTTTCAAACCAAATTCACCATGACTTCAAATTAAATTGTAACTGTCAAACAAAAGAACGAATTCAACGCCAATTCCAGTTGATGCAATCTAAGTCTCCAAAAATCCAGAAATGAAAACAGCAAATCACAGGAGGCAATTGGGGAGATAATCAACTCACCGAAGCAATTAGAGACCCTGCTCGATAAGGTAATCGCCCAGCCTCTCAACAACTATGTTGCACTGCCCAGGAGTCACAGGCTCATCATATATACCGATTAACAGGGCCTGGCTGGTCTTCTTGATAGTAATTCCGCCCGAACCCTGATGTAGTAGACGCATCACGTCAATAGAAATATCAAAGAGAAAAACAAAATCAAACATCTGCACCTATAAAGTAGCATTATGTGGTTTCCAAATCTCCCCATCTTCGACGCAAACTCTAAATAGCAACACTGAACCACAATCAATCAACACGACATTCATATGACAAAGGAGTTCTGTATTCCACAATCTCTGAATTTAAGCTAATAGCAATGGCATCTGGTAAGAGCAGGATTCCAAAACCTCACCTTCTTTCCTCGAATGACAGCGCCGGGTTCACCCTGGATCACCATATACTTCGTCCCACCAAGGAATAATCCAGTTGGGGCAAGTGTTCCGGGTTGATCGAAATCTTTCAGAATTGCAGCAATCTCCTCAGGCTTAAACTATAACAACAATCAAACAACAAAATCACGCCAGTGAACAATATACTCGGCAACATAACAAAAAAATAAACCAATTTGTTCTGAGCATTTAGATTTACACTCTGATCCAAACAGTAATACAGTAAAAGTAAATCACGCATCTGATACAAATCAAGAACGATTACTCCGAATTAATCAGATCAAAACCCACATAAACACTTCAATTAAGTTCATCAATTCTCTATCAAGTTCAAATCGTATGCATGTCATCGATCGGATCAGAAACCGATCGACCGAACCAGTCAGTGATAAAGTTACTTTTCGAAATCAGATCCAGTGAACGAAGTAAATCTAGAACTTAAAAAGCGAAATAAACACTAAGAAAAAAGAGAGAGAGAGAGAGTCGAACCGCAGGGAAAGAGGCGCTCTGAGACCAAACGCTGCCGTCTTGGCCGAGGATAGCGGCGGCGGTGAGGCGGTTGCCGTCGATATCGCACATCAGGTGGTCGTCGACGTACTGCTGCCACGACATCGTTTCGGGATCCCGATTGATCTTCTTCTCTCTTCTGGCGTTGAAAGCTTTTGCGGTGGAAAGGGGGGAAGCTTCTGGAGCTCAACGGAAATGGGAGATAAATATCTCGGGTGCCCTCCTACTTTCTGAAGCGGGTTTGTCTCTGGAGGTTACACGTGGCGCGACGTGAGTTGCCTGTTATTGTATTATATTGTTTTCTTACCGAATCCAGTGTGAATCGGGTCCATGCCTTTTCTCTGGGGTTTACGACTCTATAATCTTAAGATTTGTCGGTCTAATTATGTTCATGTGCCAAAATAATTAAGTTTGGAGTTTATTGTTTGGAGTTCATTAAGTTTGACATCCATTGCCGTCACCCCACTCCACATCCAACTCAAGTATTTACCCGTTTTCAACCCTCTATTGCTAAAGAGAAATGTTTAATGGCATGTTTACGTAAGGGTAATCGGAATAAAGAAAGGGAATTGAATTTCGATTACGGAGTATTCCGGTGTTTACTTAATATTAAGGAATAAGAAAAGTGGTGGAGCCCACACGAAACATGGAATCCAATTCCTGAAATTGGAGGAACGGGATTCCCTAGTTTTGTGAGGTATTTGAATTCCCTGGGGGCAAGGGAATTGAGAATGCATCTTTTATTTCAATTATGCCCTCACTTGTTTCTTATTATCCCAACATTGCCCTTCATTTGACACTCATTATGTCATTTTTAATAAATAAATAAAACCTATTTATATATTTTTATATAGATAATTTTATTATATAAATTTAATTAATTAGTATGAAAATAATTTATTTATGTAAGGGCAATTTAGTCATCAACTTAGTTTTCATTCCAATTAAAATGAATTAGTAAACAATTTATATGGACTCAACATCATTCTTGCCATCTTTTAATAAATAAATAAAACCTATTTATACATGCTTATATAGATGAATTTTATTATATAAATTTAATTAATTAGTATGAAAATAATTTATTTATGTAAGGGCAATATAGTAATCAACCTAGTTTTCATTCCGATTGAAATGAATTAGTAAACAACTTATATGGACTCAACATCATTCCAACTCTGATTCCTGACAGTTTTAGTAAACACTTTCAACAGGAATCTGATTCTGATTCCACCTCATTTCAATTCCTTCTCAATCCAATTCCCCCTCAATCCAATTCCTTTCAATTTGATTACGGATTAGTAAACGCGCCCTTAGTGTGCTGAAAATGTGGTTTGGTATATTAAATTTCATAATATAAATTATTAAAAATAATTTCAAGCATGTAACTACTTATATTATAATGCATAGTTACTGTACTATTTTACCAACATATTGAAAAATCTCTTATTGTTTAAGTGCATGATATGCATTGATTGCAAATTAACATGTTGGAAACAAGGTTCTAAAAGGCGGTAAGCTCTAGTCGAGCAGCGGGTTGGGATCTAGCACCTAGACTGCTAGATGAGGGCATATAGCGAATTAGGCGGATTTAAGTAAATTTATTATATATGATATAAATAAGTGTCTATTTATATTTTAAAAACACAAATAATTAGATTGAGATACATAAATTGCAAAATAAAATGACATATAAATTATAAAGTATTATAATATATTGAAAACATAAGGACCAAACATATAATGAATCTTCATCCAAGTATTCAACAATTCTTTTACATTTTATTGAAAAATTAAAATTCAAAATGAAATTATTGATGTTCTGTTTAAGTTAGGGTCGCGACCTTAAGCAGGTTCAGACGCGCTAGGTGGACGTTTAAGCTTGTCTAAGCACACTTTCTTGATTTTCAAATGCTTAGGGACTAATCGGAACAGTAACTAACCGCCTAACGTCTAGACAGAATCTAATCCGCGCTAGACAAGCATTTTTAGAACAATGGTTGGAAACAAAAATTTCATTCGGCACTGTGTAAAACTACCCGGTTCAAAAAACATATGCGAAGCCCATTAATTTGCTTTAAAAACCAGGTGCCTAAAGCGGACAATTACCAATAACTAAACCGGCCCCCTGATTTCCCTCTCAAAACCAAAAGCCCCTCTCCTTTTACCGCCACCGAAATCCCGCCACCTGTTTCCGCTTACCAGAAACTCCCACCGCTCGAATTGACCATCCCAACACGCCGTCGCTAACACATGTCCGATATTTGACTACGCGCTCCGTCCCTCGCGGGTCCAATCATTGCGGAATATAAATTCCCTCCACATCATCCAATTTACCATATCAACTTCCCTCCTTCCTCTATCCGTACGCTCCGATATTTGTTCTGCTTCCTTCGAATTACATACATTTTCCGTCAGAGAATAAAATTCAGAAAATAATTACAGATGGGCGATTTGAAACCCGCCGCGAAGGCAATGTGTCCCGCCGGAAACGTGCAGATGAAGGTGGTCAAGGGCGACTTCGGCTACGTGCTCGAAGACGTCCCCCATCTCTCCGATTACTTGTCCGATCTTCCTGTAAATATCCTCGCTTTCCCCCCTTTTTTTAATTTTTTAATCTGCATTTACGTTTATTTTCTGATTTTAATCGATTTTTTGGGGGTGTTTGGTTGCGGGTGCAGACTTATCCCAATCCGTTGAGGTTCAATCCTGCTTATTCAGTTGTAAAGTACGTAAATTTAATCCATACCCATGATTTCTGGTTTTGTTTGGTATCTGATTCGATGCAAAAGACTGACTCTTTTGTGATCTTACTGTTTTTAGGCAGTATTTTGTTAACGTCGATGACACCGTTGCTCAAAAGGTAATTACCCTTTTCTTAATTTTATAAATTATTCAAAAAAATAATAATAATTAATGTATTAATGTAATTTCATATAGAGGGTAGATCACATTCTGTATTATTTTTGTATAATGTCAATTAAATTTTGTTTATTTAATATATATATTTTTTTAATTTAACAGTTTTTGGGATTGGTTGTTATTTGTAAGTGTGAGCTTGAAATGCTATGGTTTTCCTCTGGCTTACAGATTGTTGTTCACACGGATAGTCCGAGGGGGACTCACTTCCGGCGAGCAGGACCACGCCAGAAGGTATCACATTTTTGCTCTCTAATTGCTACCAAAGTAACAATACTATGAAATGTGTTTGTATTTGAGTGAAATGCGTTCATGTGTTTTGGTTTGGTTCAGGTTTATTTCGACCCGGCTGAAGTTCACGCTTGTATTGTAACATGTGGTGGTTTGTGCCCGGGACTCAACACTGTGATCAGGGAAATTGTGTGTGGACTTTATCACATGTATGGTGTCTCGAAAGTTCTTGGGATAGACGTGAGTGTTTACATTAACATAATCTCGAGGTTCAATTTGTTTTTTGACATCGAAAAAGAAAATAGTCTGTTATTCCTTTTGTAAAATAGACATGAATGTATGTTGACATTTCTTTAGGTTCACTTTGTCATACTGACAAATTATACAATTACATGTATTAGGGAGGATATAAGGGTTTCTATGCCCGAAACACCGTTACCTTGACACCCAAGGTTGTCAATGACATCCACAAACGTGGTGGTACTATAATTGGTACATCGCGAGGAGGACATGATACTGGAAAGATAGTTGACAGCATTCAGGATCGTGGAATTAATCAAGTAAGGATTTGTTCTTCTCAACTATGGTTCTGCGTCATATTAGCTATATATATCGTACATTCAAACATAATATCTCACAGACAAGGCACGGAGACGAATTCTCATAGCATGCGTTTTGTGATACAGGTTTTCATAATCGGAGGTGATGGAACTCAAAAAGGAGCAGCTGTTATATATGAGGTAAAACTACTCTCCACAAAAATATGAAAGTTTGATACATTGGCATAAAGTAACTGTTTCTGACTTGTTTGATAATATGTATGTTACAATCTCATTTGTTTATTTGCTATTGAAATTTAAGTAATATAGAATTTACTCGTCATTGTTCTAATGTCAGAACTATTTCTATAGCAGTTTAGTTTTCATTGTGCAGGAAATTAGGCGGCGTGGCCTCAAAGTTTCTGTTGCAGGAATTCCGAAAACCATAGACAATGACATTCCGGTACTTCTTATACAGAACATATGATCTAATTTTGGTTTCTGCTTTCGTTGTTTCGGGCAGTAATTTTATTTTCTTCATTCAGGTCATAGACAGATCTTTTGGCTTTGATACTGCGGTTGAGGAGGCTCAGCGTGCCATTAATGCAGCTCATGTTGAAGCTGAAAGTATTGAGAACGGTATTGGTGTTGTGAAGCTAATGGGACGCTACAGTGGTAAGTATTCTCACACTGCGCCTAAAGATGTTTAATGTCAGACTCATGGCAATATATATCCTAATCGATGATATTTAATTGGGAAGAAATTGTAGAATTTTATTCGCACTAGTTATGTTTTGCTACCAGCCTTGTACAGCTTTCCGTTTAAACTGGAATTCCTGATGCAGGTTTCATAGCTATGTATGCTACACTTGCCAGCCGAGATGTGGACTGTTGTTTGATTCCAGAGTCTCCCTTCTATCTTGAAGGGAAAGGTGGACTTTTTGAGTACATTGAAAAACGACTAAAAGAAAATGGGCATATGGTTATTGTGATAGCTGAGGGTGCAGGACAAGATCTTCTGTCAGAGAGCTTGCAATCCATGAACCAGCAGGATGCTTCAGGAAACAAGCTACTTAAAGATGTTGGGCTATGGATTTCTCAGAGGATAAAGGTATCCCGTGCAATCTTTTCTCCCCGCTTTATTTTCTGCATATCATATAAATTTTCTCTTTATCTAAGAATCTACTGTCATAAAAGTCACAAGTCGTTCTTCTCCATTTGCAAGTAAAAATCTCATCTGTGACTGGCAACTGAGGAGTTGATAGCTGATGCAGAGATATTACTAAAGAATCTGTTTAAATTTCCTTTGTTTGATTAACGGTTGTTGGCTTATGTTTCAGAGTCACTTCGGAAGACAACAGAAGCTTGCCATTAATCTTAAGTATATAGGTCAGCAGCCGTAGATTTCCCTCCTTTAATTGTTTCTGTTTCCCCATTCAAAAATTCACCAAAACTATGTATGGAATAGCATCTAACCAGTCAAATTGTTTTTCCAGATCCAACGTACATGATCAGGGCTATTCCAAGCAATGCAGCCGACAATGTCTACTGCACACTTCTTGCTCAAAGTGCTGTTCATGGAGCAATGGCAGGGTACACAGGCTTCACATGTGGGCCTGTCAATGGAAGGCATTCTTATATTCCTTTCAATGTAGGTTCCCCATCTCCTACATAGTTATCGCTTCTTATTTTCTCCTTCAACTGCATCTTCTTTAATTTCATGCGATGTATCCCAATAGAAATGTTGATCCGAACAGTTTAAAATGAAGACCCATCAGTGATTGATCTGTTTGATTTTCGATATGCAGCATATTACAGAGAAGCAGAACAAGGTTGTGATTACCGACAGGATGTGGGCGCGACTCCTTTCTTCAACCAACCAACCGAGCTTCTTGAACCCTAAAGACGTCAAGGAAGTCCTAGAAGAGGAAGAGCCTCCAACCCAAATGTTGGAAGGGGAAAACTGTAAAGATAACAAGTTCGCAACAAAAGACATCCCTACCATGTCATGAAAACATGCATGCGGCTCTTCTCCTTAACATGTCTAAGTTATAATCCTTAGTCAGATGATGATTGATGTACCATCCCCAGATTGCGGATGATGGAAGTTCAAATTGACTTCTTATATATGTAGACCATTGATTGTTCGCTTGTATCTAAAGTTTTTTAATTAAGCAAGTTGTACGAAAAAGATGTATCGGTTGGTTTCTGCTTCCACGGATTTGCATATCAGAACTTCACTCTGTTGGATCAGTGTTGTATTCAAATTTTATTTATTTTCGTATCCAAAAATGGACCGAGTGGAGAGAATAACAAAGAATTTTTATTAACAAACAAATTTATATCAATAGATTCATACAAGTATTGCATCACAAAGTTGGCCGACTAGAAAAACAATGTTGAGATGAGAACATAAAAATCTACTGCCATTATCTCCTCCATTAGGAATTTGACGGTATCTGGCATGGTGGATTATATCCTATATACGCCAGAGGGCTCGGCGTTCTGAACAATCCATGGATGTTCAAGAAGCTTGTGTAACGGCAGGCGTTGAGCAGAATCCTTGACAAGCATCTGCATTTAGAAGCGAAAAAATTCAGGCATTGAGCATAACCCCTTTATTTTGAAGCGACAAAGATTACCAAATACTCGAATTTTAAGTGCACAAAATGAGGGCAAAAACCTGACTAATGAGGTCCTTTGCATGAGCAGAGACAATTGGTTTCGAAGGAAACTTCAGATCCACTTGCACAATCCTGTGAAGACAAATAGAAGAGCCGTATTAGCCATGTACCATATCCTATTGCGAAAATTTGCATCTTAAGATTGGTGTTAGCGTAAAATGGATGTCACTCTATGCAGAATTCCTCACCACTCATACAAGTTACATGGGGAATAGGAAATTAGGTGATCACAAAAGCTATTTTGTGAACTTTAATAATCATTTTGCAGTCTACATTTTACCTTCTATATGTGTCTGAATGCTCCTTGGCCTCGAAAGGTGGGACTCCGTATAGGAACTCATAGCACAGGATGCCAAGGCTCCAGATATCCACACTAGCATCGTGCTCTACACTCTCCACTGTTTGATGACAAGTTTCACAAGCCCAGAAGTGTTAGTAAGGTAGTAGATATAGCAGGGGTGTTTTTCACAGAAAAATGCTATAAATGGTTTTCTATAAAAGTTGCACAACGATAAGAAATGGATGCGAAAGATGATCAATTTGGACACACTGTTCCAAAAGCATGACACAGTTTATATGGTAACACAGCAAGTGAGTTTAAATAAAGACAAGTCCTTCTAGCATTTGCATAAGAACAGTGTCTTCTATTAATATACCCATCTCAGGAGGGAGGTAATCAAGAGTGCCGCACATGGTCCGCCTGCGGTTGAATGTGTGCACTGACCACCCAAAATCTGCTATCTTGAGTTCACCCTATCAAAGGAGATCCACATCGATTCAATGAACATCATATACGTATTGGAAAATGTAGGGAAACATATAAAAGCATGGATGGCAGTCAGTACCTGTGCACCAATGAGTAGGTTTTCTGGTTTGATATCTCTATGAATTACGTGCTTTCCATGGCAGTATATAAGGGCGCGGGCCAATGATGCAACATACTGCCAATACAACATACATAAACACATCAGAATTCTAGCCCAATTTTAAAAAATAAATGACCTAACATGGTAAAGTATTTATGTCAAAGCACAAATGTAAATGAATTACGAAACACCACATGAAAACAACTTACAGTGGCAGCACGTCTTTCACTGAAGTATTTACACTTTTGTAGTTCCTTGTACAGTTCACCTTTAGCAGCATATTCTAATATCAAATAAACTCGTTTCTGCAATAAATACATTCCAAAGAAAGGGTAAAAAACCTTCCTTCCAACGAGTAATACAGGTTTAAGATGTTGAAAAATAAGTAGCTTAGGAGTAATATACCTGATCGTAAAAGTAGCCGTAGAGGCGTAGGATATTGGGATGTCGAAGATGACTTTGTATCTCAACCTCACGACGAAGCTGATGTTCAACCTGAGACTGCTGCAGCTGGCTCTTAAAGAGGACTTTGAGTGCGACGATGTGATTGCTCTGTTCAAAGGATACATACAGATCAAATTGGGTACACAATTGAATCTAGGCAAACGTATAAGAATGCATATTGTAAACCAAAATCTTCATTAGATTTCCCTATTCATGCCAATCTTCACAACAACCAAAGAAACGACAGATCAAGAACGAAATGCAAGTCCGAACCTATAAAAGATTAATTCCTTCACCAAAATAAACCAACCAAGATCGAAACACCTAATATCCATGAATTGAGCACAAGTACCGAACAAAAAAATAAATAGCAGCTGGAGAAAATCAAAATTTGCAAAATGCATGCCCATAAAAAAGAAGAAAAGGAACATACCCTCTTCTCTCTTGCCAAATAGACGTGACCAAACTTTCCTCGTCCGAGAGGCTTTCCGATATCGAAGTCGTTGAGCGTCCATCTTCTTGTCTCCGTCGCCGAAACCTCCGAAGATGCCTGTTGAAAGTTAAAACCGAGCCCATTTTTCAAAATCCACATAAAATACAAAAATCAAGAAATAAATAAATAAACTTTTCACCAATGAGCATTTTAAATTCTCGAAAATTGAAGCTAATTGATCAACCCCAGATTCCTAAATCTTCGAACCAGAAAACCCTAGTGTCAAAATTTGAATTTTAAAAATGCAATCTCAAAATTCACATAAACCTAAAGAAACCATTATCTTCATAGGATCGAAAAGAAATGAAAAACCTAGAATTCGAATTGGGGGATTCAAAAACCCCTAACGGTTGAAAAAAATATTTGGAACTTGAAAGGGGTTTCTTTAGTTCTCACCTTCTCTTGGGGGGCCTGGTTCTCCGCAGCAATCGCCATGAGAGAGAAGAGAGAGAGAGGGGGAGACAGATAGAGAAAGAATATGACAGAGGGAGCAAGATTGAAGGAAAGGGGAATGCTAAAGAAGGGATTGAATAAGCACTTCGCAACGGTCGAATTCCCAGTTGTCGCCACGTGGTCCTCCCGCTCTGGCTTTTGTCTGGGACTTTTCAAAATTTATGAAGTAATTACCTGTTGCCGTGTAGATTATAGTCCTGTGAATCTTGCGGGACTTACTAAAATCGACGGTGCCTGTTTCTTTATTCGGATGAGGAGCGTATTAGTATCGAGTCTTGCTAATGTCACTGACTGTGAAAGTTAGAAGGTGACAATCACTCCAAGCAAGCTTCTTTTGGACAGATCGGAACGCTCGAGATTTTTGGAAGGTCGGAACTTGCGTGTGTCGAAAATGGCTCCGAATTTGAATACGTAATTAGAAAGGGCAATGACTCAAAATTGAGGACTTAGTTGATGATGTTCTTCAGCATTGAACACCTTGATATATCTTTCATGTTATTAAAAGTAATTTTTCTCAATTGAAATGGTTCATTTAGCATTCTGAAAATTGAACAGTCAAAATTTAAACATTAAGATCTAACTGTGATAAAAGGATAAATAACATGTAGAGGCATTCATTATCACGAAATATTGTTTTTAATTAATAAAAAAAGATTCATTGGTGGTTTCGTCACGATAGTTTACTTTTTTGGGAGTCGAAAATACTCATAAAGGCATTTCAACTTCTCATCACCATCATCGTGTGATTCATTAGTACCATAAATCAAACCATGATGTGACATGTGGAATATGGATCTGGAATTCATTTTCAATCATTGAGCACTATAATGGAATATTTTTGAAGTTAGTCATTGTGGGTAATCCAAGTTAACACTATAGCTAGCCACACAAGAGAAAGCAAGAATGCCAGGTGGTTTTGCTCCGAATGGAACTCTATTTTGGCCATGAGGAATCGTTACTATAAATAGAGAGGGGAGTGTATCATTCAAGGCCCCTCCAAATCACCACACAAAACTGTCATGCGCAAACTCTTGTTCTACACGAAACTTCTCAAACACTTTGAGATTTTTATGTTCCTTTTTTCTTGCCAACACATCTTCAGTTTTGATTAACAGCACTGGAGTCATAGAATCAACCAACCGAAAAGCACCTTCAGTTTGGATAAACAACACTGTTTCGAGACCGACTAGTTATCTATCCAAGTTTCGGCTAGCAAGGTATCTCCGAATCCTTGTTGGAAGAGGTCATCTCATTAGCCTTCTCGGTGAAGTGAGGTGTTACCAGGTTATGACATTCGACACACTCAAAGTCGAATTTGATATTGAACTTTGCAAAATTGGCAGCCTTGTCTTCAGGCTCTAAAACCCAAAGGCCGAGATATGTTCCTTCCTTGGTTGCAGTCGCAAGATTTAGAAGTCATCAGTGCACCCAACACCACATCAACATTCATTCACTCCCCGACCATGCTTGGCCGACGAGTTGGCACACCTCGCATTCAACCGAATGACGTAGTTAGCTTATTAGCTATTCGGCCTATGCGCCATGTAGGCTAGGTAGTTTTTAGGATCAACATTTTGGCACACACGGTGGGACCCAGTGCTAAAGCTACGAAGTTCATGACCATTGAAACATGGTAAACCAAAAAGAAAACAACTATGGATAAATCAACTACCAGTTTTGCACCTATAATCCAGAGTCCAGTCCAAAGTAATACATTACCACAGGCACATGATCTTCTTGTTGCTGTGACACCAGAATCTACAGGCACGGCTCACCGAGAAGTGGAAATAAATCTCAACGGCCATAACATGATGTCGTAGTATTTACTCAAACTACAAGGGTCGCCAATGATAGACCTATTGAGGGTCTAGTAGAGGATTGTGACAATGAAGACGATGAGACTTATGGCGAACCGTCTAAGTCATTTTTTCGGAAGAACTATCTTGACAACTCGAGCACATCGCTAGTTGAGAGGCAGGTGGTTTAAGCATTAAGCAAGACATAGCAAATGTGAGCCACACAATGACCAACAAGTTGCTCGAGAATCTAATTTACGAGGTTCGAGAGAGTAGGTTTGCCGATAAACAGAACATACCACATCTTTAAAGAAAAATGCTCCCTTATGAGGAGAAAGACCGCTACCAGTGCAGGCCGATGTAGAGTTTAACCGAATCAAAACAATTGATTTGGAAAAACTATATGGAGAAACTAGTACTAGTTCGGCCAAGAACTGGAGTAACATTTACCGACATGGATGAAGTTCAGAAGATGATTGATTCAGCCTTAAAGAAGGGGCCAAAAGTTCCAAAATTTATCCATCCCTACCCTGCTTTCGTCTAAAGATTTGAGTATCCCAAGGATTCAAAATCCTAGATTTTGGCATTTTTACTGGGGAATCATCCTTGTCCTCATTGGAACACGTGGCCAAATTCACTGCCCAATGCGGAGATATCAACAACAATTGCCACAAAATGCGGTTGTTTAACTTATCATTGACAGCCACGGCATTGCATGGTATATCAACCTTTCATCGAATTCAGTGCAAAATTGGGAGGAATTAGGCAAGAAATTTCACGAGTAATTCTATCAGCTAGGGATGGAAGTGTCAATATCATCCTTAGCCAGAATGGCTCAGACATCTGATGAATCACCAATGGAATACCTTACCAGATTTAAATCAGCCAGGAATTGGTATCGAGTACCCCTTCCTGAGGCCGAATACATTCAGATTGCCCAAAATGGTCTAGACATGGAATACAAGAAGAAATTCCTGGGAGCAAACTTCCAAGATATGTATGAGCTGGCCCAGCATGTTGAGCAATATGATTATTTGCTCAAAAGAAGAAAAAATCTCGAAGACGTCAATTCGAGGAACAATGTACAAGAATCCGTTAGTGAGCTATGCATCGGCTGGGGCGATGAGTCCCAATATATTAGTGTGGATGCAGTTGAGATCGTGATTAACAAGCCTTATGTGACTACACGTGGCTTACATCAGAAGTAGCTACACGTCACATGTAGATTGTGGCTACACGTGGCTTACATAAGAAGTGCCAATATACACTAATTGAATGAGCATTTGAGAGATTTTATTTTGGCTAAATTGGATTGTTCATCCCCCGTGGTCATAGGACACTTGCATGATGACTCCCGTGGTGAAAAAACTAAGAATTAAACCCCTGTGGTCTAGAATGTCAGCAAATTTAGTCCAAAAGTAAGATTTCTGTTAAAAGACTGTTAAAAGTTGGGGTAAAACTGTATTTTCAGTTCCAATTGACATGGAATTGGAGCTTTTTTTTATTTAAAAAATTAAGCATTATTTTTTTTGTTAATTGTTATAAAAAAATATTTATTTTAAATGTTAATTGGAACTGAAAATACAGTTTTACCCATACTTTTAACAGTCATTTAGCAGAAATCTTACTTTTGGACTAAATTGGCTAACATTCTTGACCACAAGGGTTTAATTCCTAGTTTTTTCACCACGAGGGTCATCATGCAAGTTTCCTATGACCAAGGGGATGAATAATCCAATTTGGCCTTTTATTTTGGTGAGCAGGTGACAATTTGTACAGAAAAATTTGTTTTAGAAAACTTTGCACTTTTATCAAACTCTTCAAATCTAATTATTTTATATTTTATATTAATTATTTATTTTTACAATTATTTTTTGTCTTTCAACTTACGTAGCCTACTATTTGATTTTATTCATAAAAAGAATTAATGTGAATAGTGAGAGAGAGGTTTCTAAATTTGTGGAGAGAGAAGGATGTCTTAAATTTGAAAAAACGAAGTGATTTTATCACACATTTTTTTCAGCCTTCACACACATCTTTATTTATGGCTATCAAATTGAATAAATTAAGCGAAATCAATGTTAGATTAGACAAGGTGTGTGAGAAGTTAAAAAATAGAACAATACTTAACTACTCAAATGATGATTATATTATAAATTACTTTATCCAAACCGCCTATGCAAAAAATTAATTAAAACTAAGGTTGTTTAGTCATCGGTTTGCAACGAGATTGGTAAAAGCATTACAAACCTATGTATTTGTTACAATAGATTAACTAAACGACCTTAGTTTTTATTCGTTTTTTTGCAGAGATGATCTTTACAATGTAATTCATAATATGAACGGTTCTGATTAATAAGTACAAAACTTTGTAATTCGAACACGAAATTTTTTGAGTAAGATAGTTCTTACTTATCCGTGAGTAACCAATCATTGTTCTGAAACATATGTGTTAGAATCACTACCGTAGCGGAATCCAAAATCAACTTGCAGTTTTGAACCCAAGGACAATGACTATCTAGTGTAAATGAGTTTTTCTTTCTAACCTGACTCGATGCCAAATGGCCCTCAACTCAAAATCGGAGAGATGCTCTCGTTTCATTAATTCAATAATTAGTGCGTTAAGTGTGATTAAGTGGGGATTACACTTGAGTAGGCTTAATTTAGGATAAAGATTAAACTTCTAATCTGAAACAGAGCGTAACATTCGTGAAACTCTTATTTGTAAATGATAACTGCCAAGGAAAAACCTTAACTAATTTGGTATATAATTTTGTGGGTGTTGTATTTTGATTAGTTAAGAAAAGTTAAGATTCGAGCTCTTAATTTGTGTGAGATGGACTAATAAGATATAATAATGAGGATCGCAAAATATGAATGGTAAGGTTTAGATTCGTGACTCTGAACATAAAGATCCGGTGAGAAATCTCAGTTCCTTTTCCTTCTCAAACTCACTAGTTGCCAGCTAGCCCTCGCCGCACATGAGAGCAAGGATGCCACGCATTATTTTCTTCAACCAACGTGTTTCACTCGTATGAATTCAAACTCAGGCAACAAACCACGTGGCATACAACACCAACCTCTTGTACTGCCGCGTGTCCACCCATGATGCATCCACCTCCCTCTCTCCTCATATTTATTCATCTCTCAGTCGATCAGAACACTTAACATTCTGAAAGATCACAACTGTGTTCACCATGGCCGATCAATCACGACAGCAACAACTGACCCGAAAGCTCCACGACCAAGACCAGGACCAGTGGCAGCTGTTGGCTCCCTCCTCCTCCGCAGCCGGCCAGACTGGCAAGTTCCTGACCGCGGGCGCAGCTGGTATCGCGCTCTTGATGTTATCCGGGTTAACTTTAACCGGGACAGTGATGGCCCTCATCATGGCCACCCCGGTTTTGGTCCTGTTTAGTCCGGTTCTAGTACCGGCTGCCATTGTCCTGTTGCTGACGGCAGCTGGTCTTGTTTTCTCCGGCGGGTGCGGCATGGCAGCAATACTGGCGTTTTCGTGGATGTATAAGAATGTGTCCAGTTACGTGTCTGCTAAGAAAAGGGGTAACCCGTATGGGCAGTTCGCACAAATTGGTTTGTAGATTTGATTGTGATTTTAGAGGGACTATCTTTTTAAGTTTTACTTTGTAAGCCACATGATGTGGCAGTTGATGTTAGATAAATAATGTTTAATGCCGTCCCAGCCTCCTCTTTCCCGTCAAATTCAATAGGAAAATAAACTTTGAATTTTGATTAAAGACATGATTTATAAATTGATATGCACCAATTTCCTTGTTTGAAGTAATAAATTATTAAGAAATTTACACTCCGTTTGGATACAGTAAAATAAAACAGAATTTCACTTAAACTAGGGAATTTGGGATGGGAAAACAGTTTTCCCTCGTTTGGGAACCTTGCAGCGTGAGAAACGCCAATTTCTACGGGAAAAAAAAGGGGGAAATTGGAGATGAAGAATACCGGCTTTAATTTCTGTCTAAATAGGTGGAATTTCACAATTCCAACAATGGAGAGAATCCCAAATCCATCGGATGGAAATCTTGCGGCGTCAAATTTCATGATTAAGGCGCCAAACTGGGATGATTAGTGCCAAAATTCCCAATAAAAAGGGCTTCACTCTGTCACCAATCTTCGAAGGGATTCTCGGTCATGCTTCAGCTTCTTCCTTCGTTCTAGGTCAGCCTCTTCTCTCATTCTTTCTTGAATTATTTTAAGCTATTTGAGTATACTCTTTATAGCAATTGTGAATTTTGCCTTTTGCCATTTCCCCGACTCTTATATTTATCCCACCAACCTGAGCAAATCACCAGTTTTGTAAGGACCTGACAGATTTTTCAATGTTAATTTTTTTATCCGATTGAATTGTGTATTGGGTTTGTAACCTTATCTGGGAAACAACTCTGATCTGGGAAACAACTCAAATAAAAAATCAGAGTGTAATTGTCTTGTCAAACCATACAGAAACTAATCATATATAATTTCGATATGCTAGAATTAACTAACTGCAATTTTAAGGTCTGCAGTAGACATACTGATCTCAAAGAAATCTTCAAACTCATTGGTGATGCCTTATTTAGCGCTTGAATAGTTGAAGTTAGCCAATCATCCACCCTGTTTGCAGCCTCCTCATCCTCCTTTAATAGCAAATCAGCCTCCTCATCCTCCTTTAATAGCAAATCATAGGTATGGTCAATTAAAGTATACATGTTCAATCTACAAGTATAACACGAGCCAAAGAGTAGTGAACGCTAATTCTATGAAATTTATCTGATTGAATTGTGATATCAAACTGCAATTTCCTTGATTTTCATGATTTTGGTGTTAATTTAGAAAGTTCCTTGATTTACCGAAGCAATAGGTCGTACCCAGTGCACAAGGCTCCCGCTTTACGCAGGGTCTGGGAGAGGTGAATGTCGGCTAGCCTTACCCCCATTTTATGGAGAGGCTGCTCCCAAGTCTCAAACCTGAGACCTACCGCTCATGGGCGAAGGCACTTGTCATCGCACCAAGTGCGACCTTTGGTGTTAATTGAAAGATTATAAATGATGATTTTGATGGCCTTTGGTGTTAATTCAGAAAAACTAAGATTTGAATGTGACTTGTTTTTTTCTGTTCACTTTTGCCTTATTTGTTTTAAAACAGAAAGTTGCATATCCCATAATTGTTGTTGCATGTCACATTATATCTTTGTTCATATATTCAAACAGGTATGGAAAATACTGATGTTGTAGACATGCTAACGAGGTTAAAGCGAAAACGTGCTATAAATGAAGAGGAAAATAGGAAAAAAAGGAAAATTATTGTTAGTACAATTATATATATTATTGTCATGGTCATGCATTAGTGTAGTACGAGTGTTCTTCTCAAAGAACCTTCAAAAGATTGGGATCAAGAAAGACAATCTTTCCTTGGCCGATTGTTCGATGGAAAAGATTCAACTTGCATTGAACAATTACGAGTTAGCAAGAGTGCATTTAAGCAGTTATGTGAAATTTTACAAGGGATTGGTGGATTAGTTCGCACGAGAAATGTGTCCATTGAAGAATCTGTTGCAATTTTTTTTAATATACTTGCCCGCAACTTGAAGTTTAGAGTCATCGGTTTTCATTATTATCGTTCCAAGGAAACAATTAGTCGGCAATTTCACAATGTGTTGCATGCAATGATGAAAATAAGTCAAGAATATGTGAAATATCAGTCATATGTTATTGGCAATTCTGAAAGAGAGAAGTGGCGGTGGTTTGAGGTAATCAATCAACAACTATACCAAAAAAATGTCTTCGTTTGATATCTTCATTAGCTTTTTAAACTTAGCTTTCTTTTTTTTTCATTTGTATGACATGTATATTTAGAATTGTCTTGGAGCACTTGATGGAACTCTCATACCAGTAACAATAACGGCTGAGGAAAGACCAAGATATCGAGATAGAAAGGGTGATATATCCACTAATATGTTAGGAGTTCGTGGTCCAGATTTAAGATTTTTTTATGTGTTACCTGGATGGGAAGGCTCTGCATCTGATGCTCGTGTTTTGCGTGATGCTTTACATAGGACTAACCGGTTTCATGTTCCAAATGGTAATGTATGATACCAATTAGCTCTATATTAGAAAGAAAAAATTTTAAAATATATCTAAATTTGTTCTCTAAATTTGTATATTGTAGATAAGTATTATCTTGTGGATGCTGGCTATACTAATGGACCGGGGTTTTTAGCACCTTACCGTGGAACTAGATATCACTTGAAAGAATGGGTTGGAAACCGTCGACTTGAAAACTACAAAGAACTGTATAATTTGCGGCATTCAAGGGCAAGGAATGTTATTGAGAGGGCATTTGGATTGTTAAAAAAGAGATGGAGCATATTACGCACACCGTCCTTTTTCGACATTAAAACACAAGTTAGGATTATAAATGCGTGTTGTGTCTTACATAATTTTATTAGAACTGAGCAAGCTACTTATCCAGTTTTAGAAGCTCAAGATTTACAGTTTTTAGCATCTGTCGACTCAGAGTTGTTAAATCGTTCAACAAGAGAGGAAAATGAACTTAACTCCGATGGGATTACATCTGTTCAAGCTACAGTCGAATGGACAGCGTTTCGTGATACATTGGCATTGCATATGTTCCACGATTAGCTCCATTCACCTGGATTCCTTTTTCTCTAGTAGAGTTTATAAATTGCTGCTTAGTGGATTAGCTCTATTCACCTGGATTCCTTTTTCTTTTTTGGTAATTTTGTGGTCGGTAGTGATATCTTAATTTTTTACTTGTATGACTTGTGAAGTGATAATGATACCAGTGAAGATTGTATGTTGTAGCATTTTGAGTTTAATAGATTTCTTTAACTTTTCTGTTGTCTTGAAGGTGTATCTAGTGATGTATATTGTGTGGCTTTATGTGTTTCTTAAAAATGTTCTAGTGAAAAAGGTTCGAATTCTTCTGAACTGCAGGTTGCGTGTCGAGTCCTGCCAAATTGCCAATTCTATTTATTTGTGAAATCATGAACTGCAGGTTACTATGAATGTGTCTATGAGTGACTTAATGTCTGAATAATATATTTTTTATGTTAGGAGCAATGGAAGGATCTGATAGAAAACCAGTATGCAAACAAAAACCAAGGAGAAAGAAAGAGGACCAAGAAATTGAAAATGAAGGAGAGGAAAATAATTATTTTAGATGGAATGTAGATATGGAACGTGATTTGGCTGACATTCTTCGCGAAGAACGAAGATTGGGAAACAAAGGAGATGGTGGTTGGAAGACAGCTGCTTATAATTCTGCTGCAGCCATATTATCTGCTCAATATGATATTCATATAACTGCTGATAACATTCGAAATCGTGTGAAGTCTTGGAAAACGTTTTATGCAATAGTGAGTGATATACTAAGTCAAAGTGGATTTAATTGGGATGCAACCAAAAAGATGATAAGTGTAGATGAAGACCCTGCCTGGCAAGAGTACGTGAAGGTAACAAATTCATTAATTTTCTTTTGTGTGTGTGAAATTCTTTTAATTGTTCTTATACTTATGTTTTGTTTTTTGATCTTTTATGTTTTGATTGGTAGTCACATGCTGGTGCTAAAAGCTTTCGTTGGAAGGTCATTCCAAACTGGGATGATATAGTGGATTTATGTGGAAAAGATAGAGCCACGGGTGAGGGTGCTGAAACAGGTGTAGAAGCCGTTGAGATTATGACTCCTCCACATAATGAACCTAATCATATAGATTTGTTTGGCGATGCACAAGGTTTAGAAGATATTGAAATTATTAATGAGATTTCACCTACTTCAGCCAATGGTCAAAAGACCCAAAGCAAGAGAAAGGCAGGAAGTTTTGTTGATGTGCCTCATACAAAAAGAAAATCAACCACCCCTAAAGATGTGATTGCAGATTCACTTGCCAAGATGGCTTCATCCTTTCAAGACTATATTTCTGCAGACACAAAGAAACTTGATCCAAAAGAGGTATATGATGAAGTAAATGCAGTTCCATATCTCAGCGAAGAAGAACAAATCAAAGCATGTGCTTGGTTGATCGAAAATGACAAGCAATTTCTCATGTTGAAGACTCTCCCGATTGAGAAGAAAAAGAATATGGTATTATTGCTTACTTCACAAGGCGCATAAGATTATTTTCATTATGTTTCTCATTTTAGTGTTTTTCAGTAAGACATTGGTTAGAATAAAAGTCTTGCATGTCACGAATGTTGGTTGACATTTGCAAGTGAACATTGATGACTTTGTTACCCTTTAGTGCGGGTTTACCAGTTAAACATTTTTCTTTTTTTCAAATTTGTATTCTTCTATGGAATACAAATTCTAAGAAATATCCAAACAATGAAATTTGTAATTCCCTTCATTTTGCAATTTCCATGTATCCAACATCCAAACAATGAAATTTCAATTAACAGGATTTCAATTACTAGGAATTGTAATTCCCGTCATTTAAAATTCTATGAAAATTTAGAAATTCCTCGTCCAAACATAGTGTTAGAATTTCTGCATGAAAAAAAAAACTTGGAATTTGGGACATTCAATTTCCAAGTTTAAATTCTATGTAAATAAGAGTTATTTTTTAATTTCTATGATTGAGAGTTTAAAAACAACAAATTCCGTATTCAATTCCATTATTTTTTTAAGTTACCCAAACAAGAAAATTCACAAATTCTATAGAATAAAATTTCATCACTTAAATTTTCGTTATTTTAAAATTCCTTAGTAATCTTAAATTTCTTCATCCAAACATAATGTAAGTCTACTATAATTTACGGCAATGTCCTGGCCTTCTAAATTTGGATTAAAATGATGACTTTAACCTCGCGATCGTGAGTTAAATTTGGATTAAAATGATGACTTTAACCTCGTGATCGTGAGTTTATTTAACAGAAAACTGGCGGAAGTTCAGGTTTGTACCCCTATATTGCCAACGATGTTCACCGCAATCCCTTAATTATTAGGTTTTTCACACGAGGATCACGTTGAAAATACCCTCTCACTTTGATCGAACCCATTTGCGAAAGGGAAAATGCAAGCTCCTATTCCATCCCAACCCAAATTCAACCATTTCCCCAGCTTATAAAAAGATAGTTTATTTAGTTATTTTTTATTTATTTTTATTTTTATGTCAAACGTTAGATTAGCCACCGACGGAGTTTGAACTCACGCTGTCATGTAAAACTTCAACACATTTTCACCACTGTGGTAAAGGATCACTTGTATAAAAAGATAGCTGGGTTGATAAAAAGATACAGGTTTTACCGTTGGGGTTTTTAAATTTTAGGGCTTAGATTTTAACTTGCGTTTTCAAAATCTAATATAAATTTTAAATCATATTGAAGTAATTATAGCACATTATTTTTATTTATAAACTTACTATTCGAAATTCTTTACTCAGTTATAATTAATGTATATTTTTTGTGCTTCAATATGATAAAAATTCATTCAAAATTCAAATTATTATTAATAAAAATTTCAACAACAAAACAAAAATAATTTATATACATAATTTTCGGTATTTTA
Organism: Malus sylvestris; assembly: GCF_916048215.2. Classification (NCBI taxonomy): domain Eukaryota; kingdom Viridiplantae; phylum Streptophyta; class Magnoliopsida; order Rosales; family Rosaceae; genus Malus; species Malus sylvestris. The sequence goes on along the minus strand of NC_062267.1, from coordinate 8,959,319 downwards.
TTTTATTCTTAGGTACGGAAGTATTTGTACATAAGTTTCAGTATGAATATATCGGTACATAATTTTAGGTACTTTATTTTACTCATTAGTGTAGAAGTATCGATATGTAAGTTTCAGTACAAATGTATCTATAGGTAACTATAGTCTCTAAACATACATATATACGTAATATGCATATACATACATATGGAGAAATTCATGCACAATGAAAAATATATGATAATATATGACTACATTTTTATTATTTATGGGAATCCATATATAATCTTCAAATAAAAAACTCAATAATTATTAGAACCTATTTAATATTTAAAAATTACAATTAAATGTCAAGGATTAAAATTAGTTTTTAATCTTAGACAAGGTTTTATTCCAAAAGTAATCTTAGACAAGGATTAAAATAGAATTTTTCGTTTAGTAGCATGAGCTTAACTTAGTGGTGGGTTAACTATATAGTAGAGGGACTTGGATCCTCTCTTGAGTCCAAGGAGAGGATCCTCCTGACCAAAGATCTTGGACCATTAAATTTTCATCCAACGATTATAATTATTATAATTTTAAAAGGATCTCATATTTGTAGCCATTGAATAAAAATTCAACGGTCCAAGATCCTTGATTAGGAGGATCCTCTCCTTGGGCTCAGGAGAGGATGGCTTAAACAATTCAAATTCAAACTACTGTGTAGTGGGTATAGAGGCGACAGAACTAGTTTGCTGCCTTTATGCATGGCTTTGTATTAGTGCCCCGACGCGTGCCGAGAGAGAACGGAGGAATATGTTGTCTCTACTATTTCACACGTGTTTCATATCTACAAACTCCAAACGCATGCAAATCACTACGTGTCACCAAAAAGCAAATTTATAAACCCCCTTCACAGATACGCTTTTTCACCGAGGGAGTCCGTGAGCAAAACATGGCTGATCAATCAAGACAAACGAGCCAGAAGCTCTACGAGTCGGCCCCGGTCTCATACCGGGCCACCAAGTTCTTGATCGCGGTCACAATCGGTGCTGCGCTCTTAGTCTTGTCCTGCTTAACCTTGACCGGGACAGTGATGGCCCTGATCATGGCCACACCAGTTCTAGTGCTGTTTAGTCCGGTACTACTCCCGGCTGGGATAGTCCTTTTTCCTCACAGCCTCCGGTTTTGTTTTGTCCAGCGTTTGCGGCATGGTGGCCGTGACGCCATTTTGGTGGTTGTATACATACACGTATAACTATGTCGCGGCGAAGCAAAGGGCTCACGGGTATGGGCAATTCACGATACTTGGTGTATAGTAACGGTGGCTGTGGTGTTTTAGGTTTGTATTAATAGATTATGTAGGTTTATGTGTTTTTGTTAATGAAGAGACTCCTCTTTTGTTCTTGTTTTCTCTGCTTTCATGTCCTGTGCTTGTGGAGTCAACTGTAGTTGTATTTGAGACACATGACGCGCTTTTAAGTTGGTAACTTTATACTTTATAATGTTAATCAGCACTTCCTTGAGTTTGGCAAGTTTTCATAAATTATCTTATGTTTGAGACATTAGATTAAAACTGCATTCGGTTTTTACTTTTTAAGAAATCTCTTGAGTAACAAATTTAATGATTCAACGGTGAAACGACAAACTTTTTACAGACTAGAATCTCACAGATCTTCCTGTATTACATAATTGAACATTGTAGTCGCCCTTTAAGAGAAGGCCTACTTAGTACTGAAAACGTGAAACAGCAAAAATGAAATTATTCTCACAGTACAGCAGAAGTAATTTTTTTTGAAAAAGCAGAGAAGGCATACTTACTTTGTTAACCAAGAGTTTAGACAGGAATAGCGGTTAATTGACAAGGCAACTTTATTCTTATTAATTACTTGAAATTAATTAACAAAAGCTTCATAATTATATATAAAAAATGAATAAATATTAGACATTTAAAAGGGCAAATTTGGCATCGCGCAGTCTTGTATTCTACACCTCGTATAACGCAGCCTCCCGACGGCGTCGTTCTTCACCTCACTGTTTCATTTGGCTTCACACAGGACTTAACGACTCCAAAGTTGCAAGGATGGTTTCATTTCATGTTGGGGAGCCTAGCTGTGAACTAGAGGTTTATAGCTTAAACCCTATAAGGTTGGAAAAGGATTGGTAATTAAAATTTTAGGGTGTTAATGTAATGTCTTAAATGTGAAGAGTTTTGTGAAAACTCACTAAACTTCAGTTGTGTTAATGTAATCAACTCATTTGTGGATCTTGTTTATGCTTTCCCTACAAAATAATCTCGTGATCCAAGAGGTCTTAATTGACATATCATTCTGGCAAAAGCTCACTTAGAACGGAAATCGATTAGTTATTTAATTATTAATGTATTATTGTAAACATTATGTTTGTTGTAACTTTGTATATGTTCGATCTAGAGTGAGTCTTTACAAGAATAATCTTTCAATGACTTTAAAAATAATCCATCCAAATTATACCACATCAGTGTATTCATTCGATCCGAGAAGAATGAGATGACTATTTTGAAGTGTTGATAACTGTTTACATTTGAGAAAAAATAAAGAAAAATAAGAATGTAAATTAAGGGACTGAATGTGCTATAAGTAGCTACACGTGATTTCATCGTCCGAGTGCATGCCAAATTTGAGATAATGTGCTAAATCTTCCCAACAGGTAACAGAAAATTAAGAAGCACCACCATTCGGATTGTAAGCCAAACAAGAAGTGCTTCCTCCAAAAGTTGCTTCTGAATTCAAATCTCTATAGAAATGCGCTGTAAAGTGGAAATGCAGGATGATACCGAAATACCAAAATTTGACGAAGCCAGCTGCTTTTGTGAGTCCGATGTTCAAGAATCTTTAGAAGCATTCTCATCCACCCGCGGCAGCAAAAACGGTGGAAGGAATGACGGTACGGTGAACGCCAAGGCCAAACACACCACTACAAAGCCTACAACCCACCAAGCTTTGTACGGAATCCCCAATAGTAGTTCATCACAAACTGCCACCAACATAAAAGAGATGAACTTTGTTACAAAAGCAAATTGTAACAGGAAAATCTACAGTAAAGAAGAGGGAGATTGATAAAGAAAAACATTTACATATGGGAGCTGTTATTGGCAAGCCATGCAACTTAAAGTGCAGTTTGCAGATGGTTTTTCGAGTGCCAATACCAGCTCCTTTTTCGTACCAACTTCTCGTGCAAAGTTTACTGTAATTAGTGGCATGATGGCAGCAATTGATTGATATCTGCATTACCTATGTTGAATATGATGTGTTCCCTCTCTTGCACATTTGGTATTGCAACAACCCCCTCAGGCTCCACACTCACCAACACAGACATTTCACCCTGAACAGTCATCAGAGTTCAAAAGCTTACAGGGCATCTCGGAAAATGCAAGTTATAGTGCAACAATGCATCCAATTCAAAGGGTCAGTGGAAAAAATCGAACCTGATCATCAGAGCCAAGACTCTCAGTCTTGAAAATAAGCTTTTCCGTATTTAGTAATCTTCGGTTCCCAGTCAGCGCCGATTCCAAGTCCCCTTTCTTGAGTTGCAAGGAAAAGCTAGCCGGTATCTATTAACACGCATCAACAGAAGTTATGGAACCCATACGAGGATTGCTGAACAGCACAAAGCAAATTAAAAGTTGAGAAATACATACAGAAGCAGGATATGATATCTTCACTTCATACGAAGTATAAGGCTTGAGTCCATGAAGCCGGTAAAGGCATGAACCCGAATGCAGCGGTAGAGTCTCCCTCCACAGCTCTTCACCAACCTTCAAAACTTTGATGTCTGTCCTGTAAAAGGTGTAGAGCGGTGAATTGGGTTTAAGCCAATGCGCCTAGAGAACGAAATCAACGCAGAAAAATTTGCAAATTGGGTTTCATTCGGGTAATACTAACGCGTTTGCCTCGCTTGAATTTGAGCAGCTGATGATGATGCAGATAATGCAGAGGCTGATCAAAAGATTACGAATTCGACGCATAGCTTCCTGAACCTGACCAACCAGAATAACACATTTCAGCGGTTTTCCTTCTTCATTGGCGCATTTCATCAAACATTTGGTGGGTAACAAAAACCGCAGAGTAATCAAGCTAATAACTTTATATAAAGCAAGAAATAAGCAACCCCACTGGAGCTCCATAATCTACGAAGCAAAGATACTGTCGTTTTGATTGAAGAAAGAACACAATTCTTCCAGCAATTTCATTTGATCATTCCAAATCAAAGAACGACAGTTGTTTTTGCATTCAAGCTAGTTTTCCTTACCTTTCAAGGAAACCAAACAGAAGAATGATCGATCGGCGGCAGAAATTAGGACTTACAGAATCCCGCAGTGCTAGATTGCATATTAATTTTCTCGGGAATCGATCAGTGAATATTTTCTCAGGAACCAATCAGTCGGCAACCAGCTCTAAACGAAGCGTTCAGAAAGCAGCACTATAGAAGAAGAAGAAAGCACTAAACGCACCGTTTCGGTCGTTCTAAATTTCTTATTACGAGTTAACTAAAAAAAAAAAAAAAAAAGTTTCTTATTACTTCATAAAACCGCTAAAACGACGCACTCCGGTTGCCGTTAATCGTCTTCCTACCGAAATCTCCCTCGCTCAATAACAATAACAGCTACTCAGCCAGCTCTGATCGAATTATATTTTTGGGGTTAATTTTGCAGAGCAAAAACCCTAATCCCCTTTTCAGTAAATAGAATTAGTATTAGCTGAACAGAGTCCCTCTCTGCAACTGTTGCTGCATTCGAATTTTCGACAATGGTGAGTAATTCGAACGCTTCTTTTATTCGATCGAGTTTATTTTATTTAATTTAGTTTTTTTCGATTTTGTTTTCGGTGTTCGGGTTCTGAATTTCTATGCTTTTTCAGTTCTCGATTGCAGCTATCAATGATACGGAGTCCAAAGGCAAATGGGAACCTTTAGCTCCCACCAAAGAAGCTCAGGCATGCCTCTCTCCTTCTCTCTCTCTCTACTTTTTCTGTTACAGTTCAGCTATTTTTGGGTTGATTTAGCTCAATGAGTTGGGATTTTCTGGGATAGTATATTAATTTCAAGCACCTTTAGCAGAAGTCAATTTATTGAGGACAAAGGAGAGAAATTTGAATTCTGTGTAGCATTAATATTTGGGAAATTTATTGTACTTCTTATCATTGTTTCAATAAACTGAGTGAGCCGGAAAATGTGAATTGGACCCGGGTTTTCTGTATGGTAGCCCGATTCATAAGTGTTTAGATTTTCTCAGCTGAAGATGTTTTCTTTTTCTGATCAGTGATTAGATAGAGTTCATACTGTTTAGTTTGGTCATGGCAGGAATTCCATCTTTCACAAACATATCATGAAGGACTTCACAAATTGCAAGTCAAGGAATACAAAAAGGCTGCTGAACTGTTAGAATCCGTCCTAAAAGATCCTCTTATAGAAAATGCGCAGGTGAGCGTATGACCTTCAGCAGACATTATTTAGATGGCAGTCTTGTTGTTTGTCTATGAATAGGTAGTTATACTTGTTTCTATTGCCATGCAGGTGGATGGTAGTGTTAGTGATTGCCATCTTTTGCAACTCAGGTTTGGATTTCTGCACTACTCCATAATATACTTTGTGCAATTCTCGGAGTCGGTGTACAATTTTCTATTTCACATAGGAGGAATCAGTCTCTTGTAGAATTTTAGTTTTGTAACTTTTCTCTCACTAATATTTTTGTGAGAATAAAAAAGATAAAAAGAAAAAAAATGAACAAGATGTCCATAAACATCTTTCTCCAATTATATTTTTCATGCCGACTGCAGATTTTTGGCTCTGAAGAACCTTGCCAATGTTTACCTTCAACAAGGTTCAGCATATTATGAGAATGCTTTACGATGTTATCTTCAAGCTGTAGAGATTGATACCAAAGATTCTGTTGTCTGGAACCAGCTGGGAACATTGTCATGCTCAATGGGTTCTCTCAGTATATCCCGTTGGGCATTTGAGCAAGGGCTTATATGTAGCCCTAATAATTGTGAGCAATTTATGATGTTTGAATTATTTTTCTCTACATCCATACTAAAATACATGTCCTATATTCATAATGATGGGCTCAGCACCATATTTTGACAGAGTAATATTATGTCTTCTCTGAAATTTTTATGCAGGGAACTGCATGGAGAAATTATTGGAAGTTCTTATTGCTATTGGTGATGAGGTTGCATGCCTTTCTGTGGCTGAGTTAATTTTGAGGCATTGGCCATCACATTCTCGTGCTTTGCATGTCAAGAGAACCATTGAGGAGTCCGAGCCAGTTCCATTTGCTCCTAGAGGTATAGATAAGCTAGAACCCAAACATGTCCGTCTAAGATTCGTTGACAAGAGAAAAGCTACTGATGAAAATCTAGAGGAGGGCGCTGCATCCAAGAAGCTGAAGCAGACCATAGATCTGAACCTTGCAGAAGCTTCTTGGGCTGCTCTTGTTGATGCACTCTTGGATATCTTACTCCCGTTGAATGGGTGTCAGTCTGAGATGGGGGAAGCAAAATCATACCGATCTGGAGATGTCAGATTAATTTTGCATTTACCTCCTAGTTCAGAGAGTACCATAGGATTTGAGGAAAGGAAAGGGTTTAACTTATCCCCAATCAGTGGAAATGCTGTATTTGGTGATTGTAACACTGAACGAACAGGTGTTGTTATAGAAAAAGCAACAAATTTTCTAGACTTCCAACCACAGGAAAGGCGGAGTACTCGTCTTGAAAGGCTTAGAAGCCGTAAACCGGGGAAAGAAGATATTGAATTTGCTAATGGTAAGGATCAGGCCAAGGCTGTACTTCAATATCTAGAACCTTTTGTTGCTGGTAGATCAGGAAGCAAAGATTCTGGTCATAGTTCTGTTTCATGTCCTGATCAAGCTAATCCATGGGATACCGAATATGGTGACGTGTCCAGATTTATTAAAAAAACATCAAATAACTATGGTGCTTTCCATGTGGCTCATTTGCTTTTAGAGGATGCTGCCAGTAGAGGTCTTTTGTATCAGGATGCATTTGTTAAGTTCTTGGAGTTGGAAAGAATTACAAGGAATTGGGGGAAGGATAGGAGCCCTGAATGTTGTCTTTTTCTTGCTGAACTTTATTATGATCTTGGGTCAATGTCTTCCGATGTTTCCAGGCTATCTGAATTCATGTCTGAGGCATCTTATCATCTTTGTAAAATTATCGAATCAGTAGCTGTGGAAGATGAATGTATTTTTGGGCTTAAGAGATTCTTTGGTACTGATGGAATATCCGTGAACACCTCTGTTTGTCAGGATGTATCATTAGGTGGTTCTTTAACAAGTAACAGTTCCTTCTGGGTTCGTTTTTTCTGGTTAAGTGGACGGTTGTCTGTTTTGGATGGCAACAAGGAAAAAGCCCACCAAGAATTCTGTATTTCATTGTCTCTTTTGGAAAAGAAGGAAAATACGAATGATTCCCAATGTGTGATCCGCCTCCCATATTGCAAGGTTGTTAAAGAGTTAACCATTTATAGAATTCTCCATGAAATTAACATTTTAAAGGTTGATTTCTTGATGAAGAAGACTTTGGGTGAGATGATTGAGAAGGAAATGTACATGGAGTGCATGTCCTTGCTTGTTCCACTTCTATTTGCAACAAAAAATGCTCCCCCTGATGCATTACCCTTGCGCTTAGCTGATAAAGGCGGAGAGGAAATTACTTCTGTTGAACTATCAGCACTAGACATTTTAATCAAAACATGCGAGAAGACAAAGCCTATGGATGTTGATGTTTATTTGAATTGCCATCAGCGGAAATTGCAAATCCTTATGGCAGCAGCAGGGATTGATGAATGCCTTGGTTCCTGTAAATCCTTACTATTGAAATCAGGATCAAACACTCGCTATGCTTCTGACGTAGACACCAAAGAAATTGCAAGCAAGCAGTGCTGGAATTTATTGGTTGCAGAGGAAGTGAAGGCTATTTCTCAATGTGTGTCACAAGTGAAGAACTTGATTGATCAATCTGGGGCTTCTGTAAGTCAATCAATATTCATGTATAAATAGCTTTGATACTTGATCATGCTTACCTCAAACTGTAAAATTCAGTACATTTTTTCCAATTAAACAAAGATTTAGGTTTTCAAAAGTGAATTTAACTTTATGGATCAGTCTAGAGATTTTGTAATTTCATGTTTTGTGCAGTACGTAATTATATCTTATGCTTGCAGGACACTATTCCGATGAGCAGCATAGGTGATATGCAATGCTTGCTCTTGTCAGTAATGTACAACGTTGCAAGCATATTCCTCTCTAAGAAGTCTGATCTAGCAAATACTGATCAAATTGAAAGAAGTTGCTTCATTGAAGCTTCCATCGCATTCTGCAAGATTCAGCACCTCAACGCCATGATAAATGTTAAAACTCAAGTGAGTCTTGTGAACTCAAGTTGCTCATACAATGAACTCTTTCAGGAATATTTTTTGTTTCATTCTCCTTACCTTTTCTAAATTTTCGGATTTTGCGTCGTAGGTGGACTTAATTGTGACAATGCATGATTTACTCGCTGAGTATGGGCTTTGCTGTGCCGGGAAGGGTGGTGAAGTGGAGGAAGGAACTTTTCTTAAGTTCGCAATTAAGCATCTGTTGGCCTTGGATATGAAGTTTAAATCTAACGTTAACTCATCAAACCAGGAAACAACCCAATCTAGTGAGCAGCTTTGCCTAAATTGTCCTGCCAAAATGTCTCCCAAGGAATCAAAATCAGATACTGATTTGGAAATGGTGCACACTGGAATAGATGATACAAGTGCTGTAGGAAAGGATGCTTCTGAAGGGATACCTTCCAAAAGCACTTCACTTGAGAATGCCGTGGATAAAGACAGCATGGAATTGGAAGGTGGAAAGCCACATGTAGATGGGTCAGGTGGCAAGTTCAACAGATCCGAAGAAAGTGATCACTTAAATGAAGCTGGAGATGAGCTCATTGAAGATGAAAGGGAGGAACTTGAGTTAAAAATTGATTATGCATTGGATCAGTGTTTCTTCTGCTTATATGGTCTAAATATTAGATCTGATTCATCCTATGAAGATGAGTTAGTTGTGCACAAAAATACTAGCCCCGGTGATTACCAGACAAAGGAACAGTGTGCTGATGTTTTTCAGTACATACTCCCTTATGCAAAGGCTTCTTCTGTGAGCTCCTCCCTACCCTCTCCTTTATTTTTTTATTCCATGTGATTCCGTACATTGCATGTGCCTATCCTCATCATTACAATTTATCACAAGGGTCCTAATGACAAGGCCTTGTAGCACCCACAGCTATTTAGTTTCCCCAACCTTTATTTGGCTACTTGTATACCTGTATGTTGCAGAGGACAGGATTAGTTAAAGTTCGACGAGTGCTCAGAGCCATACGCAAACATTTTCCACAACCACCAGAAGATGTTTTAGCTGGAAATGCAATAGATAAGTTCTTAGATGATCCTCATTTGTGTGAAGATAAGCTCTCAGAAGAGGCTGGGTCTGATGGTTTTCTTGAAACCATAACAAAAATTATACTCCCGGATGCGAATGCGAGAAACCTTAAACAACAGAAGACATCACCAGTTGGGAGGTATAAATAAATAGATTTCCTAATTTGTATTCGAAAATAATTGTTCTCTCAGTTGAGGGTTAATTCATAAATTTCATAATTCTTAGAAGTGATCTTTCTAGTTGTATTATTGAATAATTGCAGCTCGGAGCCGTATCTGGATGTCTATTGCAACTTGTATTATTTCCTTGCCCTGTCTGAGGAAATGAATGCTACTGATAAATGGCCTGGCTTTGTGCTTACCAAGGAAGGGGAAGAATTTGTACAACATAATGCAAAGCTCTTCAAATATGATTTACTTTACAATCCTCTACGTTTTGAAAGTTGGCAGAGACTCGGAAATATCTATGATGAGGTAGTTTTTGTTGTTTATCATTCTAATTTGTGAATTCTGTAGAAACCAAAAGATTTTGGTGTGGAAAAGTTTCATTTTATAATGATCATTTTTACAGGAAGTAGACTTGTTGCTAAATGATGGCAGTAAGCACATCAATGTGGCAGGATGGAGGAAGAATGCAACTTTACCGCAAAGAGTTGAGACAAGTCGAAGGAGGAGCAGACGGTGTCTATTAATGAGTTTGGCTTTGGCAAAGACACCAGTTCAGCAGGTAAGACCCCTTTCTTTCCTATATGTTATTGTACTGGTGGGGAGTGGGGTCTTGTCTTTTCTCTTTCTTGGTCATGTTGGCCATACAGGTCCTTTGAGATTTTCATATTTTTTTTCAATTGGCAGAATGTAAGACCAAATAAGAAGTCTAAAATTGTTTTGATGGGGGCCATCTTGTGCTGGATCATGAATAGATTTTTTATTTCTTAGCATGCCATTAAGGCAAACAAGAAAAAAAAGCTAGTCCTTTTTGCTTGATTTTGGATATTAGAATACCCTTGGGATGTGTTTGATAAATGTAATGAATTTTTTCTCATTTTGTGGCTCAGTCTGAGATACACGAGTTATTGGCATTGGTGTACTATGATAGCCTTCAAAGTGTGGTGCCATTTTATGATCAGCGAACTGTTCTACCTGTGAAGGATGCAGCATGGATGATGTTTTGTGAGAACTCAATGAGACATTTTAAAAAAGCTTTTGCTCATAAGTATGCCCTCTTTACTACATGGTTTCATTTTTCCAGACAAAAACTAACCACTTCATGTGCCATAATCAAATGGTAATCTGTCTGTGCTTTCTTCTGTATCAGGCAAGATTGGTCACATGCTTACTATATCGGAAAGCTCTGTGAAAAGCTCAAATTCTCTTATGAGACATCGTTGTCATATTATGACAAAGCTATTGCTCTAAATCCATCAGCTGTAGATCCAGTCTACAGGATGCATGCTTCGCGCTTGAAGATACTTTGTGCATGCGGAAAACAAAATCTAGACGCTTTAAAGGTTGTTTCTTCTTAGAGATGTCTGCTCAACTGATTTCATTGAAATAATTTGTGGACTTGGAGACTTTTTATATCCTACTATTGTACATGTTTTGAAATTAATCTTTGGCCCTTTCAGGTTCTTTCAACATATGCCTTTAGTCAATCAAGAAAGGATTCTATCATGATGATTTTAGGTAACATGGATTCTGAAAATTCATATTCGCCTAAGGATAAAAGCACACAAGAAAACACTGGGGAGAAGAATGAAGATTTACTCAAATTAGAGGTGTGGAACATGCTTTACAGCGATTGTCTTTCTGCCCTTGAAACTTGTGTTGAAGGGGAGCTTAAACATTTTCATAAAGCCAGATATATGCTTGCTCAAGGTCTGTTTAGAAAGGGGGAAAGTGGTGCATTGGAGAGGGCAAAGGACGATCTCTCCTTTTGCTTCAAATCATCTCGCTCATCATTTACAATAAATATGTGGGAGATTGATAGCACGGCCAAAAAAGGAAGGTACAACTTTAATTCTGTGCAACAGTTATGTTTTTCGAAAGTTATAGGAAAAACCCCATTTCAATAGTTTAAAACAAAACCATCTAAGGGAAAATCCTTCCAGTTCAGTTCAGTTTGCTTGTTGTCCATGTTGTTAGGTAGCTTGAAATTATAATTCATATGAAACTAATGGGATATTCTTCTCTGTTTATCAGGCGGAAAACTCCTGGTGTTTCTGGGAGTAAAAAGTCCCTTGAAGTTAACTTACCTGAAAGTTCTCGAAAATTTATTACTTGCATTCGGAAATATTTGTTGTTCTATTTGGAACTGTTGGAGAAGACTGGAGACATCTGTACTCTTGAACGTGCTTATATATCTCTTCGAGCTGATAAGAGGGTAATAATTTAACCTCTAGTACATTAGTAGTTCAAATTACTGCTAAAACGGCAGTGCCTCATCAAGCTGTTCTTATTCTGTTGCTGATGTATTTTTTTTTTCTCCATCAATTTAAATGGGATCTGACTTGATTCCAAAATTCAGTTTTCACTATGCATTGAAGATCTTGTTCCAGTTGCACTAGGGAGGTACGTTAAGGCCCTGATTTCATCCATACGTCAAGCTAAGACTGTTGGCTCTGGTGCTACAAGTAATTCCGAGCACATATTGGAGAAAGTGTTTTGTTTGTTCATGGAGCAGGGGAACTTATGGCCAGAAATATGTGCTTTGCCTGAGATTAAAGTCACAGAGACGTCGGAAAGCAGTTTGTATGGGTAAGTTGAATCTCAACTGCTTTCTAAGCCTCGATCCTCAAATTCTAATTAAACTTGAGTGATTAACTTCAGAGTCCTGATCTATTTATGTTATTATTTTAAACAAGATGGTTCTCCTTCCAGATTCTAATGATCTCCTCGTACTTCTGCAGATTTCTTCATGAACATATAACAACATTGGAGAAAAATGGCAAGCTGGACACTCTTGAAGCCATAAATGAGAAGATACGGAAGAGGTTTAAGAATCCAAAATTGTCAAACAGTAACTGTGCAAAAGTTTGTAGGCATGCTTCCATTGCTTGGTGTCGATCTCTTATACTGAGCTTGGCACAGATCACTCCCACGCAGTCTGAAATCACCAGTGAGATTCAGGTCCTTAAGCCATCAGATATGCTGGAAAATAGCGAGCTGCTTTGTGTTGATCTACAAACAGATGAATTATGGAGTTCAGCATTTGAGGACCCAGCCCATTTCAAAAGTCTCGAAGAAAAACGGAATCCTATTTTCTCTAAAATAAAAAATTTGATAGTTAAGAAAGCTTCGGATGAGAATTTGGAGGTTGCCAGCTCTCTGCTTCGATCTTCTTATAATTTTTATCGTGAGAGCTCCTGTGTGATGCCCTCATCTGGTGTCAACTTGTATTTGGTTCTGTCTTGGTTAGCAAAGGATACACAATTGAGGCCGACCATGGATGGCGCCGAAATCCTTGACCTTAGCATTCCAAGAAAGCTTCTCTTGTGGGCTTACACATTACTGCATGGCCGTTACACAAACATCTCTTTTGTTGTAAAGCATTGTGAAGAAAATGCAAAGGTATGGAAACTCAAACGCCAAAAATCTAATTTCTCTGTAGCCAGATCTTTCTCTTTTTGGGTTTAATCTTGACTGCAGCAGTCTGAAAACATTCAGAAGGGCCCGATGACACCATAAAATGTGTTTCTCTTAGTTCTTTTATGTTAAGAAACCCAAACATAATGTCATTTAGAATACGTCCGCAAAAAAGCAGAACAACTTCTATACAAGTTTGAGGTAATTAAGGAAATAAATTTGAGTAACCCGTGACAAGTTTATTGTGGTTGTGTTTTGCAGACTAAATTGAAAAAAGGAGCTGGAACCTCATCAGTGTCCCCGAACACAAGCATACCCAATACCGGCATTGTGCATACAGGTGATTCAACTTCTTTCTTCCATATTTCTTGTCGAACACAAAGTACTCGCATTAAAAGTGTGCTTCTCAGCTTTCGGGGGTGAAAAAAGCACTGTTATCTTTAGATTGTTGGAGTTCCGTGGATGTAATATTTTAACTCACGCAACCACTGAACATTACTGGCTGCAGGTATTGCGAGAGATGGAGCCGACCATACTGGAACCAGTGACGCAGAGGCCACTCCAGTGAAAACCATAGCACCCACCTCATTTCCCGAGGACTCCATTCAATCTGCCAATCCACCACCTTCCAGCATACATCAAGCGGGTTTATTTGCTTCTCCCTTACTGCAGCATTGCAACAACAGCGTTACAGAGAGGAGCAATACAACAGCAGATGGAGGAGGTTCGGACATAAGTTGAATTGCAATCGGCGAATTACATGTAGCTAATTGTATCAATGTTGTAGATATGTTCTCCTTGTTAATCTCACTAGGCTAATGTGATACCCAACTGAAAGCAACGTGCTAAATGGCTGATATCAATGATATACAACAAGGCTTTTGGAGAGTTAGCAATGTACTTGTATTTTCAAAACCCCAAAAGGCCAAAACCTACTAATTCAAACCCCAAAACTCACGCCTAAATAGTAAGTTGTCTAATTTTACGCCCAAAAGGTCAAAAATGCAAAATCTTTTACTCCTAAGGCTATCTCCAACCTAAGGAAAATTCCAAATTTAGCTCCGTATTTTTCACTATTCATCTATACGTACAAGGTTAGGCAGTTGTTTCCTCCAACGATAAGGGACTTATAATTTCTGCCCCCAACTTTATAACTTGTTAAACTTTTGTATTTCGTTGATCTTTTTTTTTTTTTTTGCTAATAATTTTGGAATTAGTTTTTGTATAATCTATCTTATTTTATTTTTACGAACATTTTGATGTAAAAAAATTCACATTCTGAACAACAAAAAAATTGTTGATAAATTGAAGTTTTTTTTTATGGATTAATGAACAAAGGACGTGTATTTATAGAGTTTTGGAGGAATTTTGGTGTCGGATCTGATTTAGATTAATTAATAATATTATTTTAATTGGTGAATTTAGATTTAAACCGTTAGATTTAAAAATAATGTAACTGAGTGCGCCACATTGGATCAAAACCCAGAAGGCGCGACAGCCATTAAATGGCAACGGCATGCCAACCTGGGCCGTAGAAACCATGTTGCTAGTGCACTCGCCCACTTGGGGTGGGAAGCAACCCCAAATTCCCACCCCTAGATCCAAAATCCCTAAATTCTCAACCCCAATATCCTTGGAGAAGTTTTGGACTCAAATTTAGGATTTTTTTTCTGTTTTCCACCCCAGCACCACCCCCAATTGGAGATGGCCTAATGGCCTAAATCCACACCTCAAATCCAAAAGTGCTAACTCTAAACTCCAAATTATTAAGATGCATTGCTTCCATTCGAATGCACTAAGGTGCATTAAGGTGTGCGTTTATATAAGGAAAATGAGAGTCATTCATGTTCCTCATAAACCCATTGTTTACCTATTCAATGGGAATGAAAAGTGTTGTGGTTTCAATCCGAAATCAGGAATCACATTCATGATATTCAAGGAATTGAATTCCGAAGACAGGAGGTCCGATTGGTAAAGGGTAGAATGAGAATAGAAAATTTTATACCCAAACTACACTCACATTTTTTTCTTTTCCTTGCAATTTCTTGACTCTTTTCTTCATCTTCCTTTTCACTTACTTTTTCAACCATCTTTATTTCATTCTATCTTGTCGACTTTATCTTTTTAGGGTAATGTTACATTTATTATTTATTTATATCATTATTTGTATCATAAAGGTGTTGTCCATCAGCATATGTGTGTTTCATTTTTATTAACGATATGATATAAATGATTGTACAAATAGATAGTACAAGTAGAATTTTTAATCCTTTTATTCAACACATCATTTTGTTTTTTTTTTCTTACGTGGCATAATCATGTGTTCTGGATCAACTTGTAAAAGTATATTTCTTTTTTTTTAACAAACGGTAGTATCTACACTAAGAATATTGAGAAGTGGGCTAAGTTTTACAATGTGTTTACCATAATAATGTGGTTCAACTTTGTTTTTGACGAGAATCAAATTTACGACCTCTCTTCATAATATCACTTAACCGTGGTACTAAGGGCTGATTTGGTATTGCTGTGCTTTGAAAAAAAAGCTGCTGTGAGAATAAGCGGATGTGCTGTGAGAATACGCGGCTGTGAAATAAATCAACAGAGTGTTTGGTAAACTTTTTTGTAAAAGTGCTTTTGGAAAAAAAAAAGCAGTCTAATAGTGGGTTTTTTCATTAAAGAAGCACTGTAGCTCCGTGTGCTTTGAAAAAAAGCCAGTTTTCCAAAGCTGCAAATAGCAGCTTCAGCTTTTTCCTTTGATTTCAGCTTATTCTCACAGCAGCTTCCAAAATAAGCCTTTTTTTTTTCAATTTACCAAACACCTAAAACCCTCAAAGTTTTTTTTCATGAGTGCTTTTTTTTTAAGCACCTGACTCCCAAACTAGGTCTAAGTGACACCTTGTAAATGTTTTGAACGGCGGTGGATGAAAGGGATGAGGGCGCAGGAAGGGGAAAGAGAGAAAGTATGCGCAGCCAAGCACTATTTTGTCATTTCGTCAAACAGTAATAGGATGAGCCAAGCTTAGTTGCCAGTGGAGAGAGAGACCAGCGACTTTGAGAGGATACTACTGTCGAGGAAAATGGAAAGCAGAGTTTTGCTTCTACTGAAGGGATTATCTTGTTCCTCGCTACCCAAGAAGCTGCTTTTCCCAAAAGTCCTTCCTCCTCGTAACATCAATTGGGTTCGAACAAATTGCTCGACACCCAAAAGCAGCGGCCTTCCTTTGGAGCCTCCGGACTTGCCACGCTTGGCCGAGACTGCTCGAATTACTCTGACCCCTCATGAGGTAAGGTATCAAACCCTTAATGCTTTGCTTTGATTGTTTCCCTTCTTTTTGTTCAAATTTTAAATTTTAATTTAATTTTACTCTTGTCAGGTAGAAGAATTTGCTCCCAAAATTGGGCAAGTCATAGATTGGTAAAAAGCTTCGTCTTTTTCTCTTTTAATCGACAGAAAATGTTGAAAGTTTGGAAGTATTTTTATGCATTTTTGTAATTGACATAATTTTTGCAGGTTTGGACAGCTTGAAGCTGTTGATCTTGAAACTGTGGAGCCCTCAATCAGAGCAGGTAGTTGCTTCATAATTCACATTGTTGTTTTCGATTTTTGTTTTTTTTTCGGAAAATAAATTAATGAGACTGTATTCAAACCGCATTGCTTCAGCTGCAACGCTGTGTTCATAGTTTATTAATCTAAGGCAGGAGGTTGAGTTTTCGATATTTTCTTTGTTTTGATTAGTTGGATAACCAGAAGATGTATGGATAAAAGTCTTGCTGTATTTTCGCCTTGCGTTTGAATCTGTTTGTGGCAATTGCAGATACTGAAGGCGATAGTTTCCGTGAAGATATTCCTGAAACGTTTGAGAACAGGTGCGATGGTTGTTTCAGTATGTTCATGCATTCGAATTTGGGGTTCACATTTGTTTTCTTTGACAAAGTTATTGAAACTTGGTTTTGTGGGGTTCAACAGGGAGGCCATGATTGCTGCCGTTCCAAACTATGAGCAGCAGTATATTAAAGTTCCCAAAGTCTTGAACAAGGAGTAGCACTATTGCTATTAGGTAGTTTTTGCATTCTCTCTTAGAATCTCAAGGGAATTAGATGAAACCTATCGATTCAAACGTTTTGTTTATGTTTTCTGATTTTAGAGGTGTCCTCGTTCAGTCTTTTGTTTCAATATCTGTATTTTTTACAGTGAAATCGAAGGTATGAACTTGTTTCTCAAAAAGTGATCTCCTTATTGCTTGATTTTATCTTGTGTAGATTTAGGAAAGACTTCGCTTCCTTTTGATCGTTATACTGAAAATTTTGTTGTCTCAGATCTTGTTTTTCGATAATGGATGGTTATTAGGAATTTGAAGGTAGTTTTAGCTTGAGGACATATCAGGGAAGAAGCCTTTCACCTTAAACTTTTCGTAATTTCAAGGAATATGTGCTCAACCATCGTTTGTTGCTTACCAAGCGTTGGAGGATGCATTTTTAGACTTGGAAGATGAGATACCATCCAAGCATCTGCTTGTAGTCACCAAGACGGGAAAGGAAATTGAATCCCAAAGTATGTTAGTTCAAAAATATCCATAACCATGACTGGTGCAGAACACCTGAATAGGTCGAAGGTGAGGGCTGGTTCTGGTTGAGTTGATATGTGATGTGAAGCAGGAAGAGTCATCGATCGCTTTTCAAGCTGAGACATTGTATTTTGAATCTCGTTTGTAGGTGTGGAGTGCGGAAAGGCAACTGAACTTGGGAAGAGATTCAAGAACAGTATGCACCCGCGCACCCGGTGATGGTTCCCGTGTACAGGACCTTGTCTAAGCCATTACTGAGTTTTAACAAGTGATGAATTTTGATGCAAATCTTCATTGGTTCATCACCGCACCTCAGAAACCATATTATTATCTTGTTTTTTCTAATTGTTAGAGGACCTCAACTGAAATACAGGATCCACAATTTTTAATGTCCTTCAAATTATACGTGTGTTAGCTGAGCGAGCCGGAGTAAGAAGCAAATACATACATAGATCTACAGAGTATCAAAACTTGAATCCCTGTTTTGAATTGGGTGATGAATATTGTGAACGAATTTGTACAAGTTCATCCTCCAATGCTAGATTTTCATCTTAAATTCGTTGTATCTCGTCCAACATAAAAATTGGAAGGAGCAAATTGAATTAATAGCAAGTAGATCAATTCAATAAAAGAAAGAAAAAAAAAAGTAAATACTCCTTTGCATGTGTTCTAATATTCTACTGGATAAGGTGTTTGGTTTTTACCAATGCGTTCCCGATTCAAGGCTCCTCTTGTCTAAATTATTGTAATAGTTTCAAACTTCCTCATCTCTTAATAATAGTAAAAAAACTTTTAGAAAAAATAAAGAGTGGTAAAACTCCAAAATAATTCTTCTTTTCACTTAGCATTAAGAGCGTGTTAATAACGTGCTATACCATAAATTTGGAGAGGGAGAGATGTAGATCAATAGAGAGGAGAGGAGCTTGAAGAATTCAGTGACTGATATTTCTCATGCCTTGTGCCTTTATTTATATTAATAATGAAAAAAGAAACATTCTCCAAATAACACAAATGCTGATTGGAAAGACGTTCTAGACCTCATGTGTTGAACGAGAAATTTTTAGTTGTGACGAGAACACGAATGGTACACCACCATTGACGGTCACACTATAAAAATCTCTCGCGTTCAACAACAATAATAATAACTATTATTATTAAAACGGACTCAGTCAGTCCTGATTACACTTAAAAGTTAGGGCTGAGTGACCAATTACCATTTACAAATTAACTTGCTTCACATTGTTCATAACTCAAAAGTGGTTGAATAAATCAATCCCTCTCTCTCCCCCGCCCTTCTCTCTAGTGTATTTCTTTCGTTTTACTTTCACGAATGTTGTTCATATTTCAGCACTCTCTTTCTTTTCATTTTTTCTAACCTATGTCCTGTCAAATTGTCAATCACTCACCTACTGCCTACTGCCTACCGGCTACTGCCGAAATATAACGCACAACAGAAACGTATCACGATAAAAGAACCGAAGCAACTTGTTAGTATCTTCTTGTTAAATACGATCATCACATCACGACTGCCAGAAGAGCTCAAAATCATTGCTGTACAACGAACGGTCCTGAATCTCCAGATTCGCAACGTGCCAATTGACTAGCTGGGATTGAAAAACTTTACAAAGCAGCAGACCGGCGGGAAAAATCCACCATTCACTTTCGTCCCTGCACCCACCAGCCAGACAAACGAACACAACCTGTTAGTTGAGTATTGCGTCGAATATAACTTACCATCTCAACTAATGAAGCTTTCGGCAGAGAGAGATCCCCTCACATGTTACTCCACGGTTGAAAGGGATGCTTTTTACTTGATGATTGAGTGCTATAATGAACGTAACCGCAACCAAAAGCAACCGCCTGGCAAAAGAACACATATGACCAACATACGATACAAATTAGTGAACCCGTATACGAGTAACCAGTCAACAAGCTTTAGAAAGCCAAAGATGTTTCTGGGAGAAGGAAGACTTGAAGCGGAGGGCCAAAAATAGAAACTTACAACATTAAACAAGGATGTAAGGTTCCACAAAGCATAAAGACGTGCAAGCCCAGCAGAGCGTCTAGGTCCATGACTGAATAGAGCATTGATACCAGCAGGAAACGGGAGAAGTATGCCAAGGGGTAAAATAAATAGAACCAGAAAGACGTCCACCAATGAAATCGAATACAGCTGGAGTAATGTAAGCAAAACTAAGCTCAAATCTCCTAAAAGAAGCATTGAGATTACCAAACCAACAAGATCCTGCAGTTCATAGAAATATATGTTTAGAAATCAGAGATCCCAAAGCTGAGACAAATTTATATAAGCACGAGAGATACCTGGTGTCCAACAGGTTTAGTATTATGAAGTATAAAAGAGAGAAGATAAAACATGTCTCTCTTTTCTTCAAGCGTTTGTAAGTTGTTAGCATCTATAATCCCTCCGTATTCTCTTTTTGGCCTCATAAAATTTTCACTTCTGCGAGACTGGTTTAGGAGCGATTCTCTCAAATGACCAGATGAATCTTCTTTGTACCTTGCACTGAAAGTCAAAGGAAAGACAAAGTCAGACTCAAGGAAGGGGTCTAAATGAAAAGGACTAAATAGGTGTACTATTTCTAAACACAAACGTTAGAAGCCATTACCGTGATTCTTCAGTTCGTATTTCTCCATCAATGTTCCTAACAGAGGCAGGTTCACTGTCTTCTTCAAGAACATCCACCACGAGCCCATAATGACAATAACCAAAAGATGTAGCCTGAAACCAGGCAAGATCAACACGTACACCATAAATCTTCAAGGCAGGATTGGCATAATGTTCTAGCCACCGAAGGACAGGCTGAAGTGTAACTCTTAGCCGTCCACGGCAAACTAAGCGTAACTGTGCATTCAAACCAGCAACCATACGGTACCATGCGGTAGGCGGGACTGACTGCACAGCAAAAAGCATTAAGATTAATGAAGTTCTTTAGAAGCTAGAGCATAAAAATATCAGAGCTGGGTTTGGATTCGTCAGCATCAATCAACAAACCTGACTCATGAGGCTTGTAAGAATGTTATCACTGTGAAGTGAGAAAGGGGCCATGTAACTTCCATCACCTCCAAAGGGTAATGAAAGAGGAAATCTTTGATGTAAACGGGGGGGAAGATCAGTTCTCTTTTCATCACCACCAAGGAAGAAGTCGATATATGCTAGCATTAAATCAGAAGTTGCAGCTACCTGACGGTATTACAGAAAAAGGTTACAGGATGGTTTTCCAAGTCCACATAGTGCACGTAAATTAGTTTGAAGCACCCTACTATCATATGAATTGAATTAATCACAGGCAATGTATGCATTTAATTCACGACCCTCAGTGCTGAACTATAGAATGAATTTCAAACCTTAATCCCTTCATACAAAGCACGCGAACGGCAGGACCGTAAGCAGGCATGATCATACTCCGATCGAACAAATTCACGTAGATGTTGCAATTTCAATCTTCGGCGGCACTGCTGCCATGACCATGCAAGCGGGTATGCAAGAACAGAAAGAATGATGTACATTGCTCCCTCCCACCACTGATAAGTGGCTATGGAATTAATCTCATCGACAAATGTATTGAATGGCCCCTCATATCTGCCAGAAGGAATGCTATATTTCAAACTATGATCTTTTAGATTTGTTATAAGTTATACGCAGACTAAGATTGATAATTAATATGAGGAAAGTCGCCATAACTTTAAAGTCCTTAAAATTCCAAGTGGGATATTGAAATGAAAATATAAATGATATATAAAAGTTAACTCACACAATCTCTTTTATTTGTTCTGGAGGTGTGTGGGGCAAATGCCAAGGATCACCAAAAGTATTAGGACCCATAAAATACATCCGGTGCACATGGCTCTGTGACTCCTCAGCCCTGTTTGTTTCTAAAACCTACAATATGAATACCACCTATTAATAAAAAAAGTGGGGGAAGAAAGAGAGAGATATATATAGGGAGACAGAGGGAGATAGAGAGGTTCTATTATACAAGAACAAACCTCATTCAATGACTCTAGGAAAGGGAAAGAGTGGTCTATTTGTGAGCCATGTTGAGTGGGAGCAGGGCCTGGTAATTCATCAACCCCAACCAATTTCATACGTGCAACACTGAGTACCAAAGCCAACAGGATGAGGAGCCCAATCAGAAGAAGACCGAATAGCCAAGGCCCACCAAATGTGTAAATCAATTCTTCAAGAGCTGTAAAACAGTTTGGCATGTGATATCTGTCTGAAATGCATTTGTAAGGACAAGGAATCTCAGCAACACCACCTGATAAGAGAACAAGAAATGGTTTCATGTTTAGATACCAGAAGTGACTAATATGGTACAGGAGACTAAATACAACAAACTACAAATCAAAGGATGCAATACCACTAAAAACTCAAAGGCAGTAGGCCTGGCTCCCAATAAAGCAATAAATTACTAATGTTAGAGAAGTACCTCGGACAGGAATATAAATCGCACGAGGGGGAAGCTGAGTAGCAGGACAATGATGACAGAGTGCCCTATCAGACCCAATAGCATTCTTGTAAGTACCAGCTGGACATGCCTGGAAAAAAAAAAAAAGGAAAAAAAAAAAGAAGTTTGAGTAGCAATTATTAACATTCAAAGTGCAATAATATTACTGCCTACAGAATCACTTTTTCTTATAGACTTTTAATGAGTGCACGTTCATGTGAAAGAGAGAGAGATCTTAGAAGTTAGAAAATAACTAGATGATTGTACATAGGAATACAAAGTATGTCCAAATAATGAATAAGTACCTCACAAAAGGTCCCATAGAGACCTTTTGGGCAATCTGCACCTGTCAATGTTCCATTTTCTCCAGCACCACCCTGGTCTCTACCCACCCCTCCCCTGCAATATAGTTATAAACCAATAAATTATTTGTTCCTTTCCCTTTTTTTTACTTGGAGAATTAATCATAATAGTCCTTATGCACATATGAGCAAATTAGACTACACAAACCCTGCAAGGATGCTTCCGTCCACACTTGCAATGGGCTGATACACATCTCCAGTGGGAATATCTGACCAATGAAAATGAATCCTTCCACCACCACCTCCACCACCACCGATGGAACTACCATATCCCCCAACACTTGAAAGAATAGCAGTCTCACCAAGAGCTAGTGTTCGCAAGAACAGAAGTATAGTTCCACCAGACCCACCCCCAGGCCCTCCAGTTGTGTTATCAACAAGGGCATACTTTTCCTCCACAACAGTCCCTTCAAAACTTTCACCATCAGCTGTCATCGCGCCTTCAACAGACAAACTTGACAAGGGATGTTCTGAAGAACCCATTACTGTTTGGAAAATACAACGTATTAGAATGGGGAAAAAGAATTGGAAATGGTAACTGTTAACTCAATTAAAGTGTAAAATATACAAGTCAAACATAAGCTTACTGATAATACCACCGCCAGCAGTTAAGCCAGCTGAAAGGTCATATCCACTTCCACTACCAAGTTCGCAAGGCAACTTTGCATTCCCATATGAGATTCCACCCTCAACACAGCTGCCATTATAACATGCCACCCCACCTTTACCTCCATGCCCGCCACCACTGCTAATTCCATTGCTTAAAATGTTGCCACTGCCAATACCACCAGTACAACCTGCATGCATATGTAATCCAACCAAGAAAGATTATCATCACCAAGCAGTAAAGCTTTGCTTAATGTATTCTGGGGTTGGAATTTGGATAGGAAGGTGGGATCCCAAAAATCTTACCCATTCCTGATGCACTTATTTCTCCAGAAGAATGGATAGCAATGGTCCTTGCCCGGTGAAAATTAACAACAGATCCTTTTATGAGGCCTTCAATAATGATATCCTCAACTCGGCATACCTGACAAAGAAAGTAACAGAACTGTAAAACTTGAATACCAAAATTAACTTTTTTGAGCCCCATTACGGCATCACTCAAATGATACGCACCTGAAGAGTAAAGGGCAGGGATGAGTTCACATTGCAATCTTCAGGTGGAAGAAGTAGCTCATAGGGGCAATCTTTGTTTTCACAATAAAGCTTTGGTGTTCTATGGAAAATGAAAATTGAAAAATTTAGTGACTAAAGGACCATACAAATTTCCCCATTCATTTTTTTTTTTTTTTGGGTTTGTTTTTTTTTTTTTGGGGGGGGGGGTGTTGTGGAGATTCAACAACAATACCCCAGGTCAAACTTACACAGAATCAGATGCGGCATTCTCTAAAGGACCACGCAAAACAGATCCCGGTCCAACCTTGATAAAGAAAAAGAAGTCATAAATAATGACGAATCAGAGGAAAATGGGATTTGTTAGCATGATACAGCACATAAATTATCCAAGAAGATCGCTTATCAAATCCCTGGATATATTTCAATTCAAAATGTCATGGTTAGAAACTTTAAACAACCAATTGATCGAAAACGAACGCAGTCCACACAGAAACAGTACAAGAAGAACAAGCACAATCCATAGGCCCTTGCATGACCAAAATTGCTAATAAATTTTCAGAATGAAAGAATAAACAGTTAATGACATACGTGTAAACAGAAGATTAGACATTGAGGCTAAGACATCAAAGAAAACCACTCACATGAATACTGTAGAATAGCGATAGAACCAGACGTTGTGCTTGAATCCAATCTCCAGGTCCTGATAAGTTCAATAAACCTTGTCCATGAACTCCCAGATTTGCATTAGAGTGTATCACAGATGATCCCTATTACAAACAAAGATTACTTGGCATAAATGAAGACAAACTCCACATAATGCAAAGAGATAGTAAGCAACTTACCCTGAGAACCACCAAGTTGCTAGACTCGAGTAAGGATGTCTCAACAGCTTCTTCCCCTCCACCATCAATGAGCATCTTGGAATTCCACATCAAGAACATTTTTACAGTCATGCGTAAGGCCCCATACACCTGAAATTAGAAAAGGAGGGGAGGAAAGGCGACAAGTTCAAAATTTTGAATACCATAACATCATATCAAGTTCAAAATCAAAAGAAAAAATAAATAAATGGCTTCGTACAATGTGAAATTTATTTATCTGAAGGAATTGAAACAAAAAATTGTCAACAAGATTGCATCTTAATATAATAAGGAACTGCAAACAATGAAATCCAAAATTTGCTACTTACTTTGATTACAGAGTCGCTCATCAACAATTCTTCAGCCAATAACTCAAACTCTGATGAAGCATAATGTTGAAGTCCAAAGCTTAACACACCATCACTCAAAAGGCTTATCTGTCCTTGCACCTATACAGTACATAAACAATGGATGACTCAACCTTTTCCTCAAATTTTAAATTCTTTATGGTATTGATACCTGTATTCTCTTTTCAAACTAGACCAAAATCTATATGAAAGTAAGACAAGGGATATAAACAGAAAACACCTTTTATCCAACAAGAAAGTGTTTTTATATAAACCATACAAAAAACTGAAAATTTACAGAGAAGGAAGAAACACTATAGGTTACACATTTTGAGTTCCACAAACCTGGACACGACTCCAAAGCAATGGGACAGTCGCCCTCGCCTTATTTTGAATATAAACATTTGTCCAAAGAGGCTGATAAGGAAATTCCATAAGAAGTGATTCTGTATCTGTTGACTTGTTATGATTGCTAACAATAAGGCTTCGAGGAACTGCATCATATAAAGTCCCAGCCCCGCCTGCATTTTCTGGACAAGAATAGCTATTTCCTCCTGATAATGAGATAATTAATGTCACATCCCCTCAGTCCACATCAAGAAGTAATTACCACCAAAACAATTTTTTGAACTCCACCAAGAGGGTTTTCATAAAAGCTGACACATTTCAATTTTAAGAATCGCATAACTTAAATATATAAAGATAAATAATAATTTATCTTCTGATAGATGACATTTTAAGAATAAAAGCTAAAATGAATTGAGTTACTTGAAGAGAATCAGTCTTTAACAAGTAAACAACGAGATCAGTGGAACAATTGTGAACACTAAAATTACTTTTCGAAGAAATTTAATATTGAAATCAGAACAGCAGATTACAAAACAAGAGAAACTACTGAGAGAATATTATAAAACGCTAAAAAACAGGTCAAGAAAATCTCAAACATTGAATTGAACATAAGATTTGTCCAAATTTTTTTATAAGAAATGACAAACAATTAGCCATGTCAGGCAAACACATGGTGTCTCACCATGCACAAAAATTTTGGGGTCATCATGCCTGCTATAGACATCAACTGACACTCTTCCACCACCACCACCAGCGTAACCATCACCACCACAGGCACTTATCCTGCCACTACCAGTCCTGCAGTTCATAACAACAAAATTCTTTAGAAGGCATATAGGTCACCCTGCATAAGATTCACATCCGTGTTGATATAACTTGATGCAGATGTAAAGCACAATCGTACCAACAGTCACATGGTCTTGGGAAATGAGAACAATGAGATGAAGCACGGTGGCACGTTCACAAACAACTATGCACACATAAGAATCACATTTGAATAATAAGTAAAAAAAAAAAAAAAAATTTGAAAGGTAACATTTGAATAATAAGTAAAATGATCATGTTTTGATGCACAACTACAGAGTTACCACAGACCCCTGTTGTTACCTTTCTATCATTTTTGTCACTGGCGTAGAAACAACAATAAAAGGTCGTACCCAGTGCACAAGGCTCCCGCTTTACGCGTAGAAACAACAATGAAGACACAAATTCAAACATAAAATCAAAATTTAAGATCAAACATCAATCATTCACTTTACTTATCCACAAAAACTCCATTCCAAAAGACAAGTAAGTGGATGTAAACTAAACAAGAGTTTTTAGAACACATCTCAAGACTCAAAGTACAACCAATTGTGACTGAAACAGCGCACAAATATCATCTCTGACATTCTATAAGAAAAATCTGGGTGAACACAACGTAGCACTGTAGAATTTATTCCAACCGATCAAAATTTATGTCATGTCAGTTCTTTCAGTGTTCCATTCTATTTGACTTGCCTCAACAAACTAAAAACTCAACCAAACGAAGGGTTATAATCCAGGGACATCTCTGAGAATTTGAGGTCATGTGCGAAAATTTTAAATGGGGCCCTCCTTAATATAATCTTTTATGAAAACACCAATATGTTTTTAACATACTAATTTTTGTCTTGGACATTGTACAAGGAAAATGATAATAAACACACACGCTTTTTAACCTCGGACACCTATTTTTAATCTTGTCCGTTGTTTTTGTGTGATTTATTCAATTCGATAGCCAAAAATAAAAGTATCTGAGAAGCTAAAAATGATGTGTGAAAATCACTTGCCAATAAACAAATGTATTATCAAAACTAACACAAACTATAATACTAAAACTCATAATCAATTAAGAAACACTCAAGTCAATTCCATAACAGTAGTAAAAACATAAAACACCTAAATTTCCTATGTCCATTCAATTAACAATCGTATTATAATATACGTTAAATGCCTTACATGAATCAAATTGTTAGCACTTCACTCCAAGTAATTGAACGATCTCATGTATATGGGGATTTACTTAAGAGCAGTATTATGAGTTATGGACTCATGAGAGAGAAATAATCCAATATTATGTTCCCTATTAGGCTATTATATATTTATATACTATTGAAGAAAACATATATTATATAATATATCTATGGGGTGCAGAAACATCTGGGGTGCCTGTTCAATTGGGGGGCTGTGATGGCAACATTTCAGTTCCCTAGCATTTCTGTAAAATTCTTACTGAACAAATAAACTCAAACTCGCCGTCTTACCAACAGTAAATTTATATCTACTTTCTCCTACATATCATCAACATATGCATCAAAAACACAAAAAAGATCATTTAACAGAAAAAAACCACTACAGAACATCTAATTATTAATTAAATTAAGAAAAAAATAGGAGAATTGATGATGAACATTACATTTTATGAGCCTTAATGTAGATACTGCCACCAGAACCACCGCCACCTCTATTCCCTCCGCCACCGCCTTCAGCCAAAACACTTCCCTCCACCACCAGCAATTCCTTCACTTGGAGCCTCACCCTCCCTCCCCCTAAACCTCCATAATCCACCTCCTTACTCGTCGACCCGCCTCGGCTCCCAAAACTAGCCGGCCTCTGCAGCGTCGACCACGAGTATGCATCCCCACCCCAGACGTCCTCCGGAAGCTTCGTCTTGTCCACCAAACAACACGCCCCACGCCCTCCGTGTCCCCCACCCGCCCCATCTATCCCCTGCGGAGTCCCACTTGTCTGCGGAGGCGGCTTCCCAGCCAAAGCCGTCGTGTTCAGCGCCGAGCCGTTGAGGAAGCTGGCATTGCACGCCGTGAGCTCGAAAGCCCCGGCCAAAAGCGACGCGTTGCTGCCTAAGCTAAAGTTACCAGTAATGTTAATAATTATCGCGCAGCCAGGAATCGCGCAGCCGAATCTCACCCCGGGCAGGATATAAAAGTTGCCCTTCCCTGTTATGTACACGTCGCTGGTGAGGTTCGAATCGGAGACTATCTGACACGTGGCGTCCAGAGAGCCGACGCCGCCGAGGTCATCGGTGCAAGAGACCGACGGCGGCAGCGGCGGAGGAGGTGGCGGAGCCGGCGGCGAGTAGTCTTGGTGGAAGAGATAGGAATCGGAATCGTTAATCGGAAAGTCATCATCTTCGGACGCGAGGAGGAGGTGGCTAGGGTTTGCGGTTAGGGCAACAAGGGCGGAGAGGAATGCGAGGAGGAGAGTGGGAGTGCGGAAGCGAGCCATTCACTGGTGGCGAGAGTCATTACTCATCAGATTGAATTGGGAACTTTTTAAGGCGAATTGGAATTAGGGATTTTTGAATACTATCAAAACGCAGAATGCAGTGTGCGAAGTTTTGCGTTTTGGTGTGTGAATTGGCCTGAAGAAATCCGACCGGCAACCCTAGAAATCGCTTCTGCAACAATGACGGAGAGAGAGGGGACACAGAAACTTCATCAAGTTTTGGGAAGGTTGAGGAGGTTAAAGGAAATGATCGCCTGCATCAGGTTCCACAAAACCTTACTCGTGCAATGCAACCATTGGCTATTGTGTACGGGTCTTG
This sequence comes from Malus sylvestris, assembly GCF_916048215.2. Lineage (NCBI taxonomy): Eukaryota > Viridiplantae > Streptophyta > Magnoliopsida > Rosales > Rosaceae > Malus > Malus sylvestris. Next base: position 8,930,652 of record NC_062267.1, on the reverse strand, counting down.
TCGGACCGTCCTACCAGGATTGGTGAACCGGGTTAGAGTTTCGTAGGATTGAGCGTAGGTGATAGCACAGACAGATGGATCTCACGCTTCTATAGAGAACGTTTCAGACACTCTCCGAGATAAGGGGGACAGATAATGAAGAAGTGGGAAAACGACGACGTTTACTGTTTGTTGGCGCGTGGCGGAGGCAAGAAATTTGGCAGCAAAAAAGTAACGGCTACTTCCCCGCGGGTCAGCGAGCTACGTGACCGATGGATGAAGTTCTGCCAGCGAGGCCGCTCCCATGAAGTTTGACTTAATCCATCAACGGGAATCGGGGAATGGATTGGTCTGTGACGTCGGTGAGGTGAGAGGAGGGTGACGAAGTCGTTTTCTTAACGGAATGGGTTAGGTTGCTTTCGGGAGGATTAAAAGTAGACACGTGTCCAAATTGGGGTGAAAGCGATTAATGAAGCTTACTCACTCGCACAAACTTAAGGGCGTGTTTGGTTGCGGGGTTTTGCGTGGTTGGTTGGGAGGTTTGGGATATTTTTTTAACTAATTTTTTTCCTTTTTTAATTACTTGCTGTTTTAAATTACTAGGTTCTGAGAGTGTGAGAAGAAAGTTTGGAAAACCTCTGATTTGTTGACGAATGATTGGATTCATCAATAAAGTAGTGTGTTTGGTGGTTTGTCAGTTTGATTTTTTTGGTTAACTTCTCCTCACCGCCATAAGTAGTCAAGGACAAGGATCCTCTCCGGATCCCTTTGTAAGCATCTGGAGATTAATTAATCGTGTCCGTTTATAGTATATCATATGATTAGAAATCATTTTAAATTTTAAATTGAATATAAATAGTACCTAATAAAAACTGACCGTACAATATACGATGAACAGACATGATTGATTGATTATCCGAATCCCCACAAAGAGGATCCTATTCCAATAGTCATAAAGATTGTCGACTCCATACACTCATTTTTACTTTTTACACATTTTTTGTTATTTTATATTTTTTGATATTCTTCAATTTCTTTGATTGGGCACCAAAAATTGTGAGAGATGTGTGGAAAGTAAAAAAGAATACGTGGATAACACATCTCTTGTCGCAAACATGGATTAAGACCGTGTTTCTGTATAATTATCTTTGAATTTTCTTCTTTTTAAATTATAATAGTTTATTATTTAGTATTTAGATATGATATTTTTCTTTATTTGTAAGTCAGAGATCTTAAGTTTAGATATTAGAAATAACGAGTTTACAACTAATTTATTACTCTATTTTTTTAGGATAAATATAATCGTTATATAAAAAAACTATAATATTTGGGATGTTGACTTGTAAAAATTGTATGCAGTTAGATGTGTTATTTTACATGAGATACAAAAGCATTAGTTTGTTATGTGATTCAGCAAGATTCATACGTACTTTTTAAATGCATTATACTTAACAAAATTAACTTGAGCAAAATTTGAGTTGTAATACAAAGACTGAGTAACCCAAAACAGCAAAAACTTAAGGAATGATATTAATATTTGGGAGTTTTAACGAAAAACTCATGGTATTGTTTACTTTAACGAAAAACCACATTTTTATACTAAAAAGTCAAACATGATACTATTCACTTTACCCTTTATTTTATCCTTATCATTAAAACTCGAAGTTTTCAAACACTTTTCGTTAGTTTTCTATTAATCTTTCCTTAAAATTAGTGCTCGTGGGAGGAACGAGAAACAATAAAGTTTACAATAAGGAGAAAAACTTAAGTAAGTTGCCTCATGCATCGTTCAATAACAAGGAGCTGAACTTCCGGTCCTTGCGCGTGGTATTGCATGAGTCAACCCTATTGAATAATATCTTCTACCCCGAGAGGTGTAAAAGATATGCCAAAAAGATGGAAGGGCGGCATCTCTATTAAAGCAAGAGGTGCAAATGAAATATCAGAAGGAAAAGTGACATCTCTTGGTACGGATGGATGGATTTTGTAAGAAAAATATCTTAAAGAGTCATCAATGTACATCAGACTGTATAAAACTGTGTCATACATTGGCGTACTCTAAAATTTTCAAGGTCGACAGGTCGTTTTATGCCTTGTTTTCATGTTTTAGAGACAAAAAAATTGGTATTGGAAGTATAACGAGTGAGGCAGATAAGTCCACACTTTCTATGATACACGATACATCCGTAGTCAAAGATCAAGCTACTTTGTCCTTAAGGCCTTCAAATTGCGTGGAGGGTGAGCTGACAGGAGTTTGAGAGAGAAAACACAGATGATCGGGAGGGAATCAATTTAGCATTCATCAAATAAGCTAGATTAACGGAGTTTAACCGCGTCATTAGAGCAATCCCTTGTGTATAAACACCACCATTAGATCAAATATACAATACGCGCCATACGGCCGCCTCTATACTATACAATCCCACCAAGGGAAATGAAAGAATGCTAAGGATACAATACAACAGTATATGATCTTCACATGAGAGAACGGAAAAATTCCCATGGTAGTGTTGTGAGCTGAAATTTTGGCGCGGAACAAAACCGAAGGTCACCCATGATTCTGATAGAGAAACTCAGAATGACTTGCTCTTTTTCGTATTACTCTGAATCTACTAGTTATTCAAGTAATGGCTTAAACTTGTGTGTGTTTCATCGTCCCTTAGCTTCGTGAGAGCTTTCTTTTCTATCTTCCGTATCCACTCCTTGCTCACATCGAAAAGCTTTCCAATCTCCTCGAGTGACTTGGGGTCGTAGTTGTTTAGTCCATATCGCAGCACCAACACTTGCCTCTCCTTCGAGTTCAAGCACTTCAGCAGATCATGAATGTCTTTCTTCATGTGTTGCCTCGTTACAGTTTCTTCAGGGCTCTTTATTGACTTGTCCGCTGTAAATTCCTAGATCATTAACACAAAACAGGTTTTCTAATTAACAAGCTAATTACACTACAACTTTCGACGAGATTTTCCAGTTTATTGCTTGTTTTACAAGGTTAGCATCCCAAACTATAAAAGCTTCGAAGTTGACATGTAAAGAATAAGATAATTTAAGTGTACAAACTAGCGAGACTAACGACATTGATCTTCATTTAGCACTTCCTATAAACAAAAAATATGTATTTAATGCGAATGCACGAGAGATGGAGAGGATTAGTTAGATCGTTACCATAAATGTCCCAGCAGAGCTATCCCACATCTTGTCATCTATCGAACCCACAACTCTCAAGCATGTGCTAGCTGATTTGATTCTCGCCAAAGAAAGACCTGTAATCTTTGCAATTTCATCATCGTCGGGGTATTTCATTTGGCTGTTGTAAGTGGCTTTGCGAGCTTTCTGTATCTGATTTATTGCCTTGCTTAGCGTGAACTAAAATAAAAACAACTCAAGGATCAAATGCCATCGCTCACTGAGATGATAATGTATGAAGAGTATTTAAAATAAGGGAGGAACATACAGGAATTTGGATCCCCCTAGCATGCCGTGCCACCAATCTTGACATTGATTTCTTTATCCAATACCGGACGTAGGTTGAAAATCTGTAACCCCTCGAGGGATCATACCTTTCTGCACCTTGCAGGAGACCCAAGTTTCCAGCCTGTGAAATAGGGGGAACTCAAGAGAGGGACTAATAAATTGAGAGTAAATATCATGGAAATACAAGAAGTAGTAAGTTTCGAGCAAAAAAAAAAAAAAGAATTTATGCATTGAGTTTTGATGTCTGAGTCTACCAAAGCTGTTTTTTCAGCGATCAATAACGAAATGTCTCGAACTTAATCATATGTAAATTATTTCACGAAAAAGTTTACTGAGAAGTATCTTTTATAAACTAGACAAAACAGTTAAATGTTATATTGCAACAAGCGGAACAACCACAAAATAGTTATAGGTTTCACAAACCTGCAGTAAATCATCCATGGCTACTCCTAGCCCTCTATAGCTTCTAGCTAGGTATAGGACTAAGGAGCGAGTGCTCCTTATAAGCTCATCCTGGCAATACCAACCAAAATGCAATTTCTGTAACAGCACCTTCTTGTGAACTCCAGCTGCTTCCGCCCAGCAACTTAAGGTAGCTACGGTACCAGTTTCCTTTTCCAAAGTTGCCTTAACTCTCTCCAAGTTGGCGATCACCTGTTAAGATACAAAAGTAAAGCTGGTAAAGACATCCTTGAAGTAAGGAAGGAAAGCTTCATTTTAATCTGTATGTTGAAAGATAAGTACAACCTTAACCCCGGTTGACAGTTCTGCCTCATTTAGAACAATTGTAAGTCTTCTCCTTCGAGAATTTGATGCTCTTTTTGCTGATGAAACAGTAGGCGGCTTAAAACCTTCCCAAGTTGTTTTAGGAGACAATAATTCAGAAGAAACTCTAGCATTATCTGATGCTCTTTTCCTTGATCTTCGTTCTTCCTTCTTCCCAGACCAAACAATAGTCTTGCCTCTGTCATTATCTACTTTCCTATCCATCTTATACTCTTCAATGGGTACCGTAGGTATGTCAGACAAATCGAAAAAACTTGATGATGTAAGAGTTCTCGACAGATAGGCATTGAATAACTGTAGAGCTCCAAGCCTTCCTAACTGCGAAAGTATCTCATTTTCCAACTTTAACACATCCGAATTAGCAAAAGTCTCCTCCAGAGCATCAAGATTTTTCAGTAACAAACTAAAATGAGCTGCACTGCAAGCTTCTAATCCTTTGCTGGATCTAAAGTCACCGTCAGGCATCTGGTTATTCCCAGTTGTATTTGATGAACTACTCTTTGGCACCCTCCTAAATCTTATCTGAGAGGCGAAAGTCCTGGGTAAGATTTTCATCTACTAAAAACAAGGAAAACATAGTGCCCTTAACACTCTGCAAATTGTATGCAACAATTCAATAAAAGGCAAACTATCACCTCTTCCAAATTTGAGAAGCCATCCTCTAAGATTTGTGGGGAAGCAGATGAGCAAGAGTAGATTTTCAGAGTATCTTTACCGGAAGTCTCGCCTTCCTCAGAAATAATTGACAGAAATGACAGCCTTGCTGAGTTGAAAGAGCCCTCCCTACCTCTAACTGTGTCATTTTATATTGAACATCATAAATACAAAAATATTTGACAAAAAAATCGGGCAAATACCAATGTCACTTATGTTAACAGATAAACAGGAAATTTAGGTTTAGCAAATACCTCGTAAAAAAAATACTTCTTTTGTGGAATTAAACATTCTCTTTCATTTAGGTTTAGAAAGAAATTTAATTATGATTATGTCCAAATAAGAAAATATGTCATGGTTGCAGGAGTCTATCCATCGCATATAGGCTTTAAGAATTAAACTCACCAGAAGCAGAAGAGAGCTTGGAAGGAGAAGAAGCAGTTTGCCAGTGAGAACGCTGTAGTGGGAAGCCGGACTTGAGGAGGTTCAGCCTAAAACCAAACCCCATTGCCTCCTTTGGGTGTCTTTCTTCTTGGCAGCTAAAAGTGGTAGAGAAATAGGGTCCATTAAATCCTCATTCCTCATCAGCCACCAAAAAAATCTTCATGGGGTTTTGTTTCCTCGACAAGTAATAAATTCCCCAACTATTTCTTTCTTTTTTTTTCTATTTTTTCTTTTGACTTGCTGTCCACCACCGATTCTTCATCTGTTTAAACGTTTGGGTGAACTCTGTTTTTTCACCTGTTTGTTTGTTTGGGCTTTCTCGATTGTTGGGCTTTTCTTCTCACTCACTCTGTGATCGAGGACTGCAAGAAACAATAGGCCCAGGAGCTTGTGAATAAGAAAGAAAAAAGCCCGGGAAGTTGTGGGACCGGTGGCCGTCTAATTAAGGAAAATTGTTTGGTAATCCTTGAGCAATTAATTATTCAACTAATAGTCACTTAGTACTACGATCTAATGATATTCCTTTTTATATATGAGTGAGAAATCTTAGGTTCGATTCTTGCTAAAATATTCAACTAATAATACAAAATAAAATCCTATATATAAAGGTAGTGCTATCTGCACACTTATTTTTAATATTCACACACCCTTACCAATTTCAGACTATCGAATCGACTGAATTGAAGAAAATTAATGACAAAAAATTAACAAGGTTGTGTGGGAGATTAATGAGTGTATTGGAAGTAAAAATGAGCGTGTAAATAACATTATTCTATATAAAATCTGGTATACGATCAATGAACTGCGTATTTGTGCAATCACAACTAAAATTGACATCACCCAACCTCATTATTGATCTTCCTCGTGGAAAGAATCTCACATTACAGTTGAACGTACATAAGAATTACTCTTAGAGGAGGAATACTTCATTGATATCACATGATACACATCTATTGAATACTAAGAGTAATTTTTAAATACGTGATAAATATTCAATAAACCAAAACGTTGCTAAGGCCATGCATTTGTTTCAAGACAGAATATTATCCTGGGTACAAACCAAAGCATCGTGATCCATGTCCAATGGCTATAAAAGAGTGCAAAAAATAAAAACGAATAAAAGGAACAGGATTCTCTCCTGACTTTGTGAGGATTTTAATATCCTTTAATCGTATCCGTTCATCGTTACGACTAATTTTCATCAGGAACTGTTTGTGTTCATTCGAAGAAAAGAATATGAAGTTCTTATTATGTTACACCCTTTTTTACTTCTCACATACCCTTGTTAATTTCTGTCAGCTGATCTTCTTCAATTCATCCGATCCGACGGCCTAAAACCAAAAAGGTATGGGAGAAGTAAAAAAGGATGTGTGGATATCACACCCCTTATGTTATTTATGGTATGTGTTGCATAATTAACCTAAAAGCTTTCTAAAGATTCGATAATACAACGTGGCAATTGGCCAACATGCAACAAAGCGAAAACAAAAATAAATTAAATAATACAAAAGGGCGTAATTTTTTAATAAATCATGTAACACATGCAGGAGAATTACGTGTCAAACCGTCAAAGTCGTTTGCTACCCAGTAGAATCGTAGATGCAAATTTCAAAGCTTCTGGATACAAAAACAACCACTACCAGCGCAACATATGACATTTCCGTAATTAACTTCAAGACCAAGGGCTATTAACCACCAACCCCATCAGCAATGGTTCGCTCCAGTTCGCGGTACGGACCCATCTGCCCGACGCCAAAGTCCCGAATCGAAGGCGAAAGATCACAAAAACCCACATTTCATATTGCGATTCGCGAGCTCGTGCGACTTCCAAAAGTCCACAACCTCTCGCATTGACGGAAGATTCCGCGGATTTGCAGAGCATGGCGACGATGGATGTGGAGATCGGCGGCGATGGAGTCGTGCGGAAGGAGGAGCCGCCCCCGAACGAGATGAAGCACAGAGGGAGCAAGAAAAACGCGGGGAAAAAGAAAAGGAGCAAAAGCAAGGGGACGATGACGACGAGCGGAAAAAAAGAAACGTTTTCTTACATGCCCAAGTTTCGGGGTTTCAGATCGAAACCCGAAACGGATAAGAATGGGGGTTTCGAGATGAAGGTGGAGGATCAAACGGGTGAAAAAATGAGTCCGACCCATTTGATTATTTTGGTGAATGGTCTCATCGGCAGGTAAGTGAAAAATGTACTCTGTTTTCTGAGTCTCAGTTCCGTTAATTTGAATGTGGGTTAGGCCAGTTGGCGAGGGTGGTGAACCCTCGGCCTTGCACCCGAGTTCAAATCCTGCTCTCTGTAGATTAGAGTAGTTTAGAATATTGCTTGCATCGAAAGAAAGGAAAAAAAAATGAATGTGGGTTGCTTGAGGGTTGAGTTGATTTTGTGCATTTACGGTGTAGTGCTAAGAATTGGAAATATGCAGCAAAGGAGTTTCTGAAGAGATACCCAGAAGATGTTGTTGCTCACTGTGAGTCCTTTTCTTATCAAAGTTGCTTGCTTTGGCAATATGTTTTTTTTTTTGGTTTTTAATAAATTACTACTTGATAAACCCATGAAATTAGACTGTACGAAATACGAATGGCATTTCCAAGCAATGAAGTGAGTATGCTAATTAATTTGCAATTTTGCATTGCAGGCAGTGAATGCAATTCTTCAATGTTAACATTTGATGGTGTTGATGTGATGGGAGAGAGATTAGCAGAAGAGGTGGGTTTTTTCTTTTTTTGGATTTGTTCAGTTTGAACCTACTTGTTTATCATTTTTCATTTGAATTTGAATGATGGGTGTTTGATCTCGTATTCGTTGGCTTGGTTCGTATATGAAGGCATTATGGAGTTAATGGCTATTGTCATTGTTTATTTTCTCAGGTTATTTCTGTGATAAAACGTCACCCGAGTGTACAGAAGATCTCGTTTGTTGGTCATTCGTTAGGTGGGCTTATAGCAAGATATGCCATTGGAAGGCTTTATGAACGAAACAACACCGGAGAACTATCTCAAGAAAATGGAGAGCATAGGAGAGATGGAGTTGAGGATCCCTTGCTGAAACAAAAAGTCCAACGCAAAATTGCTGGACTGGAGCCCATGAATTTTATAACGTCCGCAACTCCGCACCTCGGTTCCTGGGGGCATAATCAGGTGAACCAATTTGGTTATGAACTTATGATATAATGCTTATTCTATGTTATATCATCTGTAGTTTTGTTTAGAAATTAAAGTTTACCTTTTTGGTGCCATTTTATGGTAGAACTATGAGATATTGTTTTCGTTGAATGAAGAATTAGGTATTTATTCACATATCTACCAACATCTTGAAAGATGATGAATGGTAATTGGGATTTCTCCCCCAATTCGTGACATTTTTCTGGACTTCCAAGACTTATGTGAGGGCGGAATTATATGAATTGCCTTAATCTAAACAATACATGCAAACTTGAAGCTTCAGAATTTCTTTAATGAGGAGAGAATTGGTACAGAATTTCTATAGTTCTTGATTATGTGTTGGTTTAATATTTCAGGTTCCAGTGTTTTGTGGCGTAAAACCCCTTGAAAAAGTGGCGGCTCGTACTTCATGGTGTCTAGGTAGAAGTGGAAGACATCTGTTTTTAACTGATAGGAATGATGGAAAACCTCCCCTTCTTCTTCAAATGGTCCATGACACTGAAGATCTCAAATTCATGTGAGTCCTCATCAATAATTACAGCTTCTTCTTTTTCGTAATATATGATCGTCTATTGTCGTTCATAATTCTAGAACTTGCAATCATATCTTCTTGTCTCTACAGATCTGCACTGCAGTCCTTCAAGCGCCGTGTTGCCTATGCAAATGTTCGATTTGATCGTATCCTTGTCATTTGTTTGTGCTTTGTGTTTCTTTTTATTTTCTATTATTTGGCGTTGTTGAAGGGTACATGTTGGGAGATAATTTGGCGTCTTTAAATGTAGGTAAAAGTTTGAGTGAGTTGAACTTTCAATTTGCACTGACAAGTCTGTTTATTACTATGTCCGTCATGTATGTGAAGCACTTAACAACTCTTATAGACCTTGTGGGATGGAGTACATCATCTCTACGGCGTAAGAAGGAGCTGCCAAAGGTATTTCTGAAGCTACTCACGGGTGCTTTATTAGTGTCTGGAGTTAATCTAACATGAACTTTTCTATCAGCTTAAAAATTTATCCAGAGATGACAAATATCGACATATTGTAAATGTGGAGACAATTAAAAGTCCAAGTCCTCAAGAAGAATTACCGTTGGAAGCCATAGCCAGTGGCCGCGAGAAAATTGACTTCGAAGGTATTCTATTTGTGTATCTTGTTTGACTAAAAACTTATTTCCAGTGGTTCATTGCTCTCTGAAGCTTATTCCAGTTTTAGCACGAAGGAATATCTACTCATAGGGTTCCATGTTCCCACGGGATTATACGGGTATAGGACATGCACTAGTTGTAGACAAATTGAAAGAAAAACGTTGGAAATTCTGAGTACCTTAGCAGATTATTTTTAAATATGTGTAGGCTGATTAGTAGTTCTATGGGACTAAATTGATGTTGTAGTAATCATAAATTTGGAGGGAGAATAAGTTTATGTTGCGAGAGGCATCCAATGTAGATGGTTTTGTTTTGAATAAAACAAGTTGGTATTTATATCTCTAGTTGTCGCATTCATCCGATAACCCAATTTTATGATGTCAACCCATTGATTGCCTTATCACGAGGTTGTACTTCTTAGTTCCATGACATTTTATTCACTAATTTCGCAACACGATTGCAGAGGAAATGATCAGAAACTTGACCAAGATGAGCTGGGAACGGGTGGATGTGAACTTCAGCGGAAGTAAACAAAGATACCTTGCACACAGTACCATTCAGGCAAGTCGATGCTTTCTTTTCCTTGAAATTCATTGTGTTAACAAAAAAATCTTGTAATGCAGTTGGAAAGATTAGTCAAAAGGCTTCAGAAATTCACCATTGCCGTTATTTTTCTTATTCGTTTCACATTGCAGGCTGAGTTTGACATGCGTTACGGTTTTTATTGTGTTGCAGGTGAAAAACACTTGTCTACACTCTGATGGGGCTGATGTGATCCAACACATGGTTGACAATTTTCTTGTGTGAAATGTGCCAATTCGTTATCAACTCAAACTCAAAGCCAGCAGAATTGCATGCCCTACAACAACATTGGCTTCGGAAAGAGAAGCCAAGGATTGAGGTTCTGGGATCGTGCTTGGAGGGTGTGTTTGGAAGATTCCAAGCCTCAGGTGAGCTTAAGCGTGGGGATCTGAAGTGGACATTGAGAGAGCAAGCATAAAGCCGGTCGGTTCGACAACCAAGTACAGTACGTACCTGGAAAAGAGAGGCAATGTGAACTTCCTGAGGCAGGTAGTAAGATTTGGATGTGACAATACGAGTGTATGACCTGTTGTCTTGTATCAACATCACTCATAAAACTCAAAAGCATGTTTAAGTGCTTTTAACATCAGTAAAAGTGGACAAATTCATTGTAGTAGATCTTCCTGGCAAGCATAAGCAGCACGTGAGAGGGAAGTGGACTGAGGGATTCGCTAGTACTGGGCTCACAGCAAGCCCATTTCTAAAACTCAATGCGCTAGCCATTGTCATCCATTGATCGCCGCGCCTCTTGGTTATGTTATGGTTTAGTGAGGTGCGCCCAACTAGAGCCTTTTGAACAGTAACTATGTTGTGCGGCTTAGATTTATTGACCGTTGCAGTCCAACGGTAAGTTTTGAATTTTTTTTTCAACGGCAACTTTTAAATTCAAAAACTCAAATCCAATTTAATTAATTTTAACGGTAATAAAAAAGATTCAACGGTTCAAATAGGAATTTAACAATCAAAATAATATTATTAATTAATCCAAATCAGATCCAATAATAAAATTCTTCCAAAATCCTAAAAATACCCATTAATTTGTTCACTAATCCATAAAAAATAAAAAAAAATTTAAAAAAAATCAACGTTCTCGTATTTCAACTATGGCTGATTCGGTTCGATCCCGAACCCAAAGTATTCAAGAAAGAATAGTAAATACCCTTTCCACCAAATCCACGATCCTGACCGTTGAAATTTGATTTAACAGCTACAGTTATTATAACTTTTAAAAGGATCCCCTGTTTATTATAAATTTTAAAAGGATCCCCTGTTTATAGCCGTTAAATCAAATTTTAACGGCCCGGATTCCGGACTAGGATCCCCTTCCGGTAAATACCAAATCCAAGTTTTCTCAAAATTTGGTAATACCGAAATTATTTTTATTTTTTAGTTCGGAATTGGGATCGGGATCGGTAATGACAAACAAATTTCAATAAAAGATACAGATAAACAATTGAATTTCAAATTCAAAAACCCCAATTTCAGAGAACCTAATTTGAAACCCAAAACCCTAATATCAAAAACTTCAATTTTAGAAACCCTAATTTGAAATGCGAATCACCATTTAAGAATCCCAATTTCAGAAACCCTAATTCAATTTCAGAATTCCTAATTCGAAACCCTATTCCCTATTCAAGGGGGGTGTATTCAATTGGGATTTTGAGGGATTTTAATTCTTTTAATGAATCTAGGGGTATTTAATCATGATTTTAAGTGATTCTCTAAAATTCAAGGTGTATTCAATTAAAATTTTAAGATAGTTTATTAAAATCCTTAGAAATCCAAGTATATTCAATTAGGGTTTTAAAGAAGTTTATAACATTCCGGGTGTATTCAATTAGAAATTAATTTTAAAGAATTTGATAAAGTTGAGGAATTAGAGGGAATTGGAGAGATTTTGTAGTGTATTTTAAGCATCCACAAATTTCACCTCTCCCCATGAAATTTTGAGGGAATTGAATCAAAATTTTATATGAAATCTCTACAAATCAATTAAACTCCATAAAAATCCATGGATTTATAAATCCATTAAAATCTCTCAAATTCTCAATTGAATACACCCTCCTAAGAACCCCAATTTCAGAAAGTCTAATCCAATAAAACCCTAATTTGAAACCCTAATCCCCATTTTAGAATCCCAAATTGAAACCCTAATTAAACTTGACGAATAAAAGTGAAAATTTCTTGCTTTGAGCAAGACTCAATCAAGAAGGAAAGTCGGAGAGAGACTAAGTGTTGCCGGAGTCAAGATCAGGTGGCTGTGGCTCATGTGGGCAGAGTTGAGAAAGTGACAGAAATCGGGAAAGAGGACTGAAGAACCGAAGTACTGAAGAGAGGCCTGAGGAGACTTGGGAGAGTTGAGTCGAGATTGAGTGAGGTGAGGTTGATTGAGAGGGTATTGGTTTGGTACTGAGATGATTTTATAAAAAGTTGGTATAAAAAAAAGCTAAGCTTCAAAAGGTGTTTGGTAAATACTTAAAAAGAGCTTATTTTCATAATTTTGAGTAAAAAAAGTTGAAAACATGAAGCAGTAAAAATGAGCTTATTCTCACAGCAAAGCAGAACCAGCTTTTTTTTTAAAGTACAGTAATACCAAACCAACTCAGAGTGACTTGATTTTAATTTCACGATTAAGATTAACTCTGAAACAATCCGACAGCATTAATAATTTGGAATCTTATATATTATGCATTTTAAATTAAAATTTTATTTATATTTAATTCGGTTCGAGTCAGTCTTATCAAATGAACCCACATTCGTACTGATTCTCGTACCGAAAGTGTCGGTTTCGAGTACTGAATAATTCAGTATTTTCGATTGGGTATTCCTTCATTTCGATTTTTTGGTCAGTTTCGATTTTTTTGGTATTTTTCTCTACCACTATATTTCACTATCAATTTCCTCGATCATTCTATTCTCCTTTTAAATTTAGCTTATCTGGTAGACAAAGAGAGCGTTAGAAATTCCAATTGCCTTCTTTCTTGTTTTTAGTATTTTTATTGGAACAACATGCTTGAAGTATTCTTGTGTAATCTCTTTGTTATTCATGTAATGTTAGGAATTTTATGTAATGTCAATTTTATTTGTGTGCACATCATAGATATTGTGATATGCAATCCAGTGATCCAACTCTAATTTATTTATTTTTTTACATCACAATGTTCGTAAGAATAAAACAAGATTATACAAACATTAATTCTAAAATTGATAGAATAAAAATTCAACAAATTATAAAGTAGGAGGTGTGAATTATAGGTCTCGTCATTGGAGGAAAAAACTGAAACCTAATACATGTAGATGAATAGTTGAAAATAGGAGACTAAATTTTAGGATTTCCCGGCTTAGATTGAATTGGAGATAAGTCTTAGAAGTCCGATATGTCCTACAGTTTGGATTAGAAATATATCGTTGTGGTTTTGGATTCCTAGTCGAATACTCCTTGTCGACGTACACACACATATATATAAACACCAAGGGGAAGGAACTTTTGCTGGTATACCATTCGACAACTCTCAGTTCCAGCAAACCAAACATGTCCACCTCTTCTCTTGGAAGCGCCACCAACATCAATTCACCACCACGTCCTCCCTTGAAGGAGAGGAAGTTGTCGTCATCTTCTTCGGTGGAGGAGGCTCCAAGTGATCCTCGTCGCCGGTTCTCTGTCCTAGGGGAGAACCCTAAGACCACCACCACCTACGCCGCCCTTCAATATCCACCTGATGTAAAAACCATCTGCATCAAACTCCAAGGGGAATTTCAGTACTGCTGCGACTTACCCGAAGAAATCGTGCGTGAAATCCTGTTGAGGTCGTCCGTCAAATCTTTAGTTAAATGCTGCGCCGTAAGCAAGTCATGGAGATATATGATCCAAAGCTCATCCTTCATTGCCGCCCATCTCCGCCGCAGCCAAAGTCCAAATACCGACGACAATGATATTGGTCGTCTCCATCTATTATGGTCCTTTAATGATTATTTGTTGTATTGGGATAAGCCTGCTTCTGCTTCTGCTTCTTCCTTCAGCATTAATGCTACCAATACCAAGAAAATAACTCCCGTGACTTACCAACCGGCTTACAAAGGAGGAAGAAGCAAAGTGACTCCTTCAAGTTACGGTCTGGTTGGGACTTCCAACGGCCTCATATGCTTTGCTAATGACATCCCCAAATTCCCCATAATAATTTGGAACCCTTCGGTTAGAAAGTTTGTGACTTTGCCCCCTCCTTACACGTATAAACGGGTTAGACCTACTTATGCGTTTGGCTACGATTCGAGCACCAATGACTATAAGGTTCTAACAATTTTTAGGAATGATCGTTATCGTTCTAGTGGTCCTGCCAGGGACACCCCAATCGAAGTCAAGGTTTACTCCTTAGCCAGGGGCTCCTGGAAGACTCTCAGTCCTCCTCCACCAGCTTCTCCTGCTGTTTCTCTTCAACGTTTATATCATAAGACTGTTTTCGTCCGTGGTGCCGTGCATTGGATCCTACGCCACGACCGAGACTGCAACAATGATGTCATTGCGTCGTTTGATATGGCCACTGAATCGTTCAGCGAGATTGAGTTGCCGAAATCATTGACGAGAAAAAGGTTGCTCCGTGGTGCCTCTCATTTTGTTCTTTCGGCACACGAGAATTCCCTCGCCTTGGTTCAGTTTCCTTGGCATTACTCGAGATTCGGAGAAAATACTTGCTGCCTCAGTTTATGGGTGATGCAACAATATGGTGTGGTGGAATCGTGGACTAAATCATCCCGCGTGGTGCTGTCCAAGGGCCCTGAATCACTCTCTTTAATCTTCCATGTTGCTTATGTTGGTTCTAAAGGCAATGGAGAAAAAGTCTTCCGCATGAGTAGTAAGAATAGTATAAGACTGGTAACGGTGGATTTTAAGACCAAACAAGTTAAATATTCTGGAGAAGGAGAGGGAAAATACGAATCCATGCATGCTTTTGTAGAAAGTCTTGTCTTACTGGACCAATTTAATGCTTATTCTTACTAAATGATAGATGATGAATTTTTTTTTTTTTTTAAAGTTTGATTTTTGAAGTGTTTTTTTTCTTCGTAAAGAATCATGAGTCTCTACATTTAACATCGATGCATTTATTCGCATTCAGCACGATCTCAACCATTAGATTAATTTACCGAATTTCAATATGTCCGCGTCAACGTAATTGTATTAAACCATTTACACAGTATCACTCACCCGTCTCTCCCTCCCTCAGTTTGCTTTTCCTTCTCAATCAGGTGCGATTGTTCCCATTATATCATAGGGTTTTTTTTAGTAAACAATAGTCTCTGAAACTAACATAGCTCCTTATATCATAGGGTTTTTTTTTAGTAAACAATAGTCTCTGAAACTAACATAGCTCCTCACTTTTTTCATTGAGATTGAAAGTTGATATAAGTCGTTCCTGATATAACTCCTCACTTTTTCCATTG
Source organism: Malus sylvestris (assembly GCF_916048215.2). Lineage (NCBI taxonomy): Eukaryota > Viridiplantae > Streptophyta > Magnoliopsida > Rosales > Rosaceae > Malus > Malus sylvestris. The sequence goes on along the minus strand of NC_062267.1, from coordinate 8,914,985 downwards.
AGATTGAAAATCGATATAAGTCGTTCCTTTGGTCATTGCTTGAAAATTTCTGTTAAATTAAGGGTATTTTTGTCTAATCAATGGACAAATTTATGGACCAATTCTGTTGATTTTCAATATCAAGGACCAAATGAGTTGCGTCAATCTTTAAAGACCATTTTAACTTAAAAACCTAATATCATATTGATTATAACAATCAAACCTGAAATCCCATAAACCTATGAATAAATTATGGCCTCCATTAGATTATAGTCCAATTTTAACCATTGAATGGTCATGGATAATCCCATAAATAATGGCATCAGATCGTCTTTCTCCTATTTTTTCAGTTTATCTATCTCACCTTCTTTTTTTAATATTATCTCTCTTTGCACCAAAAATTATAGATGGAGAAAAAACTTAATTTGGTGTGCTTTATCTCTTTTTCCGAAATTATAAAATCCCATAAACTTGAAAAAGCTTTCAGACTGCAGATTTTTTTCTTAAATTCCGTTTGGGCAGTATTTCAGGGAAAAAAAAAATGAAGCGGCACTTTTGGTTTGTCAGATGAGACATAGAAAAAGGAAAATTGCAGACGAGAAAAATATGAAACGGAATGAGAAAGAGAGACGGTTGAGTGATGATTCGGTGTAAATGGTGAGTTTTACTTCAATACAACTATTCTGTTTTGGATTGATTGTCCTCGATCTCTGTCTCAATTCCTAAGGTTTGTCTCAATTTTCTTGAATTTGTCTCAGCCTTTATGCACTTTTCTTTCACCAACGGTTTTTTCCATCGTGTATCCTCAACTACCAACCGCTGCGACTCGACTCGGGTGCTTCTCCTCGGCAGCACCCTTGGGTTATGAGTGGCTGTTAAAGTAGAATTAGCACTATTTAGTAGGATTATGGGAGCGCTCATTGCACGGGTGACTCGCTCACCCCCATTTTTCGTTGATCTAGTTGGTTTGTTTGGTTCATTCTCTTGGTGGCGGTAGCCATGCGATGGAGGCACATCGGCTGACTTGGTGGTGGCTGCTGGTTTCCTCTCCATTTTTAGGATTTTTTGTTGTTTCTAAATTCTTGTTGTGTTTTCCATTGTATTTTCTTTTTCATGTTGATCTTGTATTTAGGTTGTGAACTGCCTTTTGGGTTTTCTTCTCCTTGTATTAATCTTTTTATTCAATGAATGTAACTTAGTATGACAAAAAAAAAAAAAAGAGGTTAAAATCTTGCTAATGCGAAAGTGTACTGATGCTAAATATAAAGATTCGGGATGTTTCACTAAGATAAATGGTTGTTAGGGAAATACACTAGTTAAAGAATTTTTCTTTTGGATCAAAGGCGATTCAATGTGCAAAGAATATTGCTTGTGTTTCTTTCATTGGGGAACATACTTGTCTTCTCATTTACGATTAACGTATCTTAACCAAGCGAATATTATAATCAAAATTGTTCATTCTCTTTATAATCATCTAAATATCATACATGCAAAAATCATTCAATTTGAAGATTTTTTAATCATCTATACGTCTCAAACCACTCAAAGATTTTGTGACTAAGTAACAAGTAATACCCCGGTATTTTACTTGTTATATATCACAAGTTATGGTTGATGCAATAGCATGGTGCGGTGGAATCGTGTACTCAATCATACCGCATGACGCTCCCCAAGCCAGTCTATCTTCCATCTTGGTTCCAAAAGCAACGGTGAACAAGTGTTCACAAGTGTTGATGATGAATACACACACGCGCGCACACACACATATATATTGTTAAATAGTATACGGTAAAGCATTGTTTTATTGATTGATAAATAAAACCAAATACAAAGAGTCCTTTAAATAGTGAAAACCTAAAGCAAACCCTAGACTAAAACAATAAAGTAATTTAAAACTTAATGAGCAAGTGATTAATCCTTGGCCCGCAAGACAACTAATTTAAAAACTAATAATCTAAATTCCAACACCCCCCGTCAAACTCATGGCGGTACACGACATGGGTTTGCTAAAGTGATGTGGATGCAAGCTCCATTATACTATCTTCCGATGCCAATTCCAATACGAAATTCCATTGGTGCAAGTGCAAGATCCCAAATTCTAGTGCCAGTGCCAGTGCAAGATTCCAATGCCAGTGCCAGTACCAGTGCAAGATTCCAATGCCAGTGCAAGATTCCAATGTCAGTGGCAGTGCAAGACAAATACTAATGCTAGTGCAAACTTTCAATCCAAGTTCAAGCTACCATGCCCAATCATCCTTTCTAGATTCAGATTCTGAATCATTTGCAATATGCAAAAGAGAAGGCACAACTGCTGCTACATGTGGTGGTTTATGTGGAAATCCATGTTTTTGAGATAACTTGGGACATTGGGATTTCCAATGCCCTTTCCCTTTACAATAAGAACACTCATCCATAGCAACACCAGTTTTATTACGAGGTCTCGGCCCAATTGTCGCAGCCAATGCTGAAGTGTTTGACAACGATGAAGAGAGCCTATGCGACTGCACACTTACTTTTTTGGCTTGTAACTCATTAAGAACATAATCAACAGATGGAAGAGGAGTTCGATGTAGAATGGAGCTACGGAGTGTCTCAAACTCATCCCGAAGAGGCATTAGAAACTGAACAAGACGTTGTTCTTCTCTATATTGACAATAAAGCTCGACGATGCCAAGTCCTTTAGGTTCAATCAATGCAAGTTGATCCCAAAGATTGGTCCTTTCATTATAAAAAACTTGAATACTCTTATCACCCTACTGAATTGCACGAATCTCCATTTCTAGTTGATACCTCTTAGCAAAATTTGCCTTGGTATACAACTTTGCTAAGTGATCCCAAATTTCCTTACACGTTGAGAACTTAGCAAGTTGCATTCCAATAGTCAAATCAACAGAATTATTAATCCAAGTAATAATCTTTGAATTATTCATCTCCCATGCAACAAACAATTCAACATGTTTCTCATCTTTAGGGTTATTCGGAATAGAAACCATTCCAGAAACATAGCCCCACACTCCTTTTCCAATCAAAAAATTCTTCATCACATACGCCCAATACACATAATTATTTCCATTTAATTTCACACCAATGGTTTGTAGGGAATCATCCTTTGCAGATGCCATGACAACACTAAGGAAAAAGATACCTGATAGCAAGCAGGTGACTTACTGGTGCAGACTGATGCAAGTGCAAAGATGCAGATTCAAAGGGTGTGGGTGCGAGGGTTTCAAGGCTTATGAGCACGAGGGATGACAGGTTGCATGTCAAGTTGCAAGTACAAACTCGAGAATACAAAGGTGCAGGGCGGCGAAGCGGTGTGCGATGGTCCAGTTGGCTGCGATGATTGCAGCGATTCAAGCAGGTGCAAATTCAAGCCGATGCAGGCAGGTTGCAGTCGAAAGCGTACATATAGGTGCATTGGTGCAGGGCGATCTGGTGCTAGTGGTGGACTCACGAGTTGACGAATCACTCAGGCTGACGGCACCGAGACAGGTCCAGCGAACCTGCTCTTGATACCATGTTAAACAGTATACGGTAAAGCATTGTTTTATTGATTGATAAATAAAACCAAATACAAAGAGTCCTTTAAATAGTGAAAACCTAAAGCAAACCCTAGACTAAAACAAGAAAGTAATTTAAAACTTAATGAGCAAGTGATTAATCATTGGCCCGCAAGACAACTAATTTAAACTAATAATATCTTTTTCTTTCTTTCTTTTTTAAATATTTTTTTTATTTTTTATCATATAGTACGTTCTCAAAACTATTGTAACCGAAAAGAAAAAAAAACCTCAAAACTCCTTTTTCATAGTCAAAATACTTAATTAAAAAACACCGTTTTGGAGAGCACAGAATTTTTTCGAACTCAATGTACTTGACTATCATTACATCCAAATTAACAGTTGACAAATAATATAATTTTTTATAGTTTGATCGTTGAAGTGTTTTTCACTGAAATAAATCGTTGTAAGAGAATTAAGCACAATAGTTTGTAAAGTTTTTTTTCCCCCTCCTTTGGCAATAGATTAAACACCCTCCCAACTGGCTGTGATTTATAATCCTACTGTGATCAACAGAAGGTATAAGATTAAATTTCTTGTAATGTCATTGGACAAATTAATGGTATCCATGCGATCGATGTGATGCAATTCAGAGATATGAAATTTGTTTGAAGTTTGGAACTAGAACTAACTAGGCTGCATCATATATATATATATAGGAAGCTATCTTAAGGGAAGAGATCTCCATTTAAAAAAAAAAATAAATAAATAAAGACACCCTCTTGATCGTTAGATTTAGCTTTAATGAAATTATGTGGCTTGTGATTTAATCTGAACCACAAAATTTCATTAAAGCCAAATCTAACGGTCAAGAAGGTGTTCTTATTTTTTTTTGAAAAATGAAGATCCGTTTCCTTAAAAGGCCATATATATGAGAAGGTGATTAGTAATAGTTCTTGTGCAGACAAAGAACGGAAAAAGACATATATAGAATGAGCTCATCGTCATCACTGTTGGATTTTGGAACCTGCCAGTTTTCATGGCGTTACAGTTTGTTTAGCACTTTTGCCACAATTTCCTTCAGACTTCTTCACCTGTGACTAAAAGTTTGTTACTATTCAGTGTATTTTTTTTTTTTGGCAAACTACTATTCAGTGTATTCTTTCATTGTTTCAGATATACATTATAAGAGTCCTTTTTATTTGTACACATTATGTGTTTACTGTGTCGAGTTAGTAAGATTCTTGATTACGTTAAGATTTTTAGTCATGTATATAATGAACGGATCGAGAATCTTATTAATTTGACACATATATGAAAGGGTTGTGAAACCGAACGTGAAGCGCGCGCATGCAAGTTATGCTTTGAAAAACAATACCATGCACAGTTAAATCGATGAGTTGTAAGGGAAGAAATTTCTGCAAGTACTTTTTCATTTTCTACCCACTCCTTTTAGTTTTAACCGTTGATTCTCCTTTCATTTCAATAGTTAGAAAAAGAACAAAGTGAGAAATGTGTTTGAGGTGAAAAAATTAGTGTGCAAAAAGGATTTCCTATAGTCCTGTATTGTATTTAGGCTAAATCACTTAAAAAAACAATAGAGGATTATTGAGCTCAACCCTCTAAACCACTTGAATCGAACATAGCCTGAATTTTCCTAAACGAACCAAAACATATCACTTAACAGTTGTTTGGTTTGTTCATTAACTTAAAGTAAAATAAATCAAATCAAATCAGAGCACGTACAAACTCTAATGTAAACTCATTTTTTACTCATATTTTTAGAATGATTTGTTTTCAGTAATCCTGCCTATCAAATAGTAGACATTTAAACAATTATAACTGTTGAATTTCTTAAAATCAACCTTCGCCTTTTATTTTCTAGCCTACTTTGTAATCCTAAACCGTTGACGAAAATTGGTTTTGGGATGGAGCTTCGTATGAGTTGATTCCATGCGATGCATGATGTGAGCTGAGCAATGTCGTAGCAAAGATGTGGTGAAAACTTGGAAAAGCATTGATTGATTGTCTTGAAAGATGACAGCTTTTTAAGGGTCCGATCAGGACCAGAGTTTTCCAACTCCAACTCTGTCCCTTTGATTTTTGGCTAAAAACAAGCAACCGTCTGATTTGATGACGCAGGGCTTCTTTTCCATACACGGTTATTTGGGAACTTGATGAATAACTAATCCCGTTACTATTGCGCACGAGGTACAAATCCAATTCCAAACCGACGGCTCAGATTCGATCAAGGACAAGTGTTGTCAGAATCTGATGGAAGGAAAGAAACTTGTCTAAGCAATTTTTGGGTGTCCCCAAAATCCAGTTTCCTCTATGCACGCCCAGAAATAGTATCTTTCTGGGGAAATCTATGGAATCCAACGTCCATGGTACTCTTTTCGAGAAATAAAGAAACAAACAGAGCACTCTAGCGTGTTGAGATGGAGCACCCCAGATTCTCACAATCCATTAAAAAAAAAAAAAGAAAAAAAAAAGACTAAATAAAGTTATAGTCCTCATAGGTTACTTGGATTTCGATTTCGTGTTTCTTAGTTTTTTTTCTTCCATTTTCATCCTTGTAATTTCATTTTGTTTTCACTCTTAGTCAAATTCGACAAATGAGGCAAGTTCATTCAAAGTTGAGTTTTCCAAAAGGGGTGGAGGGGCGGGTCTAAGACTGTTGAATCGATAGACCAAACTAAAAACTTGTGTTGAACAAAAGTTAATTTTGGTTTAAAAGTTGAATTGAAGCGGTCTTGACCAATTTGATTCTTAATTTTTGCCTTAAAATGGTTAAGGTCCAAAACCGAATAAGACCAGGCTAACCAAAGTTGATTGGTTTGGTTTCCTGGACTAGTTTTGCTTTGAGCGAAACCTGACCAAACTGATGAGGAGCTTAGATTTCGTTTACATCTTTTCTATGATCAAATGTGATCATGAGAAGATGTGCACTAAAATGGATTAAAATATTACATTAGTTGAAGCGAAAACAAATTGAGACAATAAGGACGAAAATGCAAAAAAAAACTTTCAGATAGGAAAATGAAAACTCTAATAAACTACATGGATTATTAGTGCAATTTGAAAAGGACACGCAACACCAAAACTGAATAGAATAGAGACATACCAAACTCGGCTATTTTAGGTCCGAATTGGTTTAAATTCCTTCACCATTTCTGCATTGGGCTGGACTGATGAGAAAACTCAACATACTATTCATTAGGATAATTTAAGACAGAAGAGAGTTTCGAGAAACCCAATATCTTATTCACTAAAATATTAGATCACGAAACCTTAAATACGAAAATGAAAAGTAGTTCTTACAGAGACGAAAATGAAAACTCCAATAAACTACAGGAACTATATCTATTAAACACAGAACATAGTGGGCTCCCTACTCGCTAAGCTGTCCATGTTTTTCTTTTCTGCATGCAAAACTCATAAATGTTTCTGTTTTGCTTTAGAATCATAATTCATAAATTGTACTAATTAGTAATTACCTGGTTTTTTGGTGGCCCATCAAACGAGGCTGATGTCCTTCCCTTCTCGCTTTGTGATCAGGATCCTCTCCTGAGCAGATGGAGAGGATCCTCCTGACCAGGTCCATCGAATCGTTCATTTTTTATTTAACGGTTATAATTATTATAACTTTTAGAGGAGCTACCTATTTGTAACCGTTGGATAAAAAATGAACAGCCTGATGGGCCTGGTCAGGAGGATCCTCCCCATCTGCTCAGGAGAGGATCCTGGTCCATTTTCCTCCTCTGTCCTCCACGTCCACCATATACACTGTACACATACGTATGTATATATGTCTGTTCCGAAACACCCTATCTCCCTCTTTCTCTCTGAACTTTCCACTTTTAATTACATCCCACTTGTCTCCTCCCATCAAGGTTTTTATTATTTACATTCTGAAACTTTCACTCTCTGCAAAAATCTGATCTTGTTTTTCTTCAACTTGTTCATATAATCATTTTCCAATCCTCTTCTGAGAAATGGGCATCTCTCAAGATTTCATCTTTTGCCACAGAAATAGAATTCTTTGCGTTTCCATCCTCCTGTTCTTGGTTTCGAGCTCGGCCCATCTGATATTCCTGGCTGAAGGTCAGTAAATTCTACTCCTTTTTTTAAATTTATTGAAAAAAAAGAAGAAAAAAGACCTCTTTCTTCCAAAGAAAAAGAAAAGCTCACATGGGTTCTGTTTGTTTTTTTTTTAATTAATTTATGGGTTTTGATTTTTCAGGTGGTAAAACAATTTCAGGCAAGCAAACTGAGGCTGCTCCGGCGAGAGTTATAGACGAAAATAGAGCAGGAGTGGCGGTCAACGCACGTCAAATAGGATCAGTGCCGCCGCTGTGCGAGCGGATTTGCAGCGCTTGCGGGCGTTGCGTGGCGGTTCAGGTTCCAGTTGCTCCTCAAGGCAATAAAATGAGAAGCCATGGCGGCAGCTCCTCTACTTCTCCCATGAATGTAGCTTACTCCAGAGGAGATGACATTACAAATTATAAGCCAATGAGCTGGAAATGCAAGTGTGGGAATTTGCTCTTCAATCCTTGAATATTTTGATCAATTTTCCCATTATTTTGTAATTACTAATTAAAAAAAAAAAGAAATGAAAAGAAAACTCTTATTTGTACACTCTGTCGTTCTCAATGTTTTTTTATTTTTTATAATTTTATTGTATTTTGGTATTTTTGGCATGAATGCGGTCTGTGCAACAGTAACAATTGTTTATTTTTGCCCTTTTTGCAGACTAATTTTCAGTGTGACATGAACACGTACGGTACCTGAAGTGTCATAATATAATAGAAGGTTAAAATTTGTTTAAATATACAACTAATTATATTATAACACTTGATATACTTGATTGTGTTTTCTGCACACTAAAAAATATCTTCTTTTTGCATGGCTGACATTTTTTAGTTATGAATCTAAAGAAGAAAATATATTTTAAAAGGGAGTGATGTAATTACTAAATACCCACCGACATTATGGAATGATGTAATAGCTAAATACCCACTGACTTCATCTTTATTGTCATTAGTATCATCTAATTAATAGAATTAGGAGAATTTTTCTTAATGCCCTAGAGTATAGAATATTTCGAAAGTTTTACCTCTTATAGTCTTATTGAAGTTATTTAAACAAATGATGTTATTTATATTAAAGAAGAGGGGATGAATTTAGACTCATAAGACCATCTCCAACATTTGCCCTAAAACCTAAAATTTTAGCCCCATGTTATTAAAAAATAAATTTAGGCTAATATTTTTTTTTTAAAATTAACTTAAAAAAATTGTGTACACTATGGTAAATTAATTTTATGAACATTTTAATCTAAAAATATTTAAATTTCGATAAACATTGAAAAATCACTAATTCGATACATGAAACTCATGAAACACTATAGAAGAATATGAAAATCATGATATAAAATTTAATAATAAACCACATAAACTTAATACAATCGAAAATTCATAAACTACATAAACTTAATAATGATATCCACCATTTTGACTTGGTGGTGGACTTGGGATATAGCCTTGAGATGAATCATCATCTTGAAATATACTTCTTGTGGCATGCCTTCGCAAAATTTCCTTTTGCTTAGCACGTAAGAACTTCTTCCTCTTTCAAGTGTATTTGTTGAGGTCCTCCATCAAGAAATTACATTCGATCCTCTTTTGTGTGGATGTTTGAACAAATACAAAGGTATTTAGAGAGTTTTTTGATGAATTTTGAGTTAAATAATTTTAAAAACAAATTATTTTAGTTGTTGGATTTAAATTTGAGCTGTTAGATCTTTTTTTTTATCGTTACATTTGATTATATTCGATCTTTGCAGTTGAATTCAATGTATTTTAAAATTAGATTTAAAAAACAAAATTGAATCTGGACCGTTGAATCAACCAACGGTCCAAAGAAATTAGCCGTTGAATTACAAATAGAGCCGTTGGGCTTGTGATGGTGGCTGACAGCTGCCTTGATAGTGGGCCCCCTCATGCCGGGCGTTGAAGGCTTCAAACCGTGTGTGGAAAGTGGGGCGCGTTGGTGGGCTAAGACTGGGCTTGTTTCTAAAGAGTCCATGCGCATAGCTAGGCTCCATCAGTACTTTTGGGCTAAATCTTGGTTGGTATTTGGCTTTGTTTTAGGTTTTAGGTCCAATTTTAAACTTGGGTTGGGTTGGATTTGGGGGGGGGGGGGGAATAGAAGGGAAAAATAGGTTAGGCCATCTCCAACTGAAGGGTCCAGAGGGTCGGAGGGTCGAAATTAGCCCAAAAACCGTATCCGACCGAGGGCTAGGCCAGAGGGCTCTGGAATCTGGGAGGGCCCCAGGGAATCGGAGAGGGCTGGAGGGCTGGTTGCATGCAGAAATAATATACACTATATTATTAGTGTCGGTTATAACCGACACTAATAGCAATGTTAATATAATATCAGTTTGAACAGTGTCGGTTAAAACCGACACTAATTTGAATTTGAATTCCAACGGCTAGCCAGTCACTAACTGTTGTATTCAATTTTTTTTTTGTTTTTATGAATTTAAACCTTTTTTTCTTCTATAACTTCCTATAACTTTTTTTCTATAACTTATATTTTACAAAGTTTGGTTCATATTTTTTTTCGTATAACTTCTATTTTACAAAATTTGTTTCATATTTTTTTTAAATTCCATTTTTTCCTATAACTTCTATTTCACAAAATTTGATTCTTTTTTTTTTAAATTCCATTTTTTTCCTATAACTTCTATTTCACAAAATTTGTTTCATATTTTTTCCTATAACTTCTATTTCACAAAATTTGTTTCATATTTTTTTTAAATTCCATTTTTTTTCCTATAACTTCTAGCCGTTGGATTTGAATTTAAGTTGTAGTTTTTAAATAATAAATTATGTTTGGCCCTATGACCCTTTGGCCCTCGGTTGGAGACAGAGGCAAATATGGCCATGTACTGTTTATTAAAATATTAATATATTGGAGAATCTTGGAGGGCCAAAGGGCTAAAACGAGCCCTTTGGCTAGCCATCGGTTGGAGATGGCCTTATAGCATGGTTATAGCCTAGGGTTGGAGTTCGCCTAATGGACTAGAAATAATGTAATTCAAAGTCTTATTAAAGTTATAATAAGCAAAATCTAACGAATATAAACCTCAAAGCATAAGATACTCTCGAACAATATAAATACTTCATAAAACCATAAACGTACAATAGGAAGAAAAATGATAGAAAAAGTACTACTGTTTGGATCAAAACTTAAACTTTGGGCTCGGGGGAAGTTAGCCCAAAGAGCAGCCTAAAGGGGAAAGGTACTCGGATGCCCAGTAAAAACCCAGCCGAAGTCCAGAAGATAGGAGAAGCCCGTTTCTGATTAGGTGCAGGCCATGCAGACCACTTGCTCACCTACCCAAAGGCCAAGTGGTATAGACCAGCCAGCTATACAGCCCAAAAAGTACTTTTAAATGGCAGTACAAGTAAAATAGCTGATGAGTCACTACCCTTCAAGCTGCATTCGGGCAAGGTTGCTGCTACAGGAGGCCAAGCCAAGGTGTCTATAAAAGGAGAAAAAGAGGTTAGAATCAAGGACACTCAAACAAACAAATACAAGCACAAACTCTGCTCAAAAGCCATATTTGCCTTCAAAACGAAGCTGTAGTCAGCCCAAGCCTTTATCCCTTTCGGGATAAACCTCTTGTAATAGCTCTGCTACCCTGTTCAACTCTTGCTGTAGTATCGATTTCTTTTGTAAACTCACCTCCCAACCCTTTTTCTAAGCTTTCAAACCTCTTGCAAGACGATCAGCCTTGCCCGACAAGGTTAAACCTTGCTCGACCCTCTTTGTTTTTGTCTTTTCATTCATTAGCCTAGCAATATGTTGTATACTACAAGTTATATCCAAGTTATTTCTAGTAATATGGCTATTAAAAGATTCTCTCAGTGCTTAGATCCGATTTGAATATGTCCTCACAGTTCAAACCAGATCTAAGTTCTAAGCCTTCGGGTATATAAGATTTGATCACCTTAAAAGTCCTTGGCCTCAAGGCATAAAAAAGAACATGATGTGGACTTAACCCATCCACTACAAGCTTTGATAACAAGAAGTCCGAAGTTACTTGGTGTGCAAGTAATCAACCTGTCACTTAGTTTTATTGATGTTATATTATGATTACCATATAACGTTCGGGGACGGGATGAATTCTGATGGGAAGCCTCAAGGCCTACACCTAAGGCCCAACAAAGGCACCTATTTGGATTCATCCTGTTTCTCTGGCAAGAACATTGAGAATGGAAGGGGTTCTGATGGGAAGCCTTAAGGCCTATTCAAGGCCCCACAAAGGCACCTATTTGGATCCATTCTGCTCTTTGAGTCCAGGTAATCAGAAGTATGACGGTTATAAGACCTACATAACTAAGAAAAGGAACCTTATATGTTCGAGTACTAAGTTAGTTATTTATGGGAAGCCTCAAGGCCTATACTTAAGGCCCCACAAAGGCACCTGTCAATAACTAACGTAGTCTTTCGAATATATAATTAAACTCAAACATCCGTTCTACATCTGCCATACTGAAGATGGCAGTGGCACGCCTGAACACTTAAAAGTTAATCTTGATTGTGAGCCTCAAGGCCTACACCTAAGGCCTCACAAAGGCACATTTCAAAGTTAACTCTGTCTTTCTCTTTCAGCCTTGCCCGACAAACCCGCCAGTAAAGTAGGAGCCCGACATAAAAGCATCAACCGGCGCCAACCTCTCGGGAAGCTGTGTGCTCGTCGGACAGGAAGCATCCCCCACGGAAATTTCCGCCACAAACAACTACCACGATAAACACGTTTGGGCACATGTAAGGTGTTTTTAATTCACTCTAACATTTTAATTTGTGATCCACATGTTAATTTTATCGTAAAATATTTCACCAAAGTAAGCTATTGTCATTTAACTTGAACAATTAATAAACTTACACGCCTAAATATTAAAAAGAAACAAAACTAGAGAATTCCCTCAAAACTACATGAACGTAAATCATAATTTAGCTTAAAACTCTGCGAATGGTGAGACTGTAATTAACAAAATAAATTTGAAAGAAATAAGACTGAATAACAATAATACTAAAACCACTCGTATTTGGAAGAATATCCTCCTTCTTCTTAGTAAGTGATACAAAAAATAAGTAAAAATAATGGTATCTCAGTCTCACAAAATAAATACATGAATTTATATATTCGATTTTATTTAATTTTTTGGTGGGAATTTGGTTGGTAGGGAGGGAAGGGAGGAAGGAAGGAATGTGAAATTGGAAATGGGAACGGAGGGTGTCAAGTGACGACATGGAGTAAGATAATAAAAGAGTTAGAAGAAGATGGCGAGGTGTCAGTCTGCTCTCAGGATTCAGGCTACTTCTGCACCTTCTGTTGCGTATCCTACAAGATACTCTCTCTCTCTTTTTCTTTGCCCCATTTGCTTTCTCTTGCTTGCTTGCATTGCAGATTACGGTTTAGAGAGAGAGGGAGGGAGAAGAGAGAAGGAGAGACATTACAGTTTAGAGAGGGTGGGAGAAGAGAGAGAGAGAGAGAGACATTACACTTTAAAGAGGGTGGGAGAAGAGAGAGACATTACAGTTTAGAGAGAGACACAGAGAGAGAGAGAGAGAGAGAGAGAGCTGAAAGCTGAAGGCCTCTGCCATTTGTTGGACAATAGACAGAGTCACACAGCCCACCCACCGCCACCTCGAATCGATAAACATTTAAACCCTACCTACGCCCTTTTCTTTTCTACCCACCACCACATCGGACTCACATGAGACGGTATATTATAAGTTTCTATATAAATGGTGAGATATGTGTATTAAAAAATTAATAATTTAAAAATTAAAAATTTTCACCACTTACATAAAAAACGCGGTGTACCATCTATATTTTCATCACAACTAAAAATTTCTCCATCACATAATCTCATCTCATATTTACTTTTGAGAAATGTTAAAAACTCTCAAAAGTCCGACTTTTTATGAATTATCCGTCATTTTATTTTTTGATATAATTTTTATATCAATATAATAAAATATTATGCTAAAAATATAAGGTGACGGAGTTTCATTGTAAGTGAGTCTCCTTAGTATTTCTCTTACTATATTATTATACATAGTTTTCTAAAATTAATTAGGTACACTGCTACTGTAATATCCTACACTAATAAAATATGTTTTTATACACACGACGTCACACCAATAAGAAAGAAAAGCTAATGGTGCATCCGTACTGTTTAAGGCGCTCTCTAAATTAGGGTGATTATGTAATCCATAAGACTTAATGGCTCGGTGCATGTTGCGTCGACTGTCGATTTCGATCCGTTGCAAAAACCTGAAACCCTCAAAACATTCACAAGGTCATGATTAAATTAGTCTGCCAACCATAAAATAATTATCAGTATTTAGGAGACGTCAAAAGCATCCATCTTGTTTGAAATTGTTTCTGGAATACCTAAAATTAATTCTCAACCACTTAATAATCTTTTGATTGTGTAACGTTTTATGAAAATACACCTACCAGATGCGTCATCAAGAAGCACTTGAAAGCGTTTCCGGGCTTGTATCAAAATGGCTTATGAACTAGTGCTTTTAACAAGAGCAATCTCAAAGAAGCCCTAAAAGCGCTCCCAAGCAAGGGGAATTCCTGATCGCAACGGGTTATTGTATGAGACAATATCTCCACAAGCAGAATATGAGATGATTACACACTATACAACTACATGAAAAATAAATAAGAGCTGCCTCAACATATCATCCCCTATGCCTCTGCTGGAGAAATCATAAGACTGAAAATATAATGACAAAAGAAATTCACATATATCAGAAATTTTATGTCATTCCTTGTTAAGGTTCACAATTTAATACAGCAGTAGGGCTTGCATTACATGGATATAAAAACACAGTAAGTGCGAATGTTCGGCGAACCGGTCAGATTGGGCCTAACAACTAGTAGGAAAATGAATCTGGCATCAAACAACAACATGAAACTCTGAAAGACGAAACTAGATTAGTCTAACATTCAGCGAGGTGCAGCAGCATACATTTGGCTCGAGTCATACTGGGGATAACCAGGCTGGGGGGACACCGTCTTTCCATAACCAGCTGATGCAGCTGGTGGTGCAGCTCCATAACCAGCAGACTGGGGGATCGACTGATCATAAGTTTGTTGAGCTGCTGGTTGTGCATAACCTGGCTGCGCAGCTGCTGGTGCACCATATGCTGCTGCAGAGGCTCCTCCATATCCAGGGTCTTGAGACCCCTGGTACCCATAACCTGCTGCATTTGGAGCAGCCTGCTCAGCGTAACCTTGCTGAGAAGATGGGTATTGTGCGTACCCTGCAGTGGGAGCTGCCTGTCCATAGCCGGGTGCCTGCTGTGCACCAGGCTGGCCATAACTAACAGGTTGTCCTCCTTGTTGTGGAAAACCCGAGCCAGAAGCGGGTGGTGGCTGACTGTACCCATCAGCAGCTGGTGCAGAACCATACGCAGGATAGGTCTGCTGAGCAGGTCCACTGGATGCATATGGATATGGCTGTTGAGCCGGGACATTTGGACCATATGAATGAGGTTGTGCAGAACCCTGATAAACCGCTTCTCCTGGTTGACTAGCCCTAGGAGGGCCATAAGACTGAGGATTTGGAGCTTGTGATGGCATGCCATATGGTGGTGGCTTGCTGTAAGTCTGCTGTGGACCATAACCTGGATGAGCTCCAGTTTGTGGATATTGCTGAGAAGGTGCTTGTCCTCCGTAGGGATACTGCATTGGAGCATGATTATCATATTTTGGTTCTTCGTATCCATGCCCATAGTTATGCTGAGGAGGTGCAGCCTGGGAATAAGTTGCCGGATGACCATAATTGTAATTTGCTTGGGAGGGTGCACCCATTGCAGGGTTAGGAGATGGGCCAGGAGCATGAGAAGGAACGGGAGCAGAATGTTGGGCAGATACTGGGGCATCTGCTCCTTGTCCACCATAGTAATCATATCCACCACCATGTGGCATGCTGGAAGGTGGCCTTTGCCCCCAACCAGAACCATAGCCACTTCTTGGACCCATATGTTGAGGATAACCCCCATACGCAGGAGGGTACTGAGGATTATGGGATGGATAAGGTCCTCGTTGTGGATAATCATACGAATATGGCTGAGGTAGATGAGGTCCTCGCGGACCCCATTGAGGACCACCTGGTCCATGGGGACGATAACCCTGATGATTAAAACCACTGGAGAGAGGTGATGGCCTCACATTCTATTCAAAGAAAATCACAAAATGAAATAATTAGTACATATAAACAACAAAGCTATAAATAAATGAGAAACTAAATACAGAAGTTGCTGCTCTAGCCAATCTTGCGTTCTTAAAACTTGAGGGCTCCTGTGCATTATCTTGACTGAATGTGATGAATGGATACAAGGAACAAGAGTTACTATAGCAAAAGATACAATGTGAAATTGCAATCAACAAACCATACAAGAAAATAATGTCTGAGACTACACATAGCAGACAACTGTTTAAATAGAAACAAACTAGTTTAAAAGGTTGCTAAAACAAATAGTAAGCCATCAAACAATTCATTGTAGAAGTATGTTCAACAAAACGTATACTCAGGGTAGTTCTATATTGTCTGGCTATCACAGTCCCTGTCTTATCAAACAAACAAAAAAATGAACAATATGTTGACAGGTGCCTCTGTAAATGTCTAATAAGTTCAAACCCACTATACACTATAACCCTTTCAGCAAAGTCATCCATGTATCATTTCACAGTCAAAAAGTAAACTACTAAGATACAATGCAAAGTTGATTTCTAATGCAAAAGTCACAGATCTGGTTTTACATGCTTGAGTTTACCCTATAAAGATCCTTCCAAACTCAAATAGCAGAGATAGCCAGGTGATGCTAAAATTCTATCACTACCACACTAGAGTAATAATTGCCCTTTCTTTTTTTCGTTCTCTTAAGTCAATATGCAGTAAAGAAAATTAGTTGATGTTAACGACTCCAACTTTGACTGGCATCATCTCAAATGTTACGAAGAATTTCTAGCAAAGCCGCAACATTGAATCACAGGCACGTCAGGATTTCAAAGTATCAAGCAAGAAACATCACATGTTGATTTCAACTCTTTGAGGACTATGATAATTTGGCTTGACGTATGTGTGGGGCATTCTTCAGCATTAGTTCAAGTTGATTCAAATGGGTAACAAGTAATAGACGTAAGATACTGTTATATTCTAGAATTGACCCTAGCCAAAGAAATGCCGGTACCTTCATTGATACATATCAGAAGACATGTACACATAGTTTGAGAACATCAGCATATCATCATACACAAACACTTAGACTAATGGTTTCATACAAATTCTTTTGAATCATCAAGTCACCAGGAATATCAATTTTTTCCACGGACGTGTCATGCATAGAATACTGGAAGTGCTTATGAGCACTAAGGCTAATGAAATATAGTCTTACTAAATTAGGATTTTCAACTTCAGGTCTCAAAGCAATCTTACCAACTATTAACATCCTGCAATTGCGAGATTAAATGCCTGATACCTTTCTTCGGTGGATGAGAGTGAATAGTGGTTGTCTAGGCAATGCTGACCCCATGCAAAATGCAATAGCCAAATCTGCATTTTTAAAGCCAACCAATTCGAAATTGGCACCTTCAACACAAAAAAATCATGGCAACCGGCATCTTTGATTGAATACATGATCTTCCTAACAGCAATTAAGCGACATTGGCATGGTTCATTCATCAATATTGCAAACTCTTAGGGGCAAAAGGTCATGCTCTCATTCCCATGGCAAAATAAGGTAACAATTCTTTCCTCAAATGGACCAAAAGTTGTTACAGGCATGCAAATACAGTTCTTGGACATCCAATCATACCATACTATATAAGTGTACTTGTTTATCGGCGTCTCCAAAAACAATTGACAAGAATCAAAACATCCAAATACCTCAGTTCATTTTTACTCAATATCTAAATAACAACACTTGACCATCTCTATCTTAAATCTTGATGAGCATAGGATATAGTTGACCGCATTTCAACTAAGCAGGAAAGCCATTATGCAGGCACACTTCAAATAGAATTAAAATAGAAAAGCACAATGCTACACATAAAGCTCATGCTTTTACACAGTATCCAACCATTTGTAGCGTAGAACATGCCTATCAGGTGTATGAGATCAGAAATAGGTACAAGAAACAAAAGAAATCAACCACCATACAGTGACAATGGTTCAAGGCAGAAGAAACCACACTAGCAACCACAATACCGCTCACAGAAAATAGAACACCACAAACGTAACAACCTCTGTATAGGCAATCACAAATTAAAAATCCAAAAAATAAATAAATATATTTTGAGGAGTAGGTCAAATAGTAACCTGATTCATAACCTCCTTTATCAATTCTTTAGCAACTTCAATCTGCTTCTTATCACCAGTAACTCGGACAGTCCTTTCTTTAGATTCATCCCCTTCCGGAAGATGTTGGGGTATCAACTAAATGACAGGAAAAAGGCTAGGGCAGTAAGGACACGTTGCAGTAAGAAAAAAGAGCAACATTCTATTCCCATGCATAAAGGCAAGGCATACAATATCAACTACCTGGATGCGTGCCCCTGATGTGGTCTGCAGACCTTTAATGGTCTCCCCACCTCTGCCAATTATCAAACCGACCTAGCAGAAGAAACTTTTAGACTTTTATAAAGTAATATGGAATGTAAAGGCACAGAACATGTACACATGGAAGAAAATCAATCACCTTCTCATTCGGAACTTGAATCTGAATTTGTTCTGCAGCGGCAACAGCCTGTGCAGTAGCAACACCTCTAGCAACCAAAGAAGGAGAACCCCCTGCATCAGCCTGAAAAAAAGTGTACACCATATTCAGCATGAAAAAACTACAGATCTCCAATTGAGTTTATATAGGAGGAACAAGATTCTTGGAAAGCAGAACAAAACAGAGTCAGAGACCTCTGCAATAACAGCATTAATCAGTTTCTCTGCCTTGCTTATACTATCCAAAGTTCCTATTATCTCCACAGGCCTGGTTGCAGAACATGGGTCTGCATCGGAATCCCTTGTGATTTGAATCTTTGCTCCAGAATTGTATTGCAAGTACCGTATAGTATCCCCCGACTTGCCAATTAAAACCCCAACCTGCACATATATTTATACTTTAGGCCACTTTTTTTTCTTTCCAGCTAATATTTACAAATGAATTCCGAACAAGTTATAGGTGGAATTTGAACCAATTGGAGCTAAGAGCTCCCAGTTACATAATATGAATGTAAGCAGCAGACCTTATTATTAGGAACCTCCATTTTGTGTGTCAAAATCTCATTTGCAGAAGGCTGCTCTTGTTGCACAAAGTAAGCTCCACCTTGCTGAGGTTCCTCTGCGTGGTGTGCTTGACACTCCCCTTGAGGGGGTTCCTCAGCTTTTTCCGCCACAGAATTCTCAGCAGGCTTTTGGGTGTCACTCGGCTCACCATTCATGTCATTATGTTGCTCGTTAACTTCAGACTTTTGCTCGTCAGTCACTGCTTCAGTAACTTCCACAGATGTGGGCTGGGGGACCTCTGGGTCATCACTATCAACATTTGGTTGATCCTCATTCTCTTTTTCAGGCTCATCTACCTCCTCCTCTTGGTGGCCATTCTCACTAGCTGTTACCATCAAAGAAGATGCCGCATTAAAATAGATAAATAAAACAAAAAACAAAAAGCCCTTATTTTTTTTTCATGCAAACCACTTCTTAAGAACTAGTAAATTACCTAATCCTTTACAAAAAGGGCACAAAAAATATTTCTTTTATAACAAATTTAAGTACTCCTAATCAAGAATTACTTCATAATGCTAATCAATTCAAACAATTACAGGAAATCACTTCAAACACATTTACAAGATTCTAGCAAATAAAACCGAAAAAAACTACACTAGGCAGCTAAAAACAAGAGAACCTGCAACTAGTTCACACCCAAAAGGATGAGAAAAACCCTAGAATTCAAGCAAAATTACCTATTCCGTGGGGCTTGTCATCAAGGCGGGGCCTCTTCGCCTCCGATTCATCCGAAGGCGGCACATCAACTTCTTCAGCACAACCAGGCTCCGCATTCGCATCATCCTGCCCGTCGGAATCGAGCTCAAGTATTTCCGGTGCTGCCTTAGGCTCCAAATCCTCGAGCTTCCGCTTGTGATCCGACGGCCCAGGGCTTTCCGCGGCCGCCACAACCTCCTCCTCCGCCATATAGCACTTATTTAGGCCGGTGGGCCTTGGCGAATCTAGGGTTTGGATGAATGTGAGGGTTGGAGTTTTTGAGTGGGTGGGAGCTATGGAGGGAGTTGATCAGAACGGATACGACTCTGCGTGTGTGATATGTGAGGGTTTAAGGCTTTATATACAGTGGGGCCCTTAGTTAATTTAATGTGACCCACCCAAATCAATTTCTAGGGTTAGCCTGTATTGGGCCAACGGGCCATTTTGAATTTTTCTTCAATGGGCCGGTGGGCTGCGTTGCTTAGGGTGAGTACGGTCCAGTTCGGCTTGCTTCCTTCAAACTAAAATCGGCACCAGATAATAGGATAATGCTACCTACGCATTTATTCTTAATTCTCAAACTTTTTTTTTAATTTTCAGCTATTAAATTAAATAAATTGATGAAAATTAATTAAGAAAAATTAACAAAGTTATGTGAGGGGTAAAAATTGGTGTAAATAACGTTTTCCTTATCTTTTTGTTGATGAAAATTTTGAGAGAAATAGAGAAGGCTTGCAAGTTGCAACTATAACTGGGACTAAAATCAAACTAAACATGGCCACTTGGTACTACAATGTTAGTGTGATTCTATTTTACAGGTAGCGTCTATTGGCCCTACTTCAATACTTATCCACGTGAAGTTTGTCCTGTTTTACTTGGACTTTGTTGTCGCAAAAGAAAATAATTTTATTTTTTCAAACGATAAATTTTATTAAATTATTTACGAATAAATGAAGTTCGATACCACACCAACGTACAAGTGCCCATAGGAAACTATTTAAAAAATGAAAAAAGTACAAGAAAGAAAAAGAAAGGGGTCGCAACGGCCAATTGCAACGGTAAGTGCGTGCCGACGTTGCAATCCACCTTCCATTCAACACCGACAGAGCTGTCATTCTTCTTCCGAACAACAATTCCCTCGCATTTCCTTCTCATATCTTCCTTCTCAGTCATGATTTTTCCAGATTCACTCTCCGCAAATTCCGCAACCATTTGGGTTTTGCATTCCACTTCCTGGCGCTCCTCTCACAAATTCTCAAATTCCGAGTTCCACTATAAAATCCCGACCCAATTCCATTGTTTCTGATAGTGTTTCCGGCGCCGGCGATTATTGTTTTGGGATGAATTGAAAAGGAGGAGCTTTTGAGTTTGGGATTTGAAAAGGGGGGGGGGCAAGGAACTGGAGTATGGGCATGGCGGATTCGGAGGCGAAGCGTGCGGCGCAAGCGGAAGAAATGTTTCCGGATTTGCTGAAGAACTCGCCGAGTAATATCGCGAAATTGGAAGATGAGATTGGTAAGTGTAAGGGCCACCAGAAGTACTTAGCTCAGACTAGAAGCCCGTCCGACGGCAGCGATGTCCGGTGGTACTTTTGCAAAGTTCCATTGGCGGAGAATGGTAATTCGAATCTCACTAAATTCAAATTCCAAGTTCTAGTGTGTGTTTCTACTTCTCAATTCACATTTGACTCACAATTGGTAATATTCTGCTTCTGGGATTGTGCAGATGTGGCTGCTTCAGTCCCAAAGAGTGAGATGGTGGGGAAAGGCGAATATTTTCGGTTCGGTATGAGGGACTCTCTGGCAATCGAGGTATCGTTTTTGCAGGTACGTTTGGTTTGTTATGTATAAATTTGCGTTTTTGTGATGTTTTTGTGTTTGAATTAGTCTAATTACTTGAGGGTTGGATTTGCATGTATGTAGAGGGAGGAAGAGTTGCTTTCTTTTTGGTGGAAGGAGTATGCAGAATGTAGCGAAGGCCCGAAAGAGCAGCCTAGTTCAAGTAAGAAGGTGGCTCAGCGGCAGAGTTCATTTTCTTTAGAAAGAGGCCGGTCAGTTGAGTTAAATCAAGTGGAAGAAGAGAGAGTTGGTGTCCCTGTTAAGGGAGGGCTTTATGAGGTCAGCCTTCTATTTCCAAGGTTTTCTGTGTCCGTGTAAAGAGTAGAGAAATGCCTGTGGACCTGAAAATGTAGCTATCCAGTACCAATCAACTCATTTGCATGCTCTGGCAAGTCTTTCGTGGTGTTCTCTTAAGTAGTAGTTGTTCATGAATCCAGTTGAGTTGATGCGGGGAAAGTTTTGTATGATTTTCAGCAAAACTCTCATGATGTTGTTTGCATGATTAGATATATATTGGTTTCTTAGTCTGAAGTGTGTTGAGTGAAATGAACCGACTCCAACTATATTCTGGATGAAGGTGTGATTGATTGAGTTGACATAGTCATGTAATTGCTGCAGGTAGATTTAGTGAAGCGACATTCTTTCCCTGTTTACTGGGATGGAGAAAACCGGCGTGTCTTAAGAGGTCACTGGTTTGCTCGTAAAGGGGCTGATTGGCTCCCATTGCGTGAAGATGTTTCTGAACAGTTAGAGGTTGCATATCGTAGTCAGGTTAGCCGCATTAATTTGGGTGAATTTAAACTTTTACATGTTCTTCTCATTGTCTATTTGGTAACTTTTATCCAGATTCTATGTGTCAGAAAGTGTAATACTCCCTTAATTTAATTTGATTCAGGGTATTATTTTAAGTTCAAAACATAAAAAAATTATGGAATGATTTTAAGACTGTTTCAGTCGGCCCCTTGTACAATGTGCTCTTCCATTTTAGACTCATGTTCTGAATCTCATTTGGTATACGCGGTATAAGTTGGAACTTTTCATCTCCAGGTTTGGCACCGGAGAACGTTTCAGCCCTCTGGACTTTTTGCAGCTCGAGTTGAATTGCAAGGCTCTACACCTGTAAGTGTATTGCTATTTGGAAAAGACATTTTATTATTTTATTGTTGTATTCTTAAGCACATCCTGGGGATGCACTTTTAGGGACTCCATGCGCTTTTCACAGGAGAAGATAACACTTGGGAGGCTTGGCTAAATATACACGCTTCTGGTTTTTCTAGTGTCATTTCTTTAGGTGGAAATGGAATGAAGTTAAGGCGTGGATATTCAGCATCTCACTCTTCGAAATCCACCCAGGTGTCTATTTTGCCCCTGATAAATTCTTTGATAGGATAAGTTCCGACACTGCCTTCAATATTTTTTTTTAATGTTTTATCTTTTTGGGATATTTATATGAGTCAAATTCTTGAATTTGTTTGAGCAATTTTGTAATTGATGCCAGATTTGTTGTGTCTTTTTGGTACTTGTGTAATTACACTTATTGCTGTGTGAACTTTTCTGTGATATCATCTTAATCTTATGGTGTCTATGCTTTGGATTCTAATGGACGTTTGAAGTTGGAAAAGTCTGATCTGAATTTTGTTGGAAGTCTGGCATTCTATTCAGTAGCTGGTGTATTTGTAAAATTTCAGATAATCCTTAAAACTTTTAAACAGAAAATGAAAATTGCTTCTCAGATTTACTGAAACTATTTAAGCAAGGCATGCATGGTATTTGCTCCTAGATTTTATCATAGTATTTTTGCTCCAAGAATGAAGCAGTCATCTTTAACTTTTATAAAAAACAGCCAGTGTTCCAAAGGCTGTCTATATATTTTAGGTGCAAATTGTAATAATGATAACAAGAGGAAAAGGAAAAGACAACAAAACAACAGGAAAAATTAGTTGCTACCATGATAATAGGTTTTATGTGTCATTGCATTTCGTGATGGTAAGGGTTTGGTCAGGCAGTTACATTCAAATCTCTAGTGGTAGCACATGAACAATTGCCATTGTTTCTTAACTGTATGTTTGCTTTGCCCCAGCGTTGTCTTATTTATCTTGTTCAGTTCTGATTTTTGAAATGAGGATGTCAACCATTTCCAGCAAAAGAAAATCTTCTTTGTGCTTTAAAAAAATAAAAATAAAAAACTTATCATTTTTCTCACAAACTTTCCATTATAGGATGAATTGCGCCAGCAGAAGGAGGAGGAAAGGGATGATTATTGCTCACAGGTATGCATTTTCACATATCAAATAATAATGTTGTTGTTAGGTTTGGTCTTATTCTTTTCATATATTCTTTCCTTCATACAACTTGTACCAATAATATATGCGTGTTCTTCCCTGACCAATGTCTTCATACACTTCTTAGTGATCTATAGTTACACAGCTGGGAGAATGGATACCTTGCCTGCCTGACTTGGATTCTTGTTATGGATTCGAGTGTTTTTTGTTGTTTTGTTTACTGTGAAATCCTGGGTAAGTTGTGGTACTGAAGCTATCTACCAAAATCCCTGTCCAAGGAAATTGTCAGGCCGGGAAATAGTTTAGTTGACTAGTTGGTAACAAGTTCTTTATAATGTCCCTGAACAATTTGAGCCATTGACGAACCAGAAGATCATGTGGCCCAGGCTTTTAGGATAAATCCTGCCTTTTGCCTATTATATTTTTTTTAAGGTTAAACCATATCCTCTTTGGTTGATACTTAGTTTCAAGGTGACAAGTGT
Organism: Malus sylvestris; assembly: GCF_916048215.2. NCBI lineage: Eukaryota > Viridiplantae > Streptophyta > Magnoliopsida > Rosales > Rosaceae > Malus > Malus sylvestris. The sequence goes on along the minus strand of NC_062267.1, from coordinate 8,890,828 downwards.
ATGATAATAATTTTGCTAGGAAAGTGAAGGTTGGTTGCTCTGATATATAACTGGCATAACTGGAACTTTAAATTTAATTTGCCTAAAAAGAAAGGTGCTCCTTCATTGAGTCTGTTGCGGTCTTTGTTTCTTATTCAATAATTTTTGTTTTTCATTAACCAGCTATTTGCAGCAGTAAGCTTTCATATCATTTAAGTTTTCTTGGTTTTTTTGAAAGTAATAAGGTTGATGTTGCATATTTTATTAGGTTCCTGTTCGACACCTTGTTTTCATGGTTCATGGAATTGGTCAAAGATTGGAGAAATCCAATTTAGTTGATGATGTAGCTAGTTTTCACCGTATAACAGCAAGTCTTGCTGAAACACATCTTACTTCACACCAACGTGACTCCCAAAGGGTTCTTTTTATCCCATGCCAGGTAAGCAATCTATTTTGTATGCTATTCAGCCCATTTTCTTTCTACTTAATTTCTTTTTAATTATCACAAAACTCCTGTTTTGTACTATATGAAATAAAGTGAATCACCACTTCAGTGATACTCGAGAAACTAGTTGTGTTTTTATAGTATATATAAACAGGGAGGTAAGAGAGCACCCCTGGTGTTGTATGTGGTTGTCTATCATAATGTTGATCATCATTCTTCTCCTTAAAAATGAGTGAATATTCGTTTCCTAAAGTAAGAACATTTGATGGTCATTATTCTTCTCCTTAAATATGACTTATTAATAATCTCCCTGCAGAAACGGTCTGGTCTATATAAATGAGTTCTATTTAAGAGGTCTGGTCTGGTACTTTAGGTTTGTTCTTAGTTGGTGGATTCCTTATCCACTTTTTGTAATCCTTCTGTTGTTTATAAAAATTGTTTCGTAAAAAATAAAAATAAAACTGAAATAAAATAATGTAAAATCTTCTGACATTGAAGCTTGTTAGTCTCCTGACACCCCTGGAAAGTATATTTTAAAACATCTTAGAGATTTTAGAATCATGAATTTGAATTTGGCTATCACTCTTTGGTACCATGATATGACAATATTTCTATACTTGAAGATGAAAATTATTTAAGGTGGCTGATTTGTTGTGGTATAAGCTGCAACCTGTTCTGATATGTTGCATGCCTCTGTCTAATGTCATTTTGGATTTATATGGTACCTTTTCAAACTTCTAATCTGGTTTAGTTTCTTCTTCATTTTCTCATTTTTATTCCTTATTTTTCGTTTGTGCCTTTTATGTCCTCACCTTAGTTTCCTGTTTTTTTGTTTCATTGTTTTTTCAATACTCTAGCTGATTGATCTTTTTATTTCAGTGGAGAAAAGGTTTGAAGCTAAGTGGTGAAACTGCAGTCGAAAAATGTACTTTAGATGGTGTTAAGGGTTTGCGTGTCATGCTGAGTGCAACTGTTCATGATGTGTTATACTACATGAGTCCCATCTATTGTCAGGACATCATCGACGCGGTAGTGCATACTTGATCGTTTAATTTCAGTGGTTTGATATTGTTGGGATGATATCATGTTTCACTTTTCTAGTACTTTTGCCTGAATTTTTGGATGTGAATGGCATCATAATTGCACACTTTTTTCCCACCAGGTATCCAACCAATTAAATCGGTTATATTTAAAATTTCTTCGGAGAAATTCAGGTTATGATGGAAAGGTAGGCAGTTAAAAAACATATCACTATATTCTTTAATCATGGGTTGTCTATATAAGTTTGGATTTAAATTAAGTGCTTTCGTCTCACATCCACATAGGTTTCCATATTTGGCCATTCTTTGGGAAGTGTCCTCTCCTATGATATCCTTTGTCATCAGGAGAATTTTTCCTCCCTGTTTCCAATGGATTCGATGTTCAAAGAACATGCTAGAGACAGAGAACCTTCTCCTGATATCGACAATCAATCTACGTACAACACTCCGAGTAATTTGGGAGATGCAATCGCTTTTGTAAATAATCAAACTGATGACATTATGGGTTCAATTGATGATGGAAGTATGAATGCACAACCACCTCTATTGATACATGAGGATGGAAATGCTGAAGATGCCTCGACTGTTGTTGGTTGCAACACATCAGATTCTAATGAGGTCATTGCACGGTCTGTGGACTCGAAACAACCACATGGTGATACATTTGTCAATGAATCAGTTTGCCAAGCAAGCGACATGCTTAAATGGGATGGGTTGGATGAAACCAAAAGCATAAACTGTGGAGTCCCGGTTGTTGGTCCTGAGGATGTGGTTGAAGAAGTATGCAAAGAAACAAACAATAAAGATGAAGTAGTCAAATTGCTGAGGGAAGAGGTGAGATTATATAATTGGATAGGTTATTCTGCCTAGCCTTTTGTGGGCACCATTTATATACAATGCATATATTCAATGAATTCTCTATTTTCCAGATTGATGCACACAAATCCAAAATAGCAGAATTGGAAGCCAAATGCCGTGATAGAGGTCATAGTCCAGGATTGCATCAAGGTGCTCTATGATATTTGGATTTCTTATTGTTCATTTTTCATTTAATTTTTGCTTCTAGTGTATGAAAGGAGCTCTTAGTGTTCATATACATAATCTGAACAGAAAATGAAGAGGTTCTTGCAACTGTGGCAAAGCAACCCATTTATGAGGAATTGCCTGTTGTGCCAGATGGCTCACCCAAGAATCATACCCCTTATATCACATATACAAAACTTGAATTCAAGGTGCAAGAAAATTGTCCATTTATTGTATATCCCTCTTCCATTTTGATAGTAGCATGTGCAAAATTTAAATTTTGAATTTCACCACTCATTAACTGTAACTCTTCACATTTCAGGTTGATACATTCTTTGCAGTTGGATCACCCCTTGGGGTTTTTCTTGCCCTTCGTAATATTCGTATTGGGATTGGTAATGGTCGATGATTATGTATTAATATGCTTTACATGTTGGTGCTTTGCTTACCCAAATTCTTGATTTCTTTCTGTGAAGGATGTTTTGATGCTCTTGTATGCATTACGTGTGTGCTGTGTCTAGTTATATTGGGCTTCTTTCAAGAATATTTTATTTTTGTTACTGTATCTATTGGTGCTTTTGTTAATGCACAAAATCAGTGAAGACTTTGGAACAACGTAAAGTGTCAAGTTTGTGACCTTCGCTCGGTTGCTCTGGTCACTAGTGAGGATAAATATGTAAAGAGATAGAGAAAGGGAAGCAAACACAAGATGTACGGGGTTCACCCTAAGTTTGGCCATGTAGAGGAGTTCTCATTAATAGTGAAGGGTTTACACAAATACATAGGTTCAAGCATAATCGTCATTAGTGAGTTCTAATGACTAGTTTAAGTACAATAATGACTTTAGGGATTCATTGTAGGAGAATGGTCTTCTTTTGTAGTTGAGGAGAGTCTCCAGCTTTTGTTCGTGGTAGATGTGGGACTCTATGAGCTTTATTCTGACGTTGACATGTGTCGTGCTGTGATTGGCCTCCTGGTTGGAGGGAAACTCTTGTGCTTTGGCAAGGGTGCCTCAACATGAACCCCTTAGTGGATCCTTGAAGGTATAAAGTTGACCAGTGCTTGGTAGTTTCGGGATTGGTCAAGTATGGTACAAACAACTTTAACTTCTCAATGGTAGAAATTCAGATATTTGGTGACATCTGTGTTGCTTCTACTGAGTGGGGTTTTTTCTGTGATTGAAATGGTGCATGCTATTTTCATGATGTATAATGGAGGGATGGTGGTAACCCATGTTTAAGGTTGTTTTGTTGCTTTGTGCATTGGCTTATTCCCCTTGTATATCTTTACTTAATAAATTGAAGATCTGCCAGGAGATATAACTTCGGATATGCTTGTCTGCTTTTGATTTGAGACCTGAATCTGAGATTTAATATACTGTATCATTTCATTTCAGGAAAGGGGAAAGAATATTGGGAAGAGGAAAATACAAGTGAGGAGATGCCAGCTTGTCGGCAAATATTCAATATATTTCACCCCTTTGATCCTGTTGCATATAGGTCTGTTACAATCCAGCTCTCATGATGTTTGTATTTATTAATATGAAGTCCAATTTAAGTTGAACCAGTACCAGATGTCGTTTCTCTTAGGGATATGGTTTGCAGTGCATGACATGAACCTTTTATTGAATAGATTCCACTTAGTTTGCTGACAGTGCAAAAAATCTGATGATATCATCAGGAAGTTCTTGTATACGCATAAAACAACTTTATGTTTATCACTTATTTATTTTATTATTTTGGGTTCTCTTGTTTAATTGTACATGTTGATCTAGGAGCACATGATAGAACTTTTCTCATATTGAAATGCAGAATAGAACCACTTGTATGTAAAGAATACATCGGCAAGCGGCCTGTTATCATACCCTATCACAAAGGTGGAAAGCGGATGCATATTGGATTTCAGGTAAATAATTTTTAACATATGCATGATTTTGGATCGCCCACCTTAACTTCCCCCTTCCCCACGCATTCTCTCTCTCTCTCTCTCTCTCACTCGCACACTGCTTTGTGATGTAGGAATTTACTGAAGATTTAGCTGCTCGTTCTCAAGCAATAATGGATCGTCTAAACTTCGTAAAGGTAGGCGTGTTTAGACTTCTAGAAGTTGATATAACTTCTAATCTGTTATGGTCATACATCAGCCGTATGTATAGTAATTGTATATATGTTATGATAGTCTCGGTAAACTAGGGTTTTGGACTTTGAATATGTGAATTCTCTCTCTCTCTCTCTCTCTCTCTCTCTCTCTCTCTCTCTGTGTGTACAAATTAGTTTACACAATATAGTATGGCTAACTTATAAGTGTACATAAACTAAGTTTCAAGGTTGCGTGCCTACTGCCAACATATAGGTGCCAGCACCAGTCTAAAACTACTCATCCTTGCATTGGTTCTTAATAGATTAATCATGCGACCAAAATATAATGATTTCTTTATATGAGATTCTGCTAGTAAAACATATTGGGACTTAGGGTTTAATCAGTCCTTTTTTTTTTAACAAAATTGTGTTATTCGATTTACATCTATGATTTGGTTCCTATACTATGTTAGAAGTTGTTATAAAATCAAGGTTCTGTATGTTTGAACACAGGTTAAAGTGCTGACAGTTTGCCAGTCAAGAAGCTCGGACAACCTAGAAGGTAGCAGATTTATTTATTTTTTATTTGCTTCTTCAATCTATATCCTCCTCTTTTTAATGATATTGACATCAAAGAATAAATTTTTAATAAAAGTGGCCCTCTGTAGTGATCTCGCTTTTTTGTTTTGGTTATATAGCAGAAGAATCAGAAACAACCCAAGAAAAGGAAGTGAGATCATACGGTTCTCTTATGATGGAAAGAGTAACAGGAAGTAAAGAAGGCCGGATTGATCATGTGCTTCAAGTGCGTAGATATTCCCACCACCTCATTCAGTCTACAACTCTACATAGACATACAAACACAGACACACACAAGAATTCACACTCATTCTTGTGCATCCATTGATTCTCATTGATTCTCATTGATTTTTCTTTTCAGAAATATGCCTTCCATTTGATTGCCTTATAGCTTTGTTGCTTTTCTTTATCTCAGTTAGGCATAACAATTACTTCCCTTATGTCATCACTACCAGCTCATTTCTTTGATTCCTCAATGAGTCTTTGGTGATCATGCAGGATAAGACATTTCAACATCCGTATCTTGCTGCAATTGGAGCACATACGTACGTATTCACTTCGAATGTTTCCTTGTACATGCAATTGGGATTGTTATTAATCTTTTTTTTTTCTCTCTAATAAACTACTGTATACTGTTGATGCATGTTTTCGTGTATCCCCAAGCCATGTTTGTTTATTTCCTTGCTGGGATTTTTTTTTTTGGCAATTGTTGAACGGCCATATTAAATTCAGCTCTTGTTGCCTTTATCTTTTACTCGAATGTTCCTCGTATTCATTTGAAAACGTATCTGTTCCTCATTTAATGGGTGAGTCTTGGTGTGCAGAAACTATTGGAGGGATTATGATACTGCCCTTTTGATATTGAAACACTTGTACCGAGGAGTTCACAATGAAAGCTTACATGAAGAATCTAGTAGGCGAAACTCAAAAACTGAGAGCGGTTTCACAGGTTGGTCTGATCAAAGAGAGACGGGAGAGGAGGAGCGTCCTTTGACATTCTCTGACAGTACGGTCATAAATTTCTCAACGTAAGCTAACAAGTTTCCGTACAACTCCTGGGTTATAACACAGCTTCCTTATTTGTGGTTGCAGGAAGACGACGCTAGATTAGGTGGTAGCAGCAGGGGTTAAAACCATTTGGAGTTATATAACCGTAGCCTTTCTTTCTTCGACCAATGTCTTCACAGCGGGATGTCCAATCTGTTCCAGCTTCCATAAGACCGTGGTAGATTGGAACTACTTCAAAAACCTCAAGTTACGATACGAAGGATACTGTACCGGTAGCTTAGCTAGCTCCCTCCTTTAGTTAGATTGCCGGGCGCCGGAGCGGAGGGTGCGTGCTGGTGTTAACGGATAGGTGCACATCCTAGATCTCTTCTTTTATGTTTGTCTGTGTAAACATGTGTGGTCTTATATGCTGAATGAAATTAGTTATAGATTATCAGAGTCGAGAATTATAAGTAGAAATAATTTAATTCATTGGATAGTTAATTTAATCTCTCTTTATTCTGGCACATAAATGAAGGGATTGAAGAGATTATGTCAGATCATGTTCACCAAGAAATAGACCCGAAATTTTATCGTGGTCCATTTGAGGTTGTTCCTTTTAATCGTAATGAAAGACGTTTTCTTGTCTCTCGTTTATTTTCCGAACAAATCGAAGAACCTAATGAATCGAATTCATCATTGGCTAACATATACTTTTTTCATTTGTCTATCATCTGATCCACAATAATGATCTATTCTTGCATTGCTTCTACTTGTGTTATTGCTTCAGAACTTCTCTTTCTAAAATCTCTCTTCCCACTGAAATGCTGCTCCTTGTAGTCCAATTACGTTCGACAATTCATCCATATATAGTAGGAAGCATAGTTAGTAAAATACGGAACGAATACGTACTTGTATTATTCGGTAGCTCGGCTAAAAAATAATCTGAAAACTTGGCCATTTCTTTATATTTTAATAATTATTTAGTTTTTAATTATTTTTCTTAAAAATATGTTAAAATACATCTAAAATACATGGATTTTATGTGTATTATTATTGACCAGAGATAATATCAAGGGCCAAATATTTTGACAGTAAATTTTCATCCAACAGCCTACCTATTATTGTAGAATTGCAAACCTAAACGGCAAATGAGAAAGATGGAGGTTGGATCTATTTTAACTTCACAAAATTCCTCTATCAAAATATTTTATGGAAGTTTAGTTTTATTTCCATGTCATTGCCACCTCTTCTTTTTCTTTTTGGAACGCATGAGACGATTAACGAGACGCTAGGCCCTTCCTAACATAGTTGGTAAATTCGTCTACATACTTATAATATAATAAGGAAAACTAATAAAAATGACTTCAAAATTTTAAATTTTAACTAAAGGCCTTCTGATAATTTTATTTAATGGTAAGAAAGAAAAAAAAAAACAAAACAACAAATAATCACCTAACAAAGCGCCTCTAAGCCCACTTGCCAACTCAATTCCACTTGCCGACCAATTCCTCTCTTCAATATAGAAATTTTTCATTGAGATCGGAATATGGATGGTACACCACGTGTTTTTATATAAGTATTAAAAAACTTTATTTTTTAAGTTATTAATTTTTTAACACACACACCCCACAATTTGTATAGTGACATGTGGTGTACCACCCCGTGTTCCGATCACATTGAAAATCCTCTTCTTTGGGTATTGGTTATATCTGCTTTTCTGGTGTTTACAAAAAACGAAAACAAAATAGAAATCGTTTTTTTTCTCCACATCATATATATACATACATACATATATATATATATATATATATGGGTTAATCTCTGTTTACTACCCTGAAGTTTCGTGGTTTTCAACATTTAGTACATGAAGTTTTTTTCATCCCAGAGTCATACCTCAAGTCTTAATTTTAGGACAGTTTCATACCTCCGTTAAGTTTTCCGTTAGAATTTCTGTTAATTGATGATGTGGCGCTCACGTGGACAATAATTGAGCGCCACGACCCATTTTAATATTAAAAAACTAAAAAAAAATACAAAAACACAAAAATAATGAAAAAAAAGCCCAACTTGTCCCTCACCCCCGCACCATTCTCTCTTCTGCAAATCCCAGCACCTCACCCAAATCCCACCCCACCCAAATCCCAGCACCTCTCGATTTCTTTCTTTCTCTCTCTCTCTCTCACTACACTCACTTTCTTCCTCCGCCTTATTCGTCGTGAAAAGAAGACGACGAGAAACATCCAGCAAACCCCACCACCGCCGCCAATCTCTCTGCCAATCTCTTTGAACCCACACCCTACAAAACCCAGCAGAAACCCAGCAAATCAATCTCTAACTGAGATTCCCTAACCTTTCTGGTTCTCCATGTCCTCCGAATCGAAAGCTTCGACCTCCGGCGGCAAAGCCTCCGAGCCACACCCTAACCCTGACCATCTAGATCTTGAGTGAAGAACACTCACTGTCAACACATCTAGTACAGTCACAAGAAAAGAGAGTACAAAAGAGAGAAAGAGAGCTCTAAGCGCCGAACTCGACAAAATGCAAGATCCGGCCAACCCGAAACCGGATCCGAGCTCCAGCTCTCAGGACTTTCACCACCCACGCATGGCGCCCGCCGTTTCCAGACACGACTCCGAGCACCCCGTTCCAGGGCTTTTACCACTGTCAAACCCAATCCGAGGCCATTTCCAGATCCTTGACGACCTGGATCTGCTCCAGGACCCGTTCGACAGCCCGTCTTGCGGCTTCAAAGAGTTGGGCAGCTCCGATGACGACATCTTCGACACCTACAAGGACATAGAGAAGCTCAGATGTGCTTGGAGAGAGAGAGAGGTGAAGAGGGAGGTGTGGGAGAGATCGGGAAAGAGAAAAGGAAAGGATCGGGGAAAAGGGGCGGGCGGGTGGGTTTTCTTTCTCGTCGTCTTCTTTTCACGGCGAATAAGGCGGAGGAAGAGAGTGAGGGTAGTGAGAGAGAGAGAGAGAGAAAGAAATCGAGAAGTGCTGGGATTTACAGAAGAGAGAAGGTTGGGATTTGCAGAAGAGAGAAGGTGGGTGCGGGGTAAGGGGACAAGTTGGCTTTTTTTTTTTTTTGTATTTGTTTTTTAATTTTTTAATATTAAAGTGGGTCCATATTGACACGTGATACTCAATTATTGTCCACATGAGCGCCACGTCATCAGTTAACAGAAATTCTAACAGAAAACTTAACGGAAGTATGAAACTGTCTCAAAATTAAGACTTGAGGTATGACTCTGGGATGAAAAAAACTTCATGTATCAAATGTTGAAAACCACGAAACTTCAGGGTAGTAAACAGAGATTAACCCTATATATATATATATATATATATATATATATATATATATTCATTCTTGCGAACGTACTCCCCAGGCGGGACACTTAACGCATTAGCTATAGCACTCCACGGGTCGATAAGCATAGCTCCTAGTATCCATCGTTTAAGGCTAGTGTCAGTCCATACAGTTGTCCATGTACCAGTAGAAGATTCAACAGCTACAGGGGCCCTTGTTTCCTCAGGTGGAACACCAGGTTGAGGAGTTACACAAAATGCTACCAAAATATCAGTATCTTTGGTCTCATAGTTAGTAGTATAATAAGGTATTTCAGTTTCTAGGGTAGGATCTGCAGCTCAAATTAAAGCCATGAAATAAGTAGCTGGCAAATCAAAATTGGAATTGGCACAATTTGTAGAATTAGAAGCCTTTGCATAATTTGCTTGTAATCTTGATAAAGCTACTCATAATCAATTGGCAAGAGGTCAACGATTATGTGAGTTGCTTAAACAATCTCAATCATCCCCACTTTCAGTGGAACCCAAACTATGTGATTGAATAAATCCTCCTTTATCCGTTGCGGGTCGAGGACTCCTTCGCCTTCTTCAAACTCCGATTCATAATGTTCATAGATAAATCTTTGACCAACGATAGAACAAGATTCATTTTGCATCATATTTAAGGGATTCCTTGGTTCGGGCTGAAAAAGAATTGTCACTCAATCATTATCAAACTGACTGCAATATCAAGTTGGCACTTGCAAACAGCTTGATGCACTATCTCCCTTCAACCCTTTAAGCGAAATGCGTCATAAAGAAGAAAAATCCATGGACTGACCCCATTGTCTCCACCCTGTAGGAACTACTAGATCACCCCAAGGACGCCTTCAGCATCCAGGGGTCGCGGACCGACTATAGAACCCTGTTCAATAAGTGGAGCGCATTAGCTGTCTGCTTTAGTGAATGTGTCACAATTAATTACTCTTTTTTTTTTTTTTTTTTGTAAAGATGAAGAAACAAATTCTAATTTCTCACCTATTTACTACGGCGACGAAGAATCAAATTATCACTATATTTATTCATTTTTCTACTTCTTCTTCCAAGTGCAGGATAACTCCAGGGGTTGCGATTTTTTTTCTACCAATTGGGGCCCTCCCCTTCAGGTTATACAATTCATCCTTATTGATGAATTATCCACGTCCCTTGTTGATAACTTGGGTATAAATTGATTTAATAGGCTCTTAAGTTCATATTGAAAAAAAAAATTAATGACGAGTTTGAAGATAATGTATAACGGTGGTTAATCTATGCAATGCTTGACAGTTTTAAGATGATTCTATTATATGCCAACCTGTGTGCATTTTCAAAAATAGTTAGTGCACGTAAACCTGTATTACAGTTTCAAAAATAGTGTATGTGTTCAATTTCGAAATTAGTGTAATACCCGTGTTCAATTTCAGAAATAATGTAGTACTCATGTTTAGTTTCAGAATTAATTAGTGTTCAGTTTTCAAAAATAATATTCAGTTTCAAAAATAGTGCTAAATTTCAGAAATAGTGTAGTACCTTCCAGTTTTAGAAGTAGTGTGTGACTGACACGTGGGTCCTGCGCATCAGCTTTTTATTACTTTATTTTATTTTTTATTATATTAACTTTTGTCATTTTCATTAAAGTTTAAACCATTTCCATTAAATAAAGATATAGGATGATTTTTTATTAAAATAAACTTAGCTCAAACTCTTTTCATTAAAGCTCTCTATATAATATATGTACTAGCGTATTTTAAAACACTTCAATTTTCCGTACAGATTTCAGTCATTCACAACATTACACATTTTTAAAAACTCTAATGTATAACACACGTGCATGCATGCTTTTTACCTTTTTTTAACACAAAAATAAAAATAAAAATTTTAACACATTTGTCAATACAGATAGGATAAAATGACAAACATTTAGACAAATATTTTTATACTTTTTGTACATAGAATAGAATGGGGCTGTTCACCACATGTAGCCGGTCATCTCCCACCACTTCCTGGTGGTAATGATATACTATAATTCCTCATGGCATCGTACCCGGAACTCGTATGCTCACCTTATCCATAGCTGCTACCATTTTCCGACGATATTCCACTGAGAAAATGCTCGGTCTCTTGTAGATTAGATCCATCATGAACCCACAGATGCATTACGTACCTGCACTCCTCTCAGTCCCTCTAGTGTTGGGGCTTAAAAAGACTTCACTACTTTGAAGATGTTTATCTCACAAAAAAGAATGTAATACAGCGGAATTGATAGGCAAGAAAAAAAAAGAATACTCAAAGTATTACACAAGATTTTTTTTCACTCACAAACTTAGTACAAGAGGAAACACTCAAACACTCTTATAAGCTTTGTTGCTTCTTCTCACTTCTCACTACTTGCTCTCTTGGTTGTTACATCACATAGCTTAGCACCTCACCTATTTATAGGCAAGGTTTGCCAACTTTGACATTGCTAGAACATTCTAGCTAATGCTTAACAACCACACAATTTTACAAGATTCTAGATCTTTCTACAAAAAGCCTTAGATATTTATGCATGCATTCCACCAACTTGAATTTGCTAGAACTCTTAGCATGTGCATAGATCTTTCTTTGTGTATGGGCCGGATCAATTGTCTTAGGCCAAGACAAGAATACAATTCAACATCCCCCCTTAATCTTGTCTTGTGACGCCGATTGAGTTCCTCAGTCTGATAAAGTCTTCTTATTTGAGTGGCTTAGTGAATATGTCTGCAATTTGGTCTTAAGACTTCACGTATTCCACTTGCACATCCTTTCTTGCAATACACTATCTTATGTAATGATAGCGGGTATCCATGTGTTTGCTCCTGTCATGGAATACTGGATTCTTTGCTAGAGCTATTGCAGACTTGTTGCCGACATAGATCTCTGTTGGCTCTTCTTGTGGCATGCTTAATTCTTTTAGCAAGTTTCTTAGCTAGATTGCATGACAGACACATGAGGTAATAGCTACGTATTCAGCTTCGCAAGTATAGAGAGTGATAATCGGTTGCTTCTTCGACATCCATGTGAATGCAGTGTCTCCCATGAAGAACACAAATCCAGTAGTGCTTTTTCTATCGTCGAAATCTCTTGCCCAATCACTGTCGCTATATCCAACAAGTTTGTAGTTACTAGAACTTGAATAGAATAAGCCAAAGTTAATACTACCTTTAAGGTATCGAAGAATTCTTTTGGCGGTCTTCAAGTGTGTAGTTATGGGATTCTCTATGTAGCGACTAACTAATCTGACGACATAGAGGATGTTTGGTCTTGTGCATGCCAAGTAGCGCAAACTTCTAACTAAACTCTTGAAAAATATTGGATCTACACTTTCTCCTTCGTCATGCTTGGTTAGTTTGACTCCGCGCTTTACTGGCGTGCTTATGGGCTTGCAATTGTCCATTTTGAACTTTTTCAGTATCTCCTTTGTGTAGCTTTCTTGGGAGATGAAAATGCTTTCTTCGTTCTGCTTAACTTCAATGCCTAGGTAGTATGCCATTAGCGCGATGTCAGTCATCTCGAATTCTTTGGTCATCACTCTCTTGAACTCTTCATACATGCTTGGATTACTTCCGGTGAAGATTGGATCATCCACATATAAGCACACAATTAGAATATCTCCATGTTTGACTTTGACGTAAAGAGCATGTTCATGAGGGCACTTGGTGAATTTGTTTTCTTGGAAGTACTTGTCAATGCGACTATCCATGCTCGTGGCGCTTGTTTTAACCCATAGAGGGCTTTCTTTAGCTTCATAACTTTGTCTTCATGCCTTTTAATTTCATAGCCTGACGGTTGCTAAATGTAGACTTCTTATTCAAGGACTCCATTTAGGAAGGCGGACTTTACATCCATTTGTTGAATCTTCCACCTGTTTTGAGCTGCCAAAGAAATTAGTAATTGTATAATTTCCAAACGAGCAACGGGTGCAAATACCTCATCATAGTTGATTCCGGCTCTTTGACTGTAACCCTTCGCCATTAGTCTCGCCTTGTCTCTTTGGACCTATCCGTTGGCATTTTTCTTTGTCTTATACACCCACTTGACTTTGATGGCTGTGTCATTTCGAAAGACTAGCGAGTTCCCATGTATCATTCTTCTAGATTGCTTTAATTTCTTCATCCATTGCTTTCCTCCATTTAGTATCTTGCAATGCTTCTTGGAAGTTAACTGGTTCACAATCAGCAAAGAGACAGAAAAACGTAGGATTATCAAGTCTTGCAGCTACCTCATAGAGATCTCGTATACTTCTTGTGCGTGATACTTCTCTTTCATTTAGGCTCCCACTTGACGATGCTGATGTTGGTGAATTACCATGATTGGTTGATGTCGGTGAGGCAGGTGGAGTAGTGGATTCTTGTTGAACCTCTCTTGCTTTCTCCATCATCCCTTGTTTATTCTCTTCTTCAAACTGGGGAAAGAAGCTGAGATCACTTGCATGAGAGCCAAGATCTCATTCTTCTTCTTCATCGAACGTCACGTCTCGACTGATCAACGTCTTCCCATTGTTTGGATTATACAGCTTATAGCCTTTTGAATTTGAATCATATCCGATGAAGATGAACTTCTCACTTTTGTCGTTGAGTTTGGTTCTCCTCTCGTCTGATACATGTACATGGGCTATGCTTCCAAAAACTCTTAGATGAGAGATACCTGGCTTTCTTGTTACACCTACCCCTAATTTAAATTGTATTTTCACTAAGTTTGAGATTATCTTGCTTTTAAAATTGTTTTTAGGTCTTAAATGGTGTGCCCAACGGGCCCACCCCTGTTTTGTCCCCCGGTTCCCTTTCCATTTTCTTTTATTTTTCTGAAAAGTCTTTTTATTTCTCTTTTCTCTTCTCCCACACTCTCCCTTATCTCTCCTTTTCGAGCTCACCTCTCTCTCGGGCTCTTTCCCGATCGACACCCATACATACAAACGTACACACACACACCCATACACACTTTCATGGATGCACCAAGTCACCATCTCAACGGAGGAAAGAATGAATACCAACCTTCGAAACCATAAGCTCGGAGAACAACTCCCTCCTTCGGTGAACCCTCAACCTTGGTAAGCTTCGAGACTCTCTCTAATCTTCCTTAGATCGATCAAACTCTAGTTAGGACTCATTTTAGGTACTTTGGTGAAGGTTTGTAGTGAGAAACAACTTGGGGAGCTTTCCCCAGATTTCCGGCGAGGATTCCATCACTTTCGAGGCAATTCCGGCCAAACCATGGCGAGTTGGCCGGCATGCAAGGTATCAATCTCTTTGTCTCGCTGAGTACTACAACTTTCCTTTTTATTTCACCCAATTTCGTTGAGTATTGAAGAAGTTATACCCATTTGAATCTTACCTAGTTTTCGGCGACCTCCGTGGATTTCGAGGCGTTTTCTGGCCAAACCACAGCTAGTTAGATGTTGTGCGAGGTACCATTCTCTTCGTCTCTTCGAGAACTATGATTTTCATTTTTGAATCACTCGATTTCGTTGAGTTTTGACAAAGTTATGAACATTTAAAGTTAGGGAAGTTTCTGGCCGAATTCCGGCCTTCTTCTCCTGCGAGACCAAGAAACCAAGGCCTTTAGGCCTAAACCCATTCGAACCAGGCCCTTTGGGCCGTGCTTAAACCCAACCCAACCCCTTTTATTTTATTTTATTTCTATTTATTTTATTTCTATTTATTTTATTTCAAACCCAAAACAATTGGGCCGGGCTTTTAAGCCCAATACCTTTCAAACCCTTTTTTGTTTTATTTATTTTGTTTTTTGTTTTAAAACCCAAAGGCCTTGGGCCATTTCTGTTAGGGCCTTAAGCTTGTTAGCCACTAAACCCTTTAAACCTTTTCAACCCATACCCTTTTTAATTATTAAACCCTAAAGCCCTTTGAGACCAAAACCCTATACCCTAGCCGGCCCAAACCCTTTATGTGGAATATTCCGTCAGGGAATATTCTAGGAATATTATATTGACTTTTATGAAATTTATCCGGGACCCATCTTAGGGTAATTCGACATTCTGAATACGTTTCCAAAGTCCTTTTTCCCAAATTCAATTGCTATTATATAGTTTTATTAATTGGACTCTTTATGTGCTTAGGGGCAATTATAATGGCGTTTCCGTCTTCGCTAGCTCCGTGATTCTTCGGCGGCGAAGTACTGTGAGTGGACCCCTTCTAAAATGCATGTTTTTATAGTAGAAATGCCTGCATGAAAGGCATGATTTAATGATTACGTTTTATGAAACGCTTTGAGATAACATGCTTATTGAGGCTAGTTTGAATTATTACTATTTTTCCTATAACCCATGTTCTTATAGAATATCCGATGGATGACGATATGATATTTAGAACATGTTTCAAACACCTCTTTATAGTATAGATGATGGATGACTTTATACTATGAAATTGTTTTTCAATATATATATGTTCAATGGTTTTGTACTTACCTAGTGGTCATTTCCGCTACGGGACGTAGGGAGATTCCGGTCCGTCCTGAGCGACGGTTTGGTGTTGGCATAGGGCCTGGAGTGTGTTTCCTCTAGCTATTAGCACAGGGACGGGGAGCCGGCATGGGGCCTGAATTGTATTTTTCTTTGACTGTCTGCTCAGAGATGGGGAGTCGGCATGGGGCCTAGGGGTTATCGGACATTCACTAGTGATTATTATATATGAGTTATGATTTGAGACATTGCACGACATGCTAGGTTTCAGAAAACCTATGTTTATCATGATATATATGTGTTTTCATAAAACTTGGGGGTTAGTATGTTGATAACTGTTTTATTATATATATATATATATATATATATCAACTTGGTCCACTCATGTTTGTTTTGCGCCATTTTCAGGACATAGAATCGAGGCATACAATCCCAGCATCTAGGCACTTCCTCATCGGCATCTTCGAGTCCTCTTGGTGTAGGACACGTTCTTTTGTTCATTCAATTTTATATTAATTCTTTTAGTGTTCTAGATTAGATGTGTGCTCTGAACACGTTCCTTAAATGCATATTCTTTATTGTTTTACATTTATAAACCTTATTTATTCCTTATTCTCAGCATTTGCATTCAATAAATGGATTTCGTCACCCTCGAGTGTCGGCCAGCACGTGCCTATCCTGGTGTTCGTGGAATATCGGGATCAGGGTGTGTTAGATTGGTATTAGAGCCTGGTTTGTTCAGATCATACTTAAGATTCTCTTATATTCTCGTAATGTGTCGGTCATGGCATCATTTGGGTGTCCCGACTTCCTGATTTGGTGTCATTCAACGCAATTGTACAAAACTTTCTCTATTTGAATTGTCACATTCTGGTTGAAATACAAGAATTCATGTTGGGATTATGCTTCATCGGTGACGTGTTTGATTTGTTAGACGACTTTCCACATAGGACGATACTCTGCGATGTGCATTCCCTGGGAATGGCGAGCAGAGTTGGTGTTACTTGGAAGCAACATGTTTTAGAAATATCAGTTTGCGGAAGTCTGGTTAAGACCAGTTGTAGATCCAAAATGGCGATGCCACTCTGCAACATGCATTCCCTAGGAATTACTGGCGGAATTGGCTCTACATCGAAATCTTGGGAAACAGAAAAATCTTAGCGGTACGAATTGGTTAAGACCAACTGGAGTTCTGAAACGGTGATATCACTCTGCAACATGCGTTCCCCAAGAATGGCGGGCAGAGTCATATTTCAGTGACAACTACTAGAAACATTCGAAGTGTGTGTTGGGATAAAACGAGTAAATGCTAGTTATGACGACGGTTAGTAAGTGGTTTTTGGTGGGAGCAAATCAATGTTCTCAGACTCATTACCACTGAAGAAATTAGTGTGGATCTTTAGAGCAATTCTCGACGATTGTTCTATCAATAAACTTCTTGCTTACTCCAACAGTGAAGTCAAGTTCACTAACCTTTGACCGTCAACTTCACATCAAATTCTTCGAGTGTTGACTTCGTTTAGTTTATATACTTTTCTTGGGAAACTTCTCAGTAATGGACGATATTATCATCAATTTCCCAAAATGGAGTTGCGATTCTTGTTGTTGTGGTAGTTGGACTTGGATGATGAAGATCCAGTCTTGTTTGGATAAACAGACTCCTTAAACTTCACATGGGTCTGGTACTCGATGGTAACCCTAGCTTAGTGTCCATGTACTTTTCAGTAAAGGTGAACTTAGCCTTTTGCTTGTAGCCTAACTGACCAGTGCTCTTGTCTACTGGCTGTTCAACCTTGTAATTTTCAGTGTAATGGCTTGAGACTCCACCATATTCATCATTGTATGAAGATCGAACTTGCTCTAAATTTCTCTGGACTCATTGAGCTTTGGTTTGCTCAAGAGCATTACTTTAAGGTAACCAATCGTGCCACTGCATGCATTTGCAGGCTGCTTTGTATCTTTCTTCTTCGTCATTCTACTGATTCAGAGGTTCTATTTTTAATTTTTGAACTTTGAAACAGCTTGCACAAAGTATTGTGAATTTTGAAATGTCTTTGGCCTTGTCAAATCTTATTAACAGTTCTTAACTATTCTTGAGCTTAGACCTGTTTCCTTTTTGCTAAGAAACCAGTCAACCTTACGATGATGTTTAACCGAATAATTAGAAACAGTGACTTCTATTTATACATCTTTACCTTCATTTGCTTGTTTGTTTCTCAATGTGAACTGGATCAGGTTGGAACATTACACGAAGGGTGTAAAAAAATTAAAAAATAATAAATAAGAAAAAACGTTTGTTCTCGACATGATTTCTTACTCAACTAGATACCTTGTACTTTAGATTTAATGGACTTATTTTGACCCTCAAAATCTTGAGTGTTCTTCTTGCATTCTCGACATGGTTTCTCGCTTAATCAGTGAGGAATTCACAATCGATTGATTCGGCGGAAGTGTGCGCCCAATTCTCATCGATTCAGACAGGAACGTTAGGAGCATCATATTTTTACAAGCTTGCTAGGTTTACCAAAAAGAGTTCCACGTGGGTGTGAGGTTGGAGCCGTCTTGTGGTAAAAGATTGATGAAGATTGTAATGCAGGAAAACAACATATTGCATCACTATCTTCACGCTGAATTGAATGGTCACCACTCATTGTCTTGCTACAATTCATAACCATCATATCGTACTCTAGTAGACCTTTTCGATGATGTGACGTGTTCGCCTCAACACAGCTTTCCACTACCTTGCATCAGAATCCTTCGGTTCGAGAGCACGTGGGCGTGAGGTTTGTGCGATCATTTAGTAAGAGTTGGATGAAGGTTTTAGTACAGAAGGTTAACAGATTGTATCACTATCTTACTATAATTTATAGGCATCACATCATTTCTTTTCCAACGATATGTGTTCGTCTCAACGCATCTTTCCACTGCTTCACTTCTGAACCTTATTGTTGTGAGTATGTGGATGTTGAAACACTTATAGCAGATCTGTTTGGTGCACTCTAGAATGGCACCACAGCGCGGTCAAGGCGAGAATCGGAAGATCTTTAAACTTCTCTTGAATGGTGTGTGCTCTTATGGGGTTTTTAGGTTGATCACTTGAGAGTCCTTCTTCTTTCCTCCAACATTGACCTTATTTGACTAGAAATCTGCAACTAAGCAAAAATGGAGAGATGGATTGAGTACTACAATAGCTCCCTAGAGATATTGCTTGTTGAGGAAGATCAGTTCTAGTTTTCTGCTTACTTGGCTTGAGCTTTTGGGTATGCTACTAACATGGTAGCCGCTTTTCTTGAATCTCAAGGTACAGTTTTAAAATGGATTCTCTGTTGGCAAAATTTTGGAGTAGTTGGTCACATTTGGAAGAAGAAAGGTGAATATGATGGTGTGCTTGGTGCTGGATGAAGTTGTTACGACGATAGTTCTTATTTTGTTTGGTGGGGTATGACACTTTTTGCGACATGGTGTGAAAGTTTTCTATAGGCAACATTGGTTGGCAGATAAGTAATGTGAACTGATATTCGGAAGGTCAAAAATACATTATAAGAAATTGTGCACCCTCAAGAAATTACTGCTTGTTTATCGAGACAACAAATGTGTGATCAATATCGCGGGCGGCCGACTGTGGTATTGAAAACTTATTTGTTGGGTTCATTGAGCAAGTGAGCAGAAAGATCTGTCTACGGCAGCTGATATAGTTTTGGATTTGTTATTATTGGGACTCAATCCAAAGACACATCTATCCTTGGAGTGCGTGAGGTTACGAATTCTTGGGCGAGACCCTCTCTCATTTTTCAGTCTTGGTTTTCAGTATAAGTATTTTAACTTCCTTTACTTTAATTATTTGTTTTTGCCGTTACAAATGTTTTGGGGGAAGTGTTTCTGTTTTCAGTTTTTAAGTTCAGCTCGAATTTTCAACCTATATGTTAGTACATATCTATTTTTGACGCTATAGTATCTTGCGTACCTATTTTTGACCTTACGTCAATATGCGTTTTCGACTTTATATCTTTATAAAGTATGTTTTCTACTTTTACAATGATGGGGAAGAAAGTAAGAGCTTGGAGGCACGATAGAGGATTTTGCAACCCGCTCGCGACAATGTGGTATATTTTCTTTAATGCACCCACTCTGACTTGATTTCTCTTTATACATATATTCTTCTTCCTATTTTAGAGTATTTCAGTTTAGTAAGTGAATTTAAATTTCGGGGACGAAATTCTTTTAAGGGGGTAGATTGTTACACCCCACCCCTAATTTAAATTTTATTTTCACTATGTTTGAGATTATCTTCCTTTTAAAATTGTTTTTGGGTCTTAAATGGTGTGCCCAAGGGGCATACCCCTATTTTGTCCCCCAGTTCCCTTTCCATTTTCTTTTATTTTTCTGAAAAGTCTTTCTTTTTCTCTTCTCTCTTCTCCCTCACTCTCCCTTAACTCTCCCTCTTGAGCTCACCTCTCTCTCGGGCTCTTTCCCGATCGACACCCATACATACAAACATACACACACACACCCATACACACTTTCATGGATGCACCAAGTCACCATCTCAACGGAGGAAAGAACGAATATAAACATTCGAAACCGTAAGCTCAGAGAACAACTCCCTCCTCAGGTGAACCCTTAACCTTGGTAAGCTTCGGGACTTTATCTAATTTTCCTTAGATCGATCAAACTCTAGCTAGGACTCATCGGTGAACCCTCAACCTTGGTAAGCTTTGGGACTCTCTCTAATCTTCCTTAGATCGATCAAACTCTAGTTAGGACTCATTTTAGGTACTTTGGTGAAGGTTTGTAGTGAGAAACAACTCGGGGAGCTTTCCCCAGATTTCCGGCGAGGATTCCATCATTTTCGAGGCAATTTTCGGCCAAACCATGGCGAGTTGGCCAGCGTGCTAGGTTTCAATCTCTTCGTCTCGCTGTGTACTACAACTTTCCTTTTTGTTTCACCCAATGTCGTTGAGTATTGAAGAAGTTATACCCATTTGAATCTTACCTAGTTTTCGGCGACCTCCGTGGATTTCGAGGCGTTTTCTGGCCAAACCACAGCTAGTTAGACGTTGTGCGAGGTACCATTCTCTTCGTCTCTTCGAGAACTATGATTTTCATTTTTGAATCACTCGATTTCGTTGAGTTTTGACAAAGTTATGAACGTTTAAAGTTAGGGAAGTTTCCGGCCGAATTCCGGCCTTCCTCTCCGGCGAGACCAAGAAACCAAGGCCTTCGGGCCTAAACCCATTCGAACCAAGCCCTTTGGGCCGTGCTTAAACCCAACCCAACCCCTTTTATTTTATTTTGTTTCTATTTATTTTATTTCAAACCCAAAACAATTGGGCCGGGCTTTCAAGCCCAATACCTTTCAAACCCTTTTTAGTTTAATTTATTTTGTTTTTTTGTTTTAAAACCCAAAGGTCTTGGGCCATTTCTGTTAGGGCCTTAAGCTCATTAGCCATTAAATCCTTTAAACCCATACCTTTTTTAATTATTAAACCCCAAAGCTCTTTGAGACCAAAACCCTATACCCTAGCCAGCCCAAACCCTTTATGCGGAATATTCTATTGACTTTTACGAAATTTGTCCGGGAATCTTCTTAGGGTAATTCGATGTTTTGAATCCGTTTCCAACGTCCGTTTTCTCAAATTCAATTGCTATTATATAGTTTTATTAATTGGACTCTTTATGTGCTTAGGGGCAATTATAGTGGTGTTTCTGTCTTCGCTAGCTGCGTGATTCTTCGGCGGTGAAGTACTGTGAGTGGACCCCTTCTAAAATGCATGTTTTTATAGTAGAAATGCATACATGAAAGGCATGATTTAATGATTACGTTTTATGAAACGATTTGAGATAACATGCTTACTGAGGTTAGTTTGAATTATTACTATTTTTCCTATAACCCATGTTCTTATAGAATATCCGATGGATGACGATATGATATTTAGAACATGTTTCGAACACCTCTTTATAGTATAGATGATGGATGACTTTATACTATGAAGTTGCTTTTCTATATATATATGTTCAATGGTTTTGTACTTACCTAGTGGTCCTTTCCACTACGGGACGTAGGGATAGATTCCGGTCCGTCCCAAGCGACTATTTGGTGTTGGCATAAAGCCTGGAGTGTGTTTCCTATGGCTAGTAGCACAGGGACAGGGAGCCGGCATGGGGCCTGAAGTGTATTTTCCTCTGACTGTCTGCTTAAAGACGGGGAGCCGGCATGGGGCCTGGGGGTTATTGGACATTCACTAGTGATTATTATATATGAGTTATGATTTGAGACATTGTACGACATGCTAGGTTTCGGAAAACCTATGTTTATCATGATATATATGTGTTTTCATAAAACCTAAGGTTAGTATGTTGATAACTGTTTTATTATATATATATATATATATATATATATATATATATATATATATATATATATATCAACTTGGTCCACTCATGTTTGTTTTGCGCCCCCTTCAGGACATAGAATCGAGGCATACAATCCCGGCATCCAGGCACTTCCGCATCGGCATCTTCGAGTCCTCTTGGTGTAGGACCCACTCATTTGTTCATTCAATTTTTATATTAATTCTTTTAGTGTTCTAGGTTAGATGTGTGCTCTGAACACGTTCCTTAAATGCATATTCTTTATTCTTTTACATTTATAAACATTATTTATTCCTTATTCTCAGCATTTGCATTCAATAAATGGCTTTCGTCACCTTCGGGTGTCGACCAGCACGTGCCTATCCTGGTGTTCATGGAATATCGGGATCAGGGCGTGTCATTTTTTCCACTCCATGCTTCTTGCGGAGTCTTTCCCACACACTTCTTTTTGGAGACCTATTGGATAGGTAGACAGCACATGCTACAACTTCTACCCATAACTATTTAGGCAATCTCTTGCTTTTGAGCATATTTCGAGCCATGTCGAGGATAGTTGAATTTTTTCTTTCCACCACACCATTTTGTTGAGGGGATCTTGGAACTGTCAAAGGTCGACGAATTCCATTGGCTTCACAGAATTCTTGAAATTACTTAAAAGTGAATTCTCCTCCTCGATCAGATCTCATGGCTTTGATCTTGCAGCCACTTTCCTTTTCTACAGCGGCTTTGAAGTTCTTCAATGCTCCAAATGCCTCTGATTTCTGCTTCAAGAAATATGCCCATGTTTTCCTTGAAAAATCATCAATGAAGAGAAGGAAATAATTATTTTTACCGAAAAAGCTTGGTTTTATTGGACCGCACACATCGGTATGAATAAGCTCGAGTGACTTCTAGGCTCTTGTGGTCGACTCCTTTGGAAAGCTTTTCTTGAACCATTTCCCTAGTAAACATTGTTCACAAACTTGATTAGGGTGGCTGATGCACGGTAAGCCTCTCACCATCTCATTCTTGGATAATAACTCCAGTCCCCTAAAGTTAAGATGCCCAAAACGAAGATGCCAAAGCCAGGATATGTCTTTGTAACATATCTTGAGACACTTTGCAACATCGTTTTGAATATTCATTGGAAACATCCTATTCTTTGAGATTTTCATCTTGGTAATTAATCTTCATTTGTCATCTCTAAGAAAAAGGCTATATTTTTTCATATGAATATCATAACCTTTTTCTAAGAGTTGACCCAAGCTCAAAATGTTGCTTTTCGTATTGGGCAGATAGTAGACATTTGAAATTAATTGGTGACTGCCATTTTTTAGGGGAATAAGGATGTTTCTTTTTCCTTTTACGAGCATTTTGGATTCGTCTCCAAAAGAAACGTTGCCACTCACCGATTCATTGAGCTCTACGAACATGCTACTTCTTCCGCACATGTGGTTGTTGGCGCCAATGTCAAGGTACCATGTATAGTCTTAGTCTCCATCATTGTTCTTTCATGCTAGTAGCACAATGCCATTCTTTTCTCTCTCTTCTTTCACATAATTGACCTTCTCATCAGGTCTGTTGCTTGGAGCTCTACATTCCCAAGCATAATGCCGAAACTTTTGACAATTGTAGGATTGAACTTGAGATTTTTCATACCTCAAGTTTGAACGTCCTCTTCCATGACCTTTTGTTGAGCTTCCTCCTCTTTTGTAGTTGCTATGGTTGTTAAAGTTCCAACCACGTCCACGTCCATGTCCACGCCCACGTTTGCGACCTCGGCCACGACTTCTTTCATATTGGATTCTCTCGTTGTCAAAGCTTCCTTCTTTCTTCTTTAGCTGAACATGCGTCTTGAAGAGCTGCTCATCATTCCCTTACCTCTTCTTATGTTTCTCTTCATATGCTTGTAGCGAACCCATTAATTGCTCTATACTAATTTCTTCCAAGTTTTTAGTTTCTTCAATCGTCACAATAATGTGCTTGAACTTGGGGTCCAACAAGCGTAGTATCTTCTCCATAATTCTAACATCTTCTAACTTTTCCCCATTTCTTTTTAATTGATTGGAAACTGCTAAGACTCTTGAGAAATAATCAGAGATTGACTCAAATCCTTTCATTTGTAGAGATTCGAACTCACGTCTTAATACTTGATGATGAACCTTTTTCATTTGTTCGGCTCCTTTGTAAGAGGTTTGAAGCTTCTCCCATGCTTGCTTAGCAGAGGTTGCACTCGAGACCTTCTCAAAGCCATTGTCATATAATGCTTGGTAGATGAGGTAAAGAGCATTCTTGTCTCTCTTTCTTGAATCTTTCAAACTCTCATTTTGGAGTTGGGACAGAGTAGCTTCATCTTCTGACTCAGTGTAGCCTTTCTGTATGACTTCCCATACATCGTGTGCTCCCAAAAAGGCCTTCATTTTGATACTCCAATTAAAAAGAATTAACTACTTTGGAGATGTTTATCTCACAAAGAAGAATGTAATGCAGCAGAATTGATAGGCAATTGAAAGAAACAATACTCAAAGTATTACACAAGATTTTTATTCACTCACAAACTTAGTACAAGAGGAAACACTCAAACACTCTTAGAAGCTTTGTTGCTTCTTCTCACTTCTCACTGCTTGCTCTCTTGGTTGTTACATCACATAGCTTAGAACCTCACCTATTTATAGGCAAGGTTTGCCAAGTTTGACATTGCTAGAACTTTCTAACTAATGCTTACCAACCACACAATTTTACAAGATTCTAGATCTTTTTACAAAAAGCCTTAGATATTTATGCATGCATTCCACCAACTTGAATTTGCTAGAACTATTTAGCATGTGCATGGATCTTTCTTTGTGTATAGGCCGAATCAATTGTCTTAGGCCAAGACAAGATTACAATTCAACATCTAGTACCAATGTTCCATTGCCACTTCCTTCATGGTTGGCCTCTCTTCTCCTTTTTCTATCAAATACACCTCTTTGCAAGCCAAGAAACTTCCTTCACCTGCTCAACATTTGACTCATTTACCATACAATCGTCGAGAAGTTGTACTGAGCGATCATGTCTCGATCCAGAAAGAAAATACGTAGCCAAATTTCTTTCTTCTGGCTTGTCAAACAAAAGCAACTCTTTTCCTGTTAGTAGCTCCACGAGTTCATTCACAGGCTGGTCCGATCAAAGAGAGACGGAAGCATTCTCTGGAGAGTACGGTCTCTCAACGAAAGCTAACAAGTTTCCTAAAAATTCATGAGTTATAACATAGCCCTTGCTTCGTTCCTGGTACCAGGATGAAGATGCTACTGTAGGTGCAGGGAGTTACACCCTTTGGAGTTATCGTTGGCAATTTTTACTTTACCAATTGCCTCACAAAAAAAGAAGAGTGGATCAGACAAGAAAAACGAAAAGTTGGAAAACTACATTTGTAAAGCAGTCTAAGCTTTATTGTAACGGGATAATCCGCCCTCACCAGGGCTATGTCGTCACACTCAGCTAGTCACAACTAAGCAGCGAACTCATCATAATCTTGATTTCCTCGTGGGTTGAATTTTGGAGTGTTAGATCACATATATAGTAAAACCCTAATTTATTAGCAAGTCATTAATCACATATATCAAAATTAGATAGAAGTTAATCAATAACCATTACTTCAAGATGAAACAAATTAAAGGTATAAGGATGAACTGCCTACCTAAAGAAGCCATGGAAGAAAACCAAAGAAGAGCTTCTACTCACACGAGAACACTGACAGAGCCGCCATGGGTTGTAGCCCAGGTGCATCCGGTGAAAAATAAAATTTTACATGTAATGTTGATTGATTTTCGAATGTAGCCCATCATATATTTAGTCACTAATTTGAATTCTCTAGGTTTAACTATATAAAATTATATACTGCAGTTTACAAACCACATTTTTTTTCTTAAATCATTTTTCTCATTGCTTCTTGTACATGTACAAGTTTGGATTTGTTTAATTACAAAATTTTTTGGCTCACCCTGTGAATTTTTTTTAAGCTAGCTGATACTATGAAAAATACGGTATCAAATTTCTTTATTTATAAGATATAAAATTTTAAGCTAGCCCACTCGATAAAAATTTTGAAGCTCCGCCATTGCACAAGAACCTTTTACTTTTACTGGTGAGTGGTAATATGGGATTTATGTAAAAGAACATATATATTTCTTGTGAGCAGGGACCTTCTTTTTACATCAATTTAAACCCTAACTGATTTCCACCTACACTACAAGAAAACAGGGCCTATGTGACGACATATATTCGTCACAGAAAATAAAAATGCGTCACATTTGATAATATGTGACGTTTTTACAGCGTCTCAAATATGACGCTTTTACAGCATCATTGCAAGCGTCACCTATAACGCGTCACAGAAAGTATACGTGACGAATTTTAAAAGTGCCACATATTTTTAGTATATGTGACATTGCCTTTTCACTTAATACTGGTTTAAATTAACAAAAATAGGAGATTGTGATGGAGAAGGCCTCACAAAAGAATAAATTATGTGACCTATATAATTTGTCACTTATGAAATAGATAAGTGACGCTGAAAGCGTCACATTTTTCTTCCATATGTGGTGTAGCCTGGGTCACTTATGTATAAATAAAATACCTATTTTGGAAATATATGTGACAGACTTATACATATTCCCTATTTATAATATGAAATTACAATTCCCTGTTTATAAAATGAAATTACAATTCATGTCAAATATAAGGTAATGCTTTAGTTAATTGCATTTGGGTAAATAGCCAAAATGGTCATTGAGATTTGCATAACTCATCCCTTTGGTCCCTAACATTTCAAATCAATCAAAGTGGTCCCTGAGATTATCCACCATCCATCATTTGGTCCTTCCGTTAAAAACTCCGTTAAGTGTCCCGGAACTCTTGGCCGAAAGTTTGGGCAATTTTCAAAGCTTCATAACTCAATCGTTTCTTAACCAAATTCGACCCATAATATATCAAAATGAAGATAGGAAAGTGTAGAATAAGATTATACCTATTTGGAAGCTCAATGATTGCCATAGATGATTATAAAATAGCCTCAAAGTTGACTGGTCCAAGAGAAACCTGGAAAACTCGCCGGAAACTGGGTAAACTTTAAACGTTCATAACTTCTTCAATACTCAACGAAATCAAGTAATTCAGAAACAAAAATCATACTTCTCGACGAGACGAAGAGAATGGTACCTTTTTAGATGGCTAAATAGCAGTGGTTTGGCTGGAAAATGGCTCGAAAGTGGCTATCCATGGCCACTTTCGAGCCGTTTTTTGGCCAAACCACGGTGAGTTAGCCGTTGAAAAAGGTACCATTCTCTTTGTCTCGTCAATAAGTATGATTTGCATTTTTGAATAACTTGATTTCATTTAGTATTAAAGAAGTTATGAACGTTTAAAGTTTACCCAGTTTCCGGCGAGTTTTCCAGTTCTCCCTCAGACCAGTCAACTTTGAGGCTATTTTTTGGCTATATCTGGCAACCATTGGGCTTCCAAATAGGTATAATATTATTCTACACTTTCCTATCTTCATTTTGATATATTATGGGTCGAATTTGGTTAAGAAACGATTGAGTTACGAAGCTTTGAAAATTGCCCAAACTTTCGGCCAAGAGCTCCGGAACACTTAACGGAAAGACCAAAATGATGGATGGTGGAAAATCTCAGAGACCACTTTGATTGATTTGAAATGTTAGGAACCAAAGTGATGAGTTATGGGAGTTATGCAAATCTCAGGGATCATTTTGGCTAATTAGCCATTGCATTTTCATTAATAAACTACTCGGGCACATACATCAAGTACTTGTGCATTTCATATACTCACATAAAAATCCAAAAAAAAAATCTAAATTTTGGTGTCCCATCTCAGCTCGATGGCAGTTCATCATGAAGGGCACCAACTCCTCTATACATGTAGAGATGCTAACAAAAGAGAAATCTAAGACACTGAGGAGCTAACCAAAAAGTTCTACCATGTGCATGACTAAAACTAGATAACAGTAAGACTTTGTAATATAAATCAGTCTTCATCCGTACCAAGGTCTTCTATTTCAGCATATGCACCCTTGATATCTGAAAGATCATCATCAGTACCTATAGAGTTGTTGATGCTTGCCCCTTCTTTGCTAAAAGAGCTTTCACTTGTAATATGAGAATATCATTCTTCTTTTTCAACTCTTTATTCTCCTTTTCCAAGTTGACGAAACTAGTTGACAAAAGCTTTATTTGATCTTTCATCTCTGTTAACTCAGAACTTGAAGGCATTGAAGAAACATAACCAGATGTATTCATACGAGGAAAAATACCTACACCATTAACAAATTTTCCCTTCCTCCCAAAGGTTCTCAGCCATGATGCCAAACTCATCATCCAATGGAACTTGTAGAGAATCTGGTGGAGTACCATCTGGTGCTTCTTGAATCAATTTCTGCATAACTTCATCATTTTTTTTCTTCATCTTATCCTTACAAAACAAATAGCACCAAGAGAATGCTAAAACAGTGAATTCAATATTCATCAATTGCTAAATAAGTAATAAATAAACAATAGTAATATGTAAAGAATTCAACTTCTTTTAGTGGCTTTGCTTTCTAGGGGAAAAGATGGAGCGTTAATTCCATTTCGGGTTGGGACTGAAATGTTCAACATTAAAGAGGGAGGATTTTCTGTGGAACTGTATGGGTCAGGCTAGGTGGTTCCAATTGCTTGAGTTGAAGAAAGAATGATGAAATTATGATTTTGTAGAGCATCTCATTTCTGTTTTCGGGTAATTTGAGTTTTTTTTTTCTTTGGCAGTTTATGGGTTGTTTTATAACCAGTTTATTTTTTTATTTTTTTATTTTTTTAAAACACACAGTAGGGATAATGCTTGTGTTCTTAATTATGCAGTTGGTATGAAGTTTGATTTCTTTCTAACCACAAATATATTTACTCCTAGCCCTTGGCTATAGGATACGACAACTTCTTCAACACGGTTGTCAAATAAGGTCCGAGGTGACCATGATGTGCATATTATTAAGACTCCAAAAAGGCAATAAGTGGGACGAAGATAAGATAGGGTCAAGTATAACAAGAACTTGGACATTGTAAGTCTTTATATATACCAAATGAAATTAGGAATTTAATTAAACTCTCTATGCAATTGGCGATTGCACTAAATGTCATCAGGTATGAAGGTACAAATGTGTGTGTTTGATTCTACTTATCAATATATCAGTAGAAGTTTTTTTTTTTTCATTAAAACTTCAAATTTGACCTATTGGTGACCTGTGTCATATTTTTTCTAACAAGTTTTGGGGAAATGTACTCTTGCAGTCAAAAGCATGGCTGTGTGGAAAATGGAGGGGAAGTAAATGGCACGAACGTATGATGGACAAAATAAATTCATGTTGATGATTAAAAAAGCACAGTTGAGGTTTTAATTGTTTTCCTTTTTCATGACTTCAAATGAATTTGATCTCACATATATTGGGTATTGTATTTGTTTGTACTATACTTGACCAATCCTGAAACTACAGAGCACCGGTCAACGTTATACCATCAAGGATCCATAAAAGTTTCCCTCCAACCAGGAGACCAAGCACAGCGCGATACGTGTCGATATCAGAAACCAATAATAGCGCGACACGTGTCAACATTGGAAGCCAATTACAACACGACATGTGTCAATGTCAAAACAAAACTAGAAACTCTCTTCTATAAAAGGAGATCATTCTCCCACAATATTTCCTAATGTCATTTGTACTAAATCATTCACTAGTACTCACTAAAGGAGAGCTTGAACCTATGTACTTGTGTAAACCCTTCACAATTAATGAGAACTCCTCTACTCCGTGAACGTAGCCAATCTGGGTGAACCACGTACATCTTGTGTTTGCTCCCCTGTCTATATCCATTTACATATTTATCCACACTAGTGACCGGAGCGATCTATCGAATGTCACAAACTTGACATTTTCTGTTGTACCAAAGTCCTCACTGATTTTGTGCATCAACAATATTTTCTAATTGTAATGCATTATGTTATTGCAGAAGTACGTATAACGCAAATTGTGAATTTGACAAACTAAAGCGTTTGAAAATTAAAAAAAAACTTCAACAACCATTTGAGTTCATGATTGTTCTGCAACTTTTTCAATTATATTATGCTGTAAGCTTTCCATACAGTGTCAAGATGAAAAAATGACCAAGAGCCGTTGGCATTCAATTTAAAGCTTTCCTCAACATGCCAGCTGTAGGTAATTCTAGTTCCCTATAATATTGTCGTGTTTTTGGCTGAAAGCTTGCAAGTATCTCTAAAATTGATTCAGTTGGTTTCTTGGACTACAATGCAAGACTTCTCATGACCTTTTTTTATGCAGAAGTTTATTTGATCGTAGGTGGGATCTTAGATAGGATAAAAATGTCAAAGCAATGTGGAAGGAGATGTTAGATTAATTCAAAAGTTGTTTGTATCTCTTTAATTTAATAAGAGGTGTGCCCTTATTATGTAAATGTGCAATTGTTGAATTCAATCATAATATAGTAGTTTAATAAATTTTGAATTGAATCATAATACAATAGTTTAATAAATTTCATATTTTATATTTTCAAAAAGTAAAAATTTGTATAAGAAAGAAAACAATTAACACAATATGTCTTAAGGGACGCTTTGAAAAAAAACATCTCGCATGTGCATTAAGTATAAATCAAGGTCATAATAATCGTTGTAACTCAACTGTAGAGATAAAAAATAAGGTAAATTACAAAAAATTACCTCAATTATAAGTCGAACCACAATATCATATCTCATGTTTGAAAATTACAATGTCTTATCTCATCTTAAGAATTCGTTTCAATGTCATACAATTTTTCTTATTAAATGCTGACGTGGCTCAAGATGGGCCCCACTCTTTAGTTCAAATGCATTAAAAATTAATTATATATTAGAAAATTAAATCATAATTTATTTAAAAATTTTTATTTAAAAAAGTGGAACCCACCCCTACAAACTCATCATCCTCACCAAATTAATCTTTGTAACCAAACATCCTCACAATCCTCCTCTGCTCCAACTCCACTCTACACTTCTCTGTTTCCTTTCTCATCTCCACTCTACACCATCGCCGTCCCCCACCGCCTCTCTCCCTCTCTTTAACTTTGATGTTGCCGCCAGTCATTGCAAAAACGAGGCATTTTCGAATAATCTCTCCATCTCTTCTTCTTTTTCTTGTTGATGTGGCATCTCCTCCATGGCCATAGCAGAGATGGGCATGGCCCGAGGAGCTCTGGTTTTCTGGCCGGAATTGGTTCTCTGGTTCTCGAAGAAGGGCCAGCCGGAATTGGTTCTCTGTCCGAGGCGCTTCTTCATGGTGCGGTGTCTATACAGGAGCTTCTCCATCTTGTGGCGGTATTGCGTGTGGATTTCGACGGCTCGCCGTAGTCGTAGCTGCACCTGGTCGCCACGGTCACCACCAAATCCTCCCACTGACTCGAGTTCTGCTCGACCCTCCTTAGCTGCACCGTCTTCTCTTGGGTCCACAGCAGTGGCTGGGTCTTCTTAGCGGAGGCTAGGGACGATGGCAGTGGTGGTGATTGGGGCTAACAATTTGAAATTTAGGGTTAGGGTTTAGGGGGAATTGGGGTTTTCTGTTTGAAATTGGCATGGAGATTGTGGGTGTTTGGTTACAAAGATTAATTTGGTGAGGATGATGAGTTTGTAGGGATGGGTCCCACTTTTTTTATTAAAAATATTTAAATAAATTTATGATTTCAGTTTTTTAATATTTAATTAAATTTTTAATGCATTTGGACTAGAGAGTGGGGTCAATCTCAAGCTTCGTTAGTATTTAACATAAAAATTGATGGAGGTATGACATTGAAACGAATTCTTAAAATGATGTATGACATTGTAATTTTTCAAATATGAGGTATGATATTGTAAGGAGATAATTGAAAAAAGAAAATAATAACTGTTATGATGTGCGCATACACACAATTTATAAAATAATCACTTAAGAAATATAAGAATTATATAAAGCAACACATTTTTGAAGCTTACAACGCCCGTGATGCAAAAATATATCTCGCATGCACGTGAGCGCGTGCGGAAAGACTATTAATTAGTTAAGTCCAATTAGTTACGTTCAAACATGGAGATCCTTCAATCAAGTGAAAACAACTACTAGACTAAAGACTTAATAAAGGTCACGGTTTGAATTCTTCAAAACGAATGAAACAAGATGATAAAATCCATCACAATTTACATTGGCTCAACAGAAAATTAATTAATTTGGTTGATCAGCCTAGCATAATCGATTTCCAATCCCCCTCTCTTCTTTTTTTTTTATTTTAATTTTTTTTTATCAAATAATAGATTTTGTTGGATTAAATGTTAGATTAGCCACTGATGGGGTTTGAACCCACGCTGTCATGCAAGGACTCAATGCCTTTCCAACACTTGTTGAGAGTTGATGATGTGTGGACAATTTGTCCCACATCGGTGAGGGATTGACTTAGCTATGGGCTTATATGGTCTTAGGCTAATTCTCATATTATCATTTGGTTTTATGGTGAAACCTCAATTTCATCATGGTATCAGAGCGACTTGTCCCTTGTATGAAAGCCCAAAAGGGCCACACGTGCTCAAGCGTCACCCAATTGTTGTCCATGTGTAGGCTTGAAAATTGGCCACACGTGTGGGAGCGTGTTGAGAGTTGATGATGTATGGACAATTTGTCTCACATCGGTCATGGATTGACTTATCTATGAGCTTATATGTTCTTGAGTTACTCCCAATATTGCTAATTGATTTTATGGTGGAACCCCATTTCATCACCATTGTGGTAAAGGGTCACTTGCTCCAATCTCTTATTCAAACTTTGTGACTAATTCATCTTTCACCTTCAACACTATTTCATCTTTTACCTTCAACACATGGATACTTTAATGTTTACATTAAGTTCTTCATTAAACATACTTCCAGTCTAGTGAGTATTCCAATCCGATACACCAAACGAAACCCTAACACATTGGTAACGATTGCAACAGCTTTGGCAGGTATAGCTGACTAAACAGAGTCGACGAGTCATGTCTTTAAGCATGGATAGTGAAGCATGGATAGTGATTTTAGTGAATGTTCTTATATTTTGACCTGGACAAACAGAAAGAAACTTATATCAGTAGGTCCTCTAAGACTCATAAACCTAGTTTGGAATAGTCAATGGTGGTGCTCCATCACCAATCAATTCCTGAGTGAGCCCCCTTATAACTCCGATTACTTGACTTTGTGATTGCCATCGTGCTCCCCCGAGGCATAAGTTAAAGTCATGGTAGATACTTTCAACCACCTTAATTCCCAGCAATGACTTGTAGAACTACGTTTTGTTTTGTTTGGCGTAGTAAGCGACGAAATGCTTCGGGGAGTTGAAAATAAGCGTAGATCCGGAGATTCCCGAATAGGTTAACCTTTCGAACTGCTGCTTAATCCATGGGCAGGCAAGAGACAACCTGGCGAACTGAAACATCTTAGTAGCCAGAGGAAAAGAAAGCAAAAGCGATTCCCGTAGTAGCGGCGAGCGAAATGGGAGCAGCCTAAACCGTGAAAACGGGGTTGTGGGAAAGAATTAATAACACGTCATATCTAAGTTATGGCAGGTATCCTCTCCAAGGTTTGCTCAATCAATTCACAAGTCTCCTCTCCAAGTCTTCCCCTCCAAGTCTTCCTCTCCAAGTCCTCCTCCTCCCTACCAATAAAAGGACTAAAACATCTCATTTTTTTCAACAACAAAAACTTAGAAGCCATGACCATGAGCAAACAAAAAGTGCTTCTGCAACCTATCATCCTCCTAATAGTAATAGAGGTACTATTAGCAGCAGCCACTTCAGCCCAAACACAATTAGCCTCTCCACCTCTTCCTTCTCCTCCTCCACCTCCCAGTGAAGTAGAAGTCAAGCCGGGTTGTCAAGACAAATGTGGGAATGTTAGCATCCCATATCCATTTGGTACAAAAGAGGGCTGTTACTTAAATGAGGATTTCCTCATTACTTGTGATCGCACTTATGACCCCCCAAAACCATTTCTTAGAAAGAGTGATTTCATTGAAGTCACAAACATATCCGTGGATGGGAAGCTTTACATTACCCAATACACAGCCGTACAATGTTACGAAAGATCAGGCCGGCCAATTGAAGGCTTCTACAATTCTCTCGATCTTTCCAAATTCTTTATATCAAACACCGACAACGTGTTTGTCGCAGTTGGTTGTGACACCAATGCGTACATCGTAGGCTACAAAAATGAAACCTACGGGTACACTGGTGGGTGCACTACAAGATGCAGAAGCATTGAATTCGTTGCCAATGGTTCCTGCACTGGTATCGGTTGTTGTCAAACAAGCATTCCTAAAGGAATGACTTTTTTTTATGTAACTGCAGAGAGTTTTGATAATCATACGGCTGTGTACTCCTTTAATCCTTGCAGTTTTTCCTTCGTTGTCCAAGAGGGCAAGTTCAACTTCTTCTCCAATATGTTGGGGTCGGATTATTTGAAAAATGCATCCCTTCCGGTGGTACTCGATTGGTCAGTTGGAAATGAGACCTGCACTAACGTTGTTGAGAAGAAACAAGTGATGAATTACACATGTCAGGGCAACACAACGTGTTATGATGTCGAGAATGGATCCGGGTATCGCTGCAAGTGCAAAGACGGTTACCAAGGGAATCCATACCTAAATGGCTGCTATGGTATTTCTATTTCACTTTATTAGTACTACTAATTAAAATAACATGCTTAATTTCTGAGCATGGATTATGTTGTTCTGCAGACATTGATGAATGCAAGGTTCCAGAGCTCAATACATGCAAGCAAAACTGTATAAATACAGAGGGAAACCATACTTGTTCTTGCCACAAGGGGTACCATGGTGATGGTAGAAAAGACGGAGAAGGTTGCACCCCTGATCGGACCTTTGTTATCCAAATTAGCGTTGGTAAGCATGCACATATATACTAACAAGTGGATTCACTGCTTTTCTACAGTTTTTAAAGAATCCCAACTATGTTGAAGATGTGAAAAAAAAGATGGTCAGTACATATGGTCTAAATAGCAATACATACTCATATTTGATTTGGTTTTATCTACCTACCAGGGTTTACAATTAATTTGTTGGATATGTAGGAATTGGCGTAGGCCTCGTATCCCTACTAATGGGCAGCTCTTGGTTGTATTTGGGATACAAAAGATGGAAGCTCGTGAAGCTAAAGGAGAAATTCTTCAAACGAAATGGAGGGATCATGCTACAACAGCAACTTTCAGAACGGCAAGGATCCTCTCATGAAAAGGCAAAAATCTTCACAACAGGAGAACTTGAGAAGGCCACCAAAAATTATCATGAGACTAGAATCATTGGCAAAGGAGGGTTCGGTACAGTCTACAAAGGAATTTTAGCAGACGGCAGAGTAGTTGCAATCAAGAAGTCCAAAATGGTAGATCAGAGCCAGATAGAGCAATTCATAAATGAAGTGGTCGTACTTTCCCAAATCAACCACAGGAATGTGGTCAAGCTTTTAGGTTGTTGATTCGAAACCGAAGTCCCCCTACTAGTTTATGAATTTGTCACCCATGGAACCCTATTTGAATACATCCATAACACAACCAAATCATCCAAATTCAATGCGCCTTGGGAAATTCGTCTACGTATAGCTACAGAAACTGCTGGAGTGCTATCATACTTGCACTCTGCAGCTTCTGTTCCTATCATTCACAGAGATGTCAAGTCTACAAATATACTCTTAGATGAGAATCTCACAGCCAACGTGTCCGACTTTGGAGCCTCAAGATTGGTTCCGATGGACACAGCTCAGTTATCTACAATTGTGCGAGGAACTCTCGGGTATTTAGACCCCGAATACTTACAGACAAGCCAATTGACTGAGAAAAGCGATGTCTATAGTTTCGAAGTTCTCCTTGTAAAGCTACTAACAAGAAAGAAGGCACTTTCCTTTGACAGGTCGGAGGAAGAGAGAAATTTGGCAATGTATTTTCTTTCAGCACTGAAAGACGACGGCTTGCTGCAAGTTCTTGATGAATGTGTTGTGACTGAGACAAACGTTGAGCAGCTTTGGAAGTTTCTAACCTTGCATAGGGGTGCTTGAGAGTAAAAGGGGAAGAAAGACCAAGAATGAAGGAAGTTGCAATGGAACTGGAAGGGCTGAGAAGGATGGTCATGCATCCATGGGTTAATGATAATTCCAATTTAGAAGAAACTGAATGCTTTCTTGGAGGAATATCAGTGGAAACTATTAGTTATGAAGGAGGTGGCGAATCAAGTTCGGGGATTCATAATATGAGGAACCACGTTGTATTACCAGTTAGTGATGGGAGATGATCGTGCCAGTGAACAAGTCTGTTTTATTGTGCTTTTTTTGCGGAATGTTCCATGGAGTACTGTTTGGACCCGAATTTACATCGTCGGTCCGTGCAATCAAGGCCGTTGAGTGAACATAACTTTACACCGTTGGATGGAAAGATGAAGATAATTTTGTTATTAAAAGATATTATTATGGTTTTATTATAATAATTATCTTTTAGTAAAGAATTGTTTTTATAAGATAAATGAGGTGCAATATCTGGTTAAGCAACGGTCTGCGTGCAAATTAAATGGGTGATTGATTGGTGCCGTGCAAGTCTTGGATGCCATGGAAGATGGTCTTTAAGGTACCAGATGATAAGGCATGCATGCGTGGGATAAATGCTACTGATGTTGGGAGAGTTATGATAAGGCAAGAAGTCTAGATAGGCTAGACTTTTGACAGAGTTTGAAAAGTCAAAATGAGGCTTTGATCTTGGAGGGCCAACCATTTGGACGAAAGGTTACTTTAGATAAACATGGAAATAAGGGAATCATCAAGGCCACATGATCCATTTGGGATAATTCGAGAAGTTTAGTCTCGGTTGGTTTCTAAGGTTACGGGATCATGCAGAATATTCCCATTATTTTTCGTAACTCACGACGACAATCCTAGCGTTCTGCTACTATAAATACAAGACATTCAGCAACGAAAAGGCCCCCTGCAAATCAATACAAAATTGCCCTGCGCAAATTCTCACAACTTGTGATTTTTCTTTTTCCTTTTTCGCTGACACATCTTCCGTTGGCATCAACAGCACTGTGGAAGCAACCGGTGATATCTTAAGTCGGCATAGATAGCTCTGTCACCGTAGAATCAGTCGGTCTCGCAGTATCTTCCGTTGGCATCAACAGCACTGCGGCGAGAACGACTGATTACCTATCCAAGTCTCGGTCGAGAAGGATTTCTGAATCCTTATTGGTCGAGGTCATCTCATCAGCCTTCTCGGCGAAGTGAGGTGTTACAAGTGATTACATTCGGCACGTTGAAAGCCGAATTTGATATTGAACTTCGTAAAAATAGTAACCTTGTATTCAGGTTCGAGAGCCCAAGAGGCCGAGACGCGTTCCTTTCTCGGCCGCAATCGCAAGACGCAGAAGTCAGCCGCGCACCCAACGCAACATCAACAAATTTACTCCTCGGCCGAGCTCGGCCGACGAGTTGGCACGCCCCGCAATCACCGAAGGACGTAGTTAGCTTATAGATTACTCGGCCTGCGCGCCACGTAGGCTTGGTAGTTTCTAGGGTCAACAAGTACTTATGTCTATCATTTGTTTTCTTTAATTACCTTGTTTAGTTAATTTGGAGTAAATGTAATTTTGTAGTGAATGGAAAAAAGTTGCTCTTAATGATTGTATCCATGGAGTTCTTTTTTTGCCCTTCTCAAACTGCATTCATTGTTTCGTGATGCACTTTCTTTTTTTTCTTTTTTTTTTAATTTTAACGAACGATATTTATATACACAAGAGAGGTGGGATTAGTCTTACAATAAGCTAACAATAATGTTGTTCAAATACGCATTTGGAAATAATTGAACTTAACCTCTTACATATAAGTAAAAAAGAATATCACTAGACCGTAGTACCAAACGGCAATGTAGACCTAACTTATAAACGAATGATCAAAATCAAAATTTTATGGAACACTAGGATTACTCTTAAACGAGCACCAAAAATTAACTAACTAAAATTTAAGGGTATTTAGCTATAAATTACTTAAATTACTGATTAGGCATATACTATCAAGCGTGCCCGCGCGGTGCTGCGGGTTTTGAAATTGTATAAAACATGTAGAAAGAGGCAAAGAGGCAAGTGTAATTCATATGATCTCACAAAGACTGACATTATTGCAACACATTCCAATTGAAATTTAAAATGGTTCATCCTCTAGTGCAAGTCCTTCAGATGATACAAATATTTAAGCATGAGCACACACCTCATCTTCAGATTCAAAACTCTTTTTAGATCCAGAGCTGCTAGTGTCTGCCTTCTTAACAGCCACTGATGAGCCTTTCTTTGCAACTGAGCAGGCTTTTTGGGCAGTAACCTTTGCAGGGGTTTCCTGTGAACACAAAAGTCTATCGACCAAAAGGTATCTTTCCCAATCTAACAAAGAATAAATACACAACAAAAATCATGCAAGCGTCCCTGTAGAACCTTTCCAACTGACGAAAAATAAAGGAAGAGATCAAGACTGACCTGCTCAGCCAAAAACTCGATTTCAACAAAATCTATTAGTTGCACATCTTTGTTTTTCCCAGCAACCTGTTTGGCGGAGATTGTTTTACGAGTCTAATCCCCCCTACAACATTGAATATAATTAAAACCCAATATGTTAAGCAATAAGAAAGCAAGTTACCTGAGCAACAAGCCGTTGTACAATCCCAGCGGACCTTGCTCTCGCACGATCTTTTCCAGTGCCCGGAATGATGGGTTGACCTAGACGACAACGACTCGCAGTGCAGTTGCAGCCTCATCTTCGTAACGTCTACCAGAAACGTCGTCTCCGCCACCATGGCCAAGACCGAGGCCAGTAAGATCTTCCTGACGCTCTGCGATCTTCGCTTGGTTTCATCGTCAAGAGTAAAAGCCTTAGAAATTGAATCACTCCATGCATCCTTTCCCAAACCAAAATTTCCATAAAATCTCATTTCGGTGAAGATTTAATAAACATTTGTCCAATGGTTAAAATAGCATGATTATCTGTTCCTTCAACCAAGCATCAACAAAACCAAGACACCATCGACCAGACAGAGAGTGAGAATTTCAGATTGGGCAACATGCTTGAACCACCCATGCACAATGGAATTTGAAGCTCCAATTCAAAAGATCCAAAAAACCCAACTCCACCAACCAACACAAACACAGAGAAGAGAAATACATATTAGTGGAAGAGTTATAGTGCCCACGATAAAAAAATAAACTGCAGCAATCACCATACAAATTTTATACATTCTTAAAGCATTAGGATTTCTTTAATGATATTGACATCAAAGAATAAATTTTTAATAAAAGTGGCCCTCTGTAGTGATCTCGCTTTTTTGTTTTAGTTATATAGTAGAAGAATCAGAAACAACCCAAGAAAAGGAAGAGAAATCATACGGTTCTCTTATGATGGAAAGAGTAACAGGAAGTGAAGAAGGCCGGATTGATCATGTGCTTCAAGTGCGTAGATATTCCCACCGCCTCATTCAGTCTACAACTCTACATAGACATACAAACACAGACACACACAAGAATTCATACTCGTTCTTGTGCATCCATTGAGTCTCATTGATTTTTCTTTTCAGAAATATGCCTTCCATTTGATTGCCTTATAGCTTTGTTGCTTTTCTTTATCTCAGTTAGGCATAACAATTACTTCCCTTATGTCATCAGTACCAGCTTATTTCTTTGATCCCTCAATGAGTCTTTGGTGATCATGCAGGATAAGACATTTTAACATCCGTATCTTGCTGCAATTGGAGCACATACGTACGTATTCACTTCGAATGTTTCCTCGTACATGCAATTGGAGATTGCTATCAATCTTTCTTTTTTATCAAGTGAACTGCTGTATACTGTTGATGCATGTTTTCATGTATCCCCCAAGCCATATTTGTTTATTTCCTTGCTGGGATTTTTTTTTGGCAATTGTTGAACGGCCATATTAAGTTCAGCTCTTGTTGCCTTTATCTTTTACTCGAATGTTCCTCGTATTCTTTTAAAAACGTATCTGTTCCTCATTTAATGGGTGAGTCTTGGTGTGCAGAAACTATTGGAGGGATTATGATACTGCCCTTTTCATATTGAAACACGTGTACCGAGGAATTCACGATGAAATCTTACATGAAGAATCTAGCAGGCGAAACTCAAAAACTGAGAGTGGTTTCACAGGTTGGTCTGATCAAAGAGAGACGGCAGAGGAGGAGCGTCCCTTGACATTCTCTGAAAGTACGGTCATAAATTTCTCAACGAAAGCTAACAAGTTTCCGTACAACTCCTGGGTTATAACACAGCTTCCTTATTTGTGGTTGCAGGAAGACGACGCTAGATTAGGTGGTAGCAGCAGGGATTAAAACCATTTGGAGTTATATAACCGTAGCCTTTCTTTCTTCGACCAATGTCTTCACAGCGGGATGTCCAATCTGTTCCAGCTTCCATAAGACGGTGGTAGATTGGAACTACTTCAAAAACCTCAAGTTACGATATGAAGGATACTGTACTGGTAGCTTAGCTAGCTCCCTCCTTTAGTTAGTTGGCGGGCGCCGGAGCGGAAGGTAATTGCTGGTGTTAACGCGTAGGTGCACATACTAGATCTCTTCTTTTATGGTTATCTGTGTAAATATGTGCGGTCTTATATGCTGAATGAAATTAGTTATAGATTATCAGAGTCGAGAATGTCTGTAGAATACTTAAGTCGAGAATTATAAGTAGAAAGAATTTAATTCATTGGATAGTTAATTTAATCTCTCTTTATTCTGGCACATAAATGAAGGGATTGAAGAGATTATGTCAGATCATGTTCACCAAGAAATAGACCCGAAATTTTATCGTGGTCCATTTGAGGTTGTTCCTTTTAATCGTAATGAAAGACGTTTTCTTGTCTCTCGTTTATTTTCCGAACAAATCGAAGAACCTAATGAATCGAATTCATCATTGACTAACATATACTTTTTTCATTTGTCTATCATCTGATCCACAATAATTATCTATTCTTGCATTGCTTCTACTTGTGCTATTGCTGCAGAACTTCTCTTTCTAAAATCTCTCTTCCCACTGAAATGCTGCTCCTTGTAGTCCAATTACGTTCGACATTTCATCCATATATAGTAGGAAGCACAGTTAGTAAGATACGGAGCGAATATAATATGTGAAAAATACGTACATGTATTATCCGGTAACTCGGCTAAAAAATAATCTGAAAACTTGGTCATTTTTTATATTTTAATATTTATTTAGTTTTTAATTATTTTTCTTAAAAATATGTTAAAAATACATCTTGAATACATGAATTTTATGTGTATTATTATTGACCAGAGATAGTATCAAGGGCTAAATATTTTGACATTCCTTTTGACATAAATGATGGTTCTAATTAAGCTACTTAGTACTACAGTCTATGGTATTCTTTTTCACTTATAAGTAAGAGGTCTTAGATTCAACTCTCGCCAAATGCGAATTTAAACCAAATTATGTTAGCTCGTTGTGAGGCTAAGCCACCATCCCCTCCCCTTATCATTGGTTCAAAATGAAGTGGACTATAATTAATATAATAAATAAACAAATAAAGATTAAAACTTAAAATGAATAAAACTGTTTTTATTTTCAAGGTAGATAAATAGTATTGTACAGCCGTGTTAAGATGTATTCACTGCATCGAAGACAAAGATGAATTTCGTGAACAACATGTATTGCAGACCTTTTTGTTGTTGTTGCAAAGTTGCAAACCTAAATGGCAAATGAGGAAGATGGAGGCTAGATCTATTTTAACTTCACAAAATTTCTTTATCAAAATATTTTTATTTGAAATTTAATTTATTTCCATGTCATTGCCACATCATTTAGTAATCATCTTAACTTTTAATTAGAAGCGTTAAATATAAATAGATCCATTAAATATAAATAGATCCAAGAGATTACAAAAAGTGTAAAAATATTTGTCACTTGATCTTATCTCTATTGACAAATGTGTTAAAATAATTTTTTTTTTTGTTAAAAAAAGGTAAAAAGTATGCATGCACGTGTGCTATACATTAGAGGTTTTTTTTTAAAATGTGTAATTTTATGAATGACTAAAATGTGTACAAAAAATTGAAGTGTTTTAAAATACGCTAGTACCTATATTATATAGGGAGCTTTAATGAAAAAAGTTTGGGCTAAGTTTATGTTAATAAAACACCATCCTATAACTTTAGTTAATGGAAATGGTTTAAACTTTAATAAAAATGACAAAAGTTTAATATAATAAAAAAATAAAATACAAAAAGGTAATAAAAAGCTGCTCGCAAGATTCGCGTGTTAGTTACACATTACTTCCAAAACCGAGCGGTACTACACTATTTCTGAAATTTAGCACTATTTTTGAAACTTAATATTATTTCTGAAAACTGAACACTAATTAATTCTGAAACTAAACACGAGTATTACATTATTTCTGAAATTGAACACGGGGTATTACACTAATTTCGAAATTGAACACATACAATATTTTTGAAATTGTAATATAGGTTTTCATGCACTGACTATTTTTGAAACTGCATACGGGTTTCGCTCTATAATAGAATTATCTTAAAACTATCAAGCATCACATTGATTTATCGCACAGAATAACCGCCCCATAGAATTATCTTCAAACTCGTGATTATTTTTTTTTTTCTTTTTCAGTATGAACTTAAGATCTATTAGCCTATTAAATCAATTTATACCCAAGTTATCAACAAGGGATGTGGATAATTCATCAATAAGATCATATAGGGTCAAATATAACGAGAACTTGGGCATTGAAACTCTATATGCAGTTGGCGATTGCACTGAATGTCATCAAGTATATGAAGGGATAAATGTGTGTTTGATTCTACATATCAATATATCAGCAGAAGTTTTTTTTTTTCATTAAAAATTCAAATTTGACCTATTGATGACTTGTGTCATATTTTTTCTAACAACTTTTGGGGAAATGTACTCTTGCAGTCAAAAGCATGGCTGTGTGGAAAATGAAGGGGAAGTAATGGCACGAACGTATGGATGGACAAAATAAATACATGTTGA
This sequence comes from Malus sylvestris, assembly GCF_916048215.2. Lineage (NCBI taxonomy): Eukaryota > Viridiplantae > Streptophyta > Magnoliopsida > Rosales > Rosaceae > Malus > Malus sylvestris. The sequence goes on along the minus strand of NC_062267.1, from coordinate 8,847,434 downwards.
TGATTGAAAAAGCACAGTTGAGGTTTTAATTGTTTTCTTTTTTCATGACTTCAAATGAATTTGATCTCACATATATTGGGTATTATATTTCTTAATTGTAATGCATTATGTTGTTGAAGAAGTACGTATAATGCAAATTGTGAATTTGACAAACTAAAGCGTTCGAAAATTAAAAAAAGACTTCAGCAACCATTTGAGTACATGATTGGTCTGCAACTTTTTCAATTATATTATGTTGTAAGCCTTCCATGTAGTGTTAAGATGAAAAAATGATCAAGAGGCGTTGGCATTCAATTTAAAGCTTTCCTCAACATGACAGCTGTAGGTAATTCTGATTCCCTATAATATTGTCGTGTTTTTGGCTGAAAGCTTGCAAGTATCCCTAAAATTGATTCAGTTGGTTTCTTTTGAACCACAATGCAAGACTTCTCATGACCTTATTTTATGCAGAAGTTTATTTGATAGTAGGTGGGATCTTAGATAGGATAAAAATGTCAAAGTAATATGCAAGGAGATGTCAGATTAATTCAAAAGTTGTTTGCATCTCTTTAATTTAATAAGAGGTGTGCCTTTATTATGTAAATGTGCAATTGTTATTAGATTGAATCATAATACAGTAGTTTAATAAATTTTGAATTGAATCATATTAGAGTAGTTTAATAAATTTCATATTTTACAAAAAGTAAAAATCAGTATAAGAAAGAAAACAACCAACACAATACGTCTTAAGGGACAGCATCTCACATATGCGTTAATTATAAATCAAGGTCATAATAATCATTGTAACTCAATTGTAGAGATAAGAAATAGGGTATATTACCAAAAAACTACCTCAATTATGAGTCGAACCACAATATCATACCTCATGTTTGAAAAATTACAATCTCATACCTCATCTAACGAATTCGTTTCAATGTCATACCTCCGTCAGTTTTTCTGTTAAATGCTGATGTGGCTCAAGATGGGCCCCACACTTTAGTCCAAATGCATTAAAAATTAATTAAATATTAAAAAAAATTAAATCATAATTTATTTAAATATTTTTATTAAAAAAAGTGGGACCTATCCCTACAAACTCATTATCCTCACCAAATTAATATTTGTAACCAAACACCCCCATAGTTGAGATAATTTTTTGTAATTTACTTTAAAAAATATCATAAGGAGATAATTGAAAAAAGAAAATAATAACTGTTATGATGTGCGCATACGTGCAATTTATAAAATAATCACTTAAAAAATATAAAAATTATATAAAGCAACACATTTTTGGGACTCGCAATGCCCATGATGCAAACATGTTTCTCGCATGCATGTGAGTGCGTGTGGAAAAATTAGTAATTAATTAAATCCAATTAGCTACGTTCGGAGATCCTTCAATCAAGTGAAAACAACTACTAGACTAAAGACTTAATAAATGTGACGGTTTGAATAGGCCTGGCAAACGGGTCGTGTCAGTCGTGTTCGTGTCGTTTTCGTGTAACACCTGTTATCTTAACGGGTCGTGTCGTGTCACACCTGTTATCTTAACGGGTCCTTAACAGGTCGTGTCACTTTACCCAATGGGTAAAGTGACCCAACCCGTTATGACCTGTTATGACCCGTTAAGAAAAATATATTTTTTTTCTTAAATTTGCACATACCGCACATTGCCACATAAATATTACTACAAAACATTAAAACACATTTGTCGTTTAAGTACTACATCTACACTCGAAAATAAGAGCCTAATAAAAAAATAATACATACACTACTAATCTATTACAAATTTTAAATGTGCAAGGATATGCAAAATGAAACAGTTTTTGTTTTCAAGGTTGTGAAATCTTTCTCAAAAGTTTAAACCTCAATTTACAAAATCCTCGATTTACATCGATCATCATAAAATTGCATTGGAACTTTGGCTTGATCTATTGCCTTCAAGAGTTATGTTGATGATGTTTTCAGTAAGGTTTTCCACGTCATAACTATCTTCTGCATAAACTAAGCATAGAAAAACCAAACATTAAAAATCATTCAAATTATGAGAAGTTTACCAAAATAATTATGAAAAAAAATAAAACAATAGTACTATACCATACTTTTATTAAGTATAAACATAAGATTTTGTGGTATCCACTAATGTAAATATTTTAAATTGAAGATCGAATTCAATCATTGTATTCATATAAGGTCAAGGAGTGTAGTAATAAAAAATCATCAAAATCGGAGTTAAATTAACCGTTAAATCGTGATTTTTCGTTTATAACCGTCGAAAAGTTTTGTCCCGTTACGTGCTCTCTGAATGTTTGTTTTTTGCAATTTTTGGCGTATGCGATCTCGAAATATATGCAAACATGTTTGATGGTTGGATCATTGAAACTAGTTTCGTAGAATGAGTATCCCATCAAAACAATAGATTCACTAATACTTAAGAGTTTATTCATACTTTTATTAAGTATAACATAAGATTTTGTGGTTTCCACTAGTGTAAATATTTTAAATTGAAGATCGAATTCAATCATTGTATTCATATAGGGTCAAGGAGTGTATTTGTAAAAAATCATCAAAATCGGAGTTAAAATGACCGTTAAATCGTGATTTTTCGTTTAGAACCGTCGAAATGTTTTGTCCCGTTACTTGATCTCTGAATGTTTGTTTTTTGCAATTTTTGGCGTATGCAATCTCAAAGTATATATAAACATGTTTGACGGTTGGATCATTGAAACTAGTTTCGTAGAATGAGTATCCCATCAAAACAATAGATTCACTAATACTTAATAGTTTATTCATACTTTTATTAAGTATAATATAAGATTTTGTGGTATCCACTAGTGTAAATATTTTAAATTGAAGATCGAATTCAATCATTGTATTCATATAGGGTCAAGAAGTGTGGTTGTAAAAAATCATCAAAATCGGAGTTAAAATGACCGTTAAATCGTGATTTTTCGTTTATAACCGTCGAAAAGTTTTGTCCCGTTACTTGATCTCTGAATGTTTGTTTTTTGTAATTTTTGACGTATGCGATCTTGAAGTATATACAAACATGTTTGACGGTTGGATCTTTGAAACTAGTTTCGTAGAATGAGTATCTCATCAAAACAATAGATTCACTAATACGTAATAGTTTATTCATACTTTTATTAAGTACAATATAAGATTTTGTGATTTTTCTTTTTATAACCGTCGAAAAGTTTTGTCCCGTTAATTGATCTCTTAATGTTTGTTTTTTGTAATTTTTGACGTATGCGATCTCGAAGTATATACAAACATGTTTGACGGTTGAATCATTGAAACTAGTTTCGTAGAATGAGTATCCCATCAAAACAATAGATTCACTAATACTTAATAGTTTATTCATACTTTTATTAAGTATAACATAAGATTTTGTGGTATCCACTAGTGTAAATATTTTAAATTGAAGATCGAATTCAATCATTGTATTCATATAAGGTCAAGGAGTGTAGTTGTAAAAAATCATCAAAATCGGAGTTAAATTAACCGTTAAATCGTGATTTTTCGTTTATAACCGTCGAAAAGTTTTGTCCCGTTACTTGCTCTCTGAATGGTTTTTTTTTTTGCAATTTTTGGCGTATGAGATCTCGAAATATATACAAACATGTTTGACGGTTGGATCATTGAAACTAGTTTCATAGAATGAGTATCCCATTAAAACAATAGATTCACTAATACTTAAGAGTTTATTCATACTTTTATTAAGTATAACATAAGATTTTGTGGTATCCACTAGTGTAAATATTTTAAATTGAAGATCGAATTCAATCATTGTATTCATATAAGGTCAAGGAGTGTAGTTGTAAAAAATCATCAAAATCGGAGTTAAATTAACCGTTAAATCGTGATTTTTCGTTTATAACCGTCGAAAAGTTTTGTCCCGTTACTTGCTCTCTGAATGTTTTTTTTTTGCAATTTTTGGCGTATGCGATCTCGAAATATATAAAAACATGTTTGACGGTTGGATCATTGAAAATAGTTTTGTAGAATGAGTATCCCATCAAAACAATAGATTCACTAATACTTAAGAGTTTATTCATACTTTTATTAAGTATAACATAAGATTTTGTGGTATCCACTAGTGTAAATATTTTAAATTGAAGATCGAATTTAATCATTGTATTCATATAGGGTCAAGGAGTGTGGTTGATGTGAGAATTTCTTGACACACAAATTAAACCCTCTTTTTATCAAATGTAGTAAAGTATGTAAGTAGGGTATCGTTCTAGGCCGGGGATTAGGAGGGATTGCTAATCTATTCTAAATTAATTTAAAAATATTAAATAAGACTCAAGGACATAAAATTAGGCTAAAAACTCTAATAACTCGAAACACACTTAAAATGACTCAAAATAATGAAAACAATTAAATTAAACACTAGGAACTGAAATGGACGGAAATTAAATTAAAAGACTAACAATAAAGAAAACTAACTAAATAATATAATTTAATAATGGATGGGTGTTTGGTTTTGATGAAAAGTAAATTAAACTTAATTAAATTACAGAATTGACAAAAACATAAAATTAAGGTAAAATGATAAATGACGGACTAGCTAGAGGGTTCTTCTCCACACATGACACATATGCAACCTAAATTGATTTTCAGTTGTTCTTTCAATAAATTGTGAATCTCAATACTCCAGATTAACCGTGAACAGCACTTTTTTAATCTTCAAGTTTTCCTTAAGTTATTGAATTGGACGGAAAAACGCATACAACAATTCAAAACATTCTTCAAAAGTCCCCTACGTGAAAAGCACAATAGCGATACAATCAAAGATCATTAAACTTTGTGAAAACTATAAGCATTGACGAGGCATTCGTAACTATGAAAAGCATGATACTCTTGCCAAGAATTTACTTAACGTGATTGTGACTAGCAACCTTTACTACTTGTGAAAATAAGTTCATAACGATTAGGTGAAATTCACTTATATTCTAGCATCAAATTCATGCATGTAAATTAAGCGTGCACTCTCAACCAACATACACAAATCAGTTTTTATACGAACGGATAAGTAAATTGAAATCACAACTTATGAAATCACAACCGAAGGTAATCAATTCATATTACAAATATATTCATGGTTTCGAATTAACCTCTAGCCAAAATAAAATTAATTACACATTATTAAAACAAAAATAAAATAGGAGTTTGGAAAGATTAAACCGAAAGAAAGGATCTGCTGCTTGGACTCTGAACTGCATGGACTCTGAACTGCATTTTCATGCTGACCTCCTGTCCTCCTCGCCACTGACTTCCCTTCCTCAAGCTGCCCAATGGCAGCACTCTCCTCTCGGTCCTCTTCCTGCGTCTCTGCGAGCTGCCCAAAGGGCAGCTCCCTTCTCTCGCTCCCCAGATCGCCTTATCTTTCCGTCTCCCCCAAGACCGCCAAGGCAGCTATAAGCTGCTTCTTATTTCCTTTTTTTTATTTTCTGTCAGTGCCCTTCTTTGTTTATTCATTTTTTTCTTTCTTTATTCCTCCATCATCCTTATTATTATGCCGTGTCCTGCTTTCCGTCCCCTTTCTTTTATATATTTCCTACCCACTGACTTCCTGCTGCTTTATTCCTCCACCAGCCTTTTGCACCGCCCAAAGCCTTATTGCCACACGTTGCAAGCTGTCAAAATCCCTCCTAGCCGTTGCAAGTGCATTACCAGCTGCTTTTCCACCTTGCAAGTTGTTGCAAACTTTAATTCTCCTTTTGCATGTTCTGTTATAAGTGGTCCGATAATTGAGTATAGAGAAATTCCATCTGCCAATTTCTGATCAGAATCCCCAACCTAAAGCACATGCCAGCTCTCAATTAGCAAATATGATCAGATGAATATGTCGATCCCATAAGCCATCTTTAGACTAGTAATTGTTATGCGACAAAAGGTTATTAGGATTGATTGGGGAATTGAGATAAGATCTATGATATGCGACAAAAGGTTATTAATATTAGTAATCCATACAGAATTAAGTTCACAAGTGACTCAACTCAAAGGTGAAAACACAAGGTTTTGGGCAACACAGGGCCTTAACATTTCTGTTTGAACCAACACTACCCACGAAAATAACGTAAATAGATCTCATTTGTGCTATTTTATTTTCTTTGCATAACAAATCCTATAAACACAAAAATAACGTAAATAGCTCAAAAATATAAGGAAATAACTAAGAAAAGACGGGTAAATTTGAAGTAAAAATATATATAAATATGATCCGATCAAATACCCCCACACTTAACTTTTGCTAGTCCTCGAGCAAAACAAAGACAACTAGAACAAGAAGTAACAAGAAAAACATTAGCTTCCCTCTATGTGACCCTCATAGAATTTCATTCGAGAAAACAAATCATCAAGAACCATAGCTAGCATCAAGGAACTAATCCAAGTTCATCTTCCTTATTCAAATATTAGCAGTAATCCTTGAAATCATCCTTGAAGTGTAGTGTGTGAGATAGCCATGCTAATGCAATTTCAAGTTTTTATTTTTAAAATCATCATATGCAAACTAGTGACCTTCTCACGAGATATGCACTCAATCACACATGTGTTTAGTTTTAATGTGTTTCGCTCAAAGAATCAAATGTGAAATTTCTACCATAAGCTTGCATAAAGATCACTTCTCCACAGTCATAATTGCAAAACTTAAATTAAGAGGACTTTTATTGGATGTAATGAGGCTTATGGATATGGTTATTGAAACGAAAGAATAGGAAAACACAAGTTCCAAGCTACATTGCAAGTAATTATTTTCTTTAGATTTATAAGAACTCAAGCTCTCCAACGATTCTTCTTAAACCTCCAACCACACCCTTAAACTGAAAATTAAACAACTTTTCATTTTCTTTGTATACAATCTTTCTTTTTTTTTTCTTTTTTTTTTTTTTTTTACAAACATGAAATACCCCCACACTTATTCTTTTGCCAAACACCTTCAAAGTACTTCACAAACGTTTCTCATAAAACAATCTCACATTGCTCACTAGCTTGCTTGGAAAGGGTAAGGAAAAATGTTTCAGGTATAAGGGTAGACATATCTGGTGATAAGAAATAAAAGGCTCAACATACATGGCTCAAATTGGCAATCTAATGATATCATTTTTCTTTGGGAAACATGGTTATTTGGGCCATAGTGGTAAACCTAATGCCTCTATCATTTCCAAGTTCATGCAATCAATGACAAACATTTCGAAAGATCGTTACGCAAGTTCTAGAGATGTATCTCACATAAGTTCATCACACATGAAAGAATAGGAGTGTATGAAAAATGCACACACTTTCAATAGGCTCAAAAGCTCACATAGGAATTATATATGGTCACTAAATTCACATATGAAGCTTTAATTCATACTTTAGTTTCACATCAACAAGGCTATGTGCATTTGGTTTTTCAAAGATGGTCAAACATGTACAAAACTAACAAGAGAATTAGGAATTTCACAAAATACATGTTAACTAAGTTCTTGATGATCATGGTTCAAATTTGATCCAATTATATCATTGGGTAGGGAAACTAACAAAAAATCTAATTCAAAACAATAAGGGAAACAAGACAATATTTTTGGATTTTTTTAAATTTTCCGATTTTTTTTTTTTTTTTTTTTTTTTTTTAAGAAAACAAAAACTAACAACACAGAAACAAAATGAAATTCTAGAGATTTCTACCCCCACACTTAAACTTGACATTGTCCCCAATGTCAGAAAACACTATAATGCAAATAAAAAATAAAAAATAAAATAAATAATAAGAAACAAAATAAAACAAGTGGACTGAAAACTTCCCTAATTTGCAGTAAAATCAAGCGATGACCCCCAAGCTAAAATTCTGCAATCAGCTTCAAGGGTGGAAAGAACCAAAAGTTCCTGCAAAGAAAAGAAATAATTCAGTTAAGTAACGCAAGAAAATTAATTAAAAAAAAATTGCAAACGAAAAATTGAAAATTACGATAAAAGATAATGAATAAAACTAATAAGTAATCATTGGTCGTGCTTGTTGACTTTCCACAGCTTTCCTCTTGAACAGGGTGACACTTAGCTTTTCACTTGCAAGTGATGATTTTATGCTATTGTACTGCAAGGCTTTGCTCTTTGGGAATGTTGCAGTTCCTTATTTGTTCTCCAAGCAGATGTGGCAGCTTCTCTTGTTCTTCATCTCAGACTCCTTCCGCTGGGATGATTGCGCAAGCTGCATTCTTCTCTGCTTGTTTCCTCTGCATGGCGGGCATGCACGAGGTAGAGGTATTGGTCTGTTTCTTTCTTCAATCTTTCCAAGTGCCCACCTCTTGCTCTCTTTCTCCTTGTCCCTAGCTGAGGATGAATCAGCACGTTGTCTCCACATGCTTCGAGGTATCATCTTCACTTCCCTTATACGTAAGAGACGAAGAGGAAACACAAGATGATGAGTACTCGAGAGCAAGTGCTGGCTGGAGAAAGGACAGGGAGAAAGCATGATATGAGATACTCTTGCTTTCAACCTTCATGATATGAAATACTTTTGCTTTGAATGGGTTGTTCGCAGGAGTATCCCAAGGAATGAGGAACACAGAGTAACTTAGGAGGATTCTTTGGGAATGCATTTTCGGAGATGAAGAAGTGTTGAGAGGGTGTGCTGAGAGAGTGTGCTTTTGCTGTGGAAGGCGAAGGTAGATACTTATGGGACTTCTCTTCACAACCGGAACTGTTCTCTCACTTAGTGTCGGCAGCCGGTGGATGGGTGAAGAATACAAATTACGCGCTTTCTGACAAAGTTGCCCATAATTTCCGCAAAGCTGCCAGTTGCATGTGACAAGTGCTGACTAGGCTGAGAGAGACAGATGGTTGGAATCGGCACTTCGACAGACTGCCCGTGATTTTTGCAGAGCTAAGTTTACGTGTGACGGGTGACAACACGTCTGGACGAATTGATCTTGCGAAATCCGGGGTTCGGCTCGTGGTTTCTGAGCAAGCCCAACTTTTAAGAAATGAACGCCTCTTTTGAGAAAAGAATCCGGCTTTTGAGAACGGAAACTCCTCTTTTGAGAAAAGAATCCGGCTTTTGAGAAAAGAGCCCCGACTCTTCGATTTGCGAGAGGACGCTTCTCTGAGGAGCGCCTCTTTGATTTCTTCTTTTTATAGAGGCGTTAATTTTGTTCCACAACACACTTGAGCTCCCTCTTGTAAACACTCCCTTCTTGCACTTGTTTAATCTTGATCATTCCGACTCTCTTCTTTCTTCACCACCTCTTAAAAATGTCTGGCCCTTTTGATCGTCGTTTTGACTTGAACATTGGTGAAGAGGCAGCTCCGCCTTCACCAGACAACATATGGCGGCCAACCTTCATATCCCCTACCGGTCCTCTTACCGTGGGGGATTCGGTGATAAAAAATGACATGACCGCTGCGGTGGTGGCCCGAAACCTTGTCACTCCCAGAGATAACAGACTGCTCGCTAGACGGTCCGATGAATTGGCGGTTAAGGAGTCTCTGGCTCTTAGCGTGCAGTGTGCGGGTTCTGTATCCAACATGGCCCAACGCCTATATGCTCGAACCCGTCACGTTGAATCGTTGGTGGCTGAAATACAGAGTCTTAAGTTTACCGGCTCAACCCGGCTTACTCTTATTCACTCTCAGCCCGACTTACTCTTATTTACTAATTAATTTTACACTCAATGCGATCCCGACATGTTCTTATTTACTAAATAATTTTCCAGCATGCATGTTTATTAGGCACTCATCGACTCATATTCCTCAAAGGTACTAAGCTTAAATGTGTCTTTATTGCATAATTTGTGGTTGATAATAAATGGGATTTTGTTGAAATGTGTGATTTGATCGAAATGCAGTTTTGATTTTCCACTCTTTTCATTTTTTTTTCCTTGCAGATTCGTGAAAAGGATTGGGAGTACAAAGTGAATCTTTTCCGTAAGTTTTCGATTTTTTTATGTTGGCTTTGTAGTTTGTCACTGATTTTTTTCTTTTTTTTTTCCTTGCAGATTCGTGAAAAGGATTGGTAGTACAAAGTGAAGCTTTTCCATAAGTTTTCGTTTTTTTTATGTTGGCTTTGTAGTTTGTCACTGATTTTGGTATTTTAGATTTCTTTTTGGGGAATTTAAAGTTACCCAGAAACTCCAATTGCATAATTTGTGGTTGATAATAAATGGGATTTTGTTGAAATGTGTGATTTGATTGAAATGTGTGATTTATATCATCAGACTATGAAATTTTACTAAATTATGTTTCAAGCTATGGAATTTACTTAACTGTGTGTTTTACTACTATGTTTACAGACTATATACGAGCAGGAAATGGAAATCGAAGGGTTGAATGAAAATTCTTGCGGATGACTTCAAAGGTATAATAGTGAAATTAATAGTGAAATTTAAAAAAAATGCATAAATAATTTAGAAACTGCACATAAAAAAAAAATTACCTGCTGCTCCTAGGTATTCCTCCCAATTTAATAGGGTGGTATATGCCGTTGAAGGCATCACCTTTTTATGCCTACTGTCTTATCTAATTTGTGCAAGCATCATTTTTTATTGTTCAATTTCAATGCTATGTTTTCATATTTTTCTTCAATTTTACCTTTATTAAGAATCATCAAATTGAAATTTCAGTATTAAGATCTTCATAGGCTTTCAGCATATCAAGTATGGAGAGAATTGATAGAAGCGATATGTCAGAGGTTGTTACCTTATCTGCATTATTCCTCTTCTGTAGAGATGCTTTATTTTTTCTTCTTTTTAAAAATAAAAATAAAATTCATTCTCTTTGGCAATTTCTCCATGTAGGTCGGCAATCATGAAGTTCACTTTGGACAAACATATGTTAACAATTCTCAACAATCAGACCAAAGGTATTGTAGGAGCAATCAACAAAGGCAAAGACGACAATCTATGAATTCATCACAGCGGGCTCGAATTTCAATACAACGGCGTGCCAATTATCAAACTCGATTGAACTCGGTAAATATAGTACAAAATCAAGCGGAAGTAAACCAAGAGGACATAGGACCAACATCGGCGGGTAACTATGAATATTTTTTTTTGGTCTCTATTAATTAAATATTTGTAAATCCATATATTGTATGAATATGTTTTTACGAATTATTAAGACACATCTATTAAGATTGAATGGAATAGTGATTTTACATTATCATTGCCTTTTTGTACTATCAATGCAAATATCCATTTAATAATTATGTGATGTCTATAACAATTTCAACATTTGGATTGTATATATCTACCCTACTGACCAACGTTTTAACAAGTACTCCAAACAAAAAATAAATAAATAAATAAAAAAATTAAGGAAAAAAATTAAAAAATAAAAAATAAAGGAAAGGAATATGTCTGGAACGATAGGTGATACAAAATTTTATGAAAACTTGGAATAACAATTCAACTATAACAGTCAAAAGAAAATTGTAAAAATAACATCACATAAAGATATAGTATATCTATACTAAAAGGCAAAAATTGTGAACTTAAAAAAACTTCATGATACGATCAACCAAAATTTATAATCCACTATTAAAGGGCAAAAATTTAAGGAAATGATAATGGATATAGATATAGAATATCGATCTAGCAACATAATTAAAAAAAAAATGAAAAGTTCTATCAAAATTAGTGGAGTGAACCTCCATTTTTATTGTTTTTCCGTTTTTTTTTAACCCCAAAACATTAAGGTAGTAGAAACCATTTCTTTGTCCTCCTCTCCAAACGTGTCATTATGTGGTAAATCAAGTCTGCTGTAAACTAATTTTATTTTACCACTGTTATAATATTTACTCTTTAATAAACTAAGTCTACCGTAAACTATTTGTTTCCAATCAAACGAAAAAAAAAAGAAAAAAAACCGTAATGTATACCACTGATTCAATTACAAAAACAAAAGGCAAAAAAAAAAAAGTTTGTAGGTACTTAAATAATATTCTATGCTTACAAATATTTTTCGTACACCATTACGTTTCTTGGTTTAGAGCAACAAAATGCATATGTGACTGATGAGAGACAAAGCCAACGAAAGCAATGGCGGGATCAACAACGTATGAGGCGGAATTCAATGAGTTCAAGGCAAAGATATGATTACTTAGCATGGCGACGATCCAATTATCATGTTCAACAAATTCAACGCTCAAACATAATGTTATTTGGTGGCGATACCGATCAAGTTCAACACCCTAACATAGTGCGATTCGATGAAGGCAGTAGCAATCATGTTGAACAACTCAACATAGTGCCATTTGGAGAAGGCAGTAGCAATCAAGTTCCAAGAACAATGCGCTTAACTCATATAAGGCAAATTGCCCGATCGAATAGGACACGCTTGCCTCAGGATGGACTTATTCAAAGTTTTACTAATAATGGTAATTGCACAAACTACCATAGTACAACTTTGAAAAAGATAAACATCAATATCATCATTACTGTAAACACCACTTATTACCTTACTTCCATTTCATTTGATTATAACAGAAAATACAACAGCGCAATCATTCCATTCGAATATTCCAATGAATCATTCTTATCCACCCATCATCAATGAAGGTATCAGTTTTGGAATGTTAATACCTACATTTTTTACTATGCTCTCTAAACCATAAAACACTTTTAATGTTTCCTTTTGAAGCAGATGATTTTAATCTCATTAATGAAAATGATATCCAGCCTAACGAGGACGTACCACCTCGACAGCATCCGATGGGAACAAGGCCAATTCATAATTGTGCTAGAAACTTTAATGAAAACATGGGAATCCCAAGATTTCACATGCCAAATCCAACCACATGTCCAGATTGTCATGCCTGTTTGTTCTCTCATGAAACATTTGAAATGTGTTGCTTACGTGGAAAGCTTGCTCTACCATTGATACCGTCCCCTCCTGAAATGACTGAGCTTTTTTGCAACCAATCTGCCCAGGGAAGACATTTTAGGCAGAATATACGAGCTTACAACCACATTTTTGCCTTCACTTCAATGGGAGTTCATGTTGACGAAAACCTAGCAACAAGAAGACGTGGTATTTACACATTTTGTGCTCAAGGTTCCATATACCATAAGATTGGAAGTCTTTTGCCTATTGGAGATAGTAGACTAAGATTCCTACAAATGTATATATATGACACTGCTCATGAAATAGACAATCGGATGAGAGAAAGTGAAGCACTAAACAGAGATGTGGTTGAAAAAATCCAACAAATCTTGAATCAATATAATCCATTTGTGCAAACATTTCACCACCTTGTGCAACGTCAAGATTTGCAAAGTTGTAGATTGATTATCAAGGAGCAGCCCACGAATTAACGACAATATTGTTTACCGTCTGCATCTCAGGTTGCTGCAATCATAGTAGGTGGTGAAGGATCAGAAAATATTAGAGGTCGAGATATTGTTGTGCAAACTACGGATGGTCAACTTAAGAGTATCAAAGATTGTGTCGGCTACTATGACCCTTTACAATATCCATTGTTGTTACCTTATGGAACATACGGATGGGATGTGAATACTCGAAATAATACCAACAGAAAAGTGACATGCTGTGACTATTATTCGTATGTTCTTCAGGTAACCTACCACCTTCATCTCTGTCAATAAATATTAATTTTTAAAACTTATATTGTGTTGAACAATGAATTTTATCATTTTAGATCCGTCAACATGATGAATCGCTTCTACTTCGTGATGGCCGCCTATTGCAGCAATATGTAGTTGACAACTACGTAAAGATCGAATCACAAAAGCTTAGATGGATGCGTGATAATCAACACACAATTCGATCTAAATTTTATCGAGGACTACAAGACTCATTAATTGCAGGACAAAATAATGCAGGTATGAGGCTAATCAGTTTATAATAAAAAAAAAATATTCTTCATATTCATGTTTTGTCACATTAAATGAGACTTATTAATGGGTTGAAACAAAACAAACATATTTAGACTTATTAACGACTTTTAACAAAACAAATACAGGAAACATCGATCGTTGTAGGACTATATTACCATCATCTTTTGTTGGTAGTCCCCGTGACATGTATCAAAGGTATCAAGATGCGATGACTTTGGTGCAAAAATATGGAAGACCAGATATTTTCCTAACAATGACATGTAATCCAAATTGGGAAGAAATAAGTGATGAGCTACTACCTGGCCAAGCACCACAAGATCGACTAGATTTGCTTACAAGGGTTTTTCGTGCAAAATTCGAACAGTTGAAGAATGATGTTATACAAAAAGGTGTTTTAGGCAGAGTTCTTACATATGTATATGTCATTGAGTTTCAAAAGTGCGGTCTCCCCCATGTTCACATGCTTATCATGTTAGAAGAAAATGATAAGCTTAATAGTCCAGATGATTATGATAAGATGGTACGTGCTGAAATACCAATTCCAAATGAAGAGCCTAAATTGTATGGTGCCGTGTTAAGGCATATGATACATAGTCCATGTGGAATACATAATTCACGATCACCCTGTATGAAACGTGGTAGTTGTAAACGAAATTATCCTAAGCCATTTGCACCAACTACAGTTCAAGGAAATGATTCTTATCCAGTCTATCGTAGAAGAGACAATCATAATCCAGTCTCATTACATCAAAATGCACGTATAATGGTGGATAATCGGTGGGTCATTCCGTATAACTCATGGTTACTCCTCAGATATGATTGTCATATTAATGTTGAGATTTGTTGCAGCATTAAGAGTGTTAAGTATCTATACAAATATGTTTATAAAGGTCCCGACCGAGTAGCTTTTGAAGTCCATCCTGAACCTATTCAAGATGAAATAAAGCAGTTTGTTGATGCAAGATGGGTCAAGATGAAATAAAGCAGTTTGTTGATGCAAGATGGGTTTGTGCACCTAAAGCATTATGGAGAATATTCAAATTTGTAACTAATCGACTTTATCCATCGGTTGAACGATTACAAATTCATCTCCCTGAAGGACAAACTATTCATTTTTACCCTCACCAAAGAGTGTCAGATATTTTGGCAGATGACACAAACTCGATGACTATGTTGACAGAGTTTTTTACCAAGAATACCACTTGCCCGGAAGCACGACGATATTTATATCGGGAGTTCCTTGAATGGTTCAGATGGAGTCAAAGAGATAAAGTCTGGAGTGAGAGGATAAATAACCATAAAGTTATTGGCCGAATATATGCAGTTTTGCTAAATGAGGGTGAAAAATTCTACTTACACATCCTTCTTAATCATGTTAGAGGACCAACATCATTTGACGATTTAGAACAATCAATGACATCGTACAACCAACATTTAAAAAGGCAGTGGAACAACGAGGCTTGCTAGAAGATGATGATAGCATCAAACAGTGTCTTCGTGAGGCTTCTAACATTCGAATGCCGTCAGCTTTACGAAGGTTGTTTGTTACCATATTGGTTTACTGTGAACCACATGGAGTAAGAAGATTGTGGGATGAATTTCATTCATTTATGGTAGAAGATTATTCTGTCTCAAGTACCATAAATAATACTTCTATCTTAAACAAGCTTTTGTAAAACTTGAAAAGGCTATTAGTGCAACATAGTAAGTCTGTATCTGATTACGATCTACCACAAATAACACAAGATTATGTTAGAGACAACACACTTCCAAGGATAATACAAGATGAAGTTTCACTTGACATCTCTGACGCAGACCTCAATGCGGTACATAATCTAAATGAAGACCAAATGGCAGCGTATAATTCGATTGTGTCTGCTATTGAACGTCGAGACAATGCCATATTTTTTGTGGATGGTCCTGGAGGGACGGGAAAGACATACTTATATCGTGCTTTGTTAGCAACGTTAAGGAGCAATGGTTATATTATATTGGCAATAGCAACATCTGGAATTGCAGCAACCATATTGCCAGGCGGAAGGACAGCACATTCTAGATTTAAAATTCCCCTCAGTCCAGATGCATCTTCCACGTGTTCTATTAGTATCCAGTTAGATTTGGCATAATTGATAAGAAAAACATCAGCTGTTGCTTGGGATGAAGCACCAATGGCACACAGGTTTGCATTTGAGACACTCGATCGAACGTTCAAAGATATAATAGGTGTTGACCTGCCATTTGGAGGAAAGGTCATGATTTTTGGAGGAGATTTTCGACAAGTTCTTCCAGTTGTTCCAAAAGGTACAAGGTCTGAATTGATGCAAGCAAGTATGATTAATGCTTCATTTTGGGGACATGTGAAAATCATTCGTCTTAAGCACAACATGAGATCCATCAATGATCAAGATTTTTCAGAGTTCTTACTTCATGTAGGTAATGGGGAACAAGAAACTATGATAGACGACATGATGCAATTACCATCATCTATGGTCATTCCATGGAATGGTGAAGAATCCATTGTCCAATTTGTTAATGAAGTTTTCCTTGATTTGGAATGTCATGTATGTGATTCAAGATACTTGGTGGAAAGGGCAATTATAACTCCAAAAAATGAGGATGCTGACAAGCTTAATAAAATGATCATCGATAAATTTCCGAGGACTGAACATATCTTTTACTCTTTCGATTCAGTTGAGGACGATGTGAGAAATCTGTATCAACATGAGTTCTTGAATTCAATATCACCTGGTGGAATGCCCCCTCATCAGTTAACTTTGAAAAAAGGTGCCCCAATAATGCTTTTGAGAAATATCGATCCGAAGATGGGGTTGTCCAATGGTACAAGACTGGCTTGCCATGAAGCTTACAATAATCTAATTGATGCCGAAATCTTATCTGGACAATTTGCTGGAACTAGAGTATTTTTACCAAGAATCTCTTTAAATACCACAGAAAGCGTAGGACTCCCATTTGAAATGATGAGAAAACAGTTTCAAGTGAAATTGAGTTTTGCACTAACCATAAATAAATCACAAGGGCAGACAATACCAAATGTGGGTATTTATCTACCAGATCATGTATTCAGTCATGGACAATTGTACGTGGCTTTATCAAGAGGAGTATCAACGTCTACAACAAAAGTCTTGGTAAAGAAAGGAGAATTACACGGTCATGAAGGAGTCTTCACAAAGAATGTTGTGTACAAAGATATTTTGCTTCCCTCGATTTCAACATAAGGTTATATTCTTTCTTTTAATGTTTAATTCCCGTTTTCAAATTTAATGCAATTCAATTACAAATAATGCTAATATTTGATTCTAACCGAACGCATTAAATTTTCAACAGGACGACGATATGAGTTCATGATATGAAGAACCGTCAAGTGTATCAAGACCAATTGAAGTTCTTGGATTGTTTTTATACTTTTTACTTAACTTTTAGTTGCAACTAAGTTATAAGGATCTTCTATGTTATTTATTACTTTTTTTTGGTTACAAATTCTAGATAAATACTTTAAATTACTACCTGTATTATTAGAGATGATAATCGTCTTTATTTTATGTTTCTATACATTGAACCAATCCTCGCATATAAATACATCTAAAATGTGTAAGTCGCGCGTAGCGCGCCGTGATGAAAAAAATGTATTTCGCACGCGCGTGAGGACACTGTAATAGGCACTACTGTGTGTGAGAGAGTATCCACGTCAACAACTTCAAATTTATTGCTTCCTGTTATGTGCAACCATATCATACTTTCTAAACCATATACATTGACAATTACAATGGAAGAAAACTAACACAATACACATTTAGGGGCGCGTAGCGCCCGTGATGCAAAAATGTCTCTCGCACGCACGTTGCAGAGAGGCTAGTTCTGGTGTAAGTTGCAAACGTGGAAAAACTGCTTCCTATAAGCAAGGATACGTGAACATGCAGCAAATGATAACTGCTTATCCATTACTCGACTGATTTCCACGGTAGATGGAAATTAGATGAGGCATGTGTCTATATAATCCAATTCCCTACCTGTGAAGAATTGTTCTGAGATTCAAGGGTTCTATCACCTTTAGAACATAAGGTCTTAAACAAGTAGAAGAATTGCATTGCCAACCAAACACATGGCTACTCCAGGTATTGCACGTAGTTGAATATATGTAATCTGGGATACTTGTTAATTTTTTATACTCCTAGTTTTCCATCATTGAATAGTCAATGGTGGTGCTCCATCACCAATCAATTCCTGAGTGAGCCCCCTTATAACTCCGATTAGTTGACTTTGTGATTGCCATCGTGCTCCCCCGAGGCATAAGTTAAAGTCATGGTGGACACTTTCAACCACCTTAATTCCCAGTAATGACTTGTAGAACTACATTTTGTTTTGTTTCATTAACATGTATAGTTACAGATCCATCTGGAAGAACGTAAGTCCCAAGTTCCATAGAGAGTGAGGACATGATAATTACAGTCCTGAGTTGTAATGGTTAGCATATACATATAGATATAGTTAATGTAGTGTAGGTACTAGGTAATGCTTTCTTGTCAGACTTACATTGTTTGATGATATTTATTTTATTTTGTCTGATTGTGAAAATAAACACGACCAAGAAAGAATTAGTAACACGTCATATCTAAGTTATGGCAGGTATCCTCTCCAAGGTTTGCTCAATCAATTCATAAGTCTCCTCTCCAAGTCTTCCCCTCCAAGTCTTCCACTCCAAGTTTTCCTCCTCCCTACCAATAAAAGGACTAAAACATCTCATTTTTTTCAACAACAAAAACTTAGAAGCCATGACCATGAGCAAACAAAAAGTGCTTCTGCAACCTATCATCCTCCTAATAGTAATAAAGGTACTATTAGCAGCAGCCACTTCAGCCCAAACACAATTAACCTCTCCACCTCTTCCTTCTCCTCCTCCTCCCGGTGAAGTAGAAGTCAAGCCGGGTTGTCAAGACAAATGTGGGAATGTTAGCATCCCATATCCATTTGGTACAAAAAAGGGCTGTTACTTAAATGAGGATTTCCTCATTACTTGTAATAGCACACATTATGACCCCCCAAAACCATTTCTTCCAAAGAGTTATTCGACTGAAGTCACAAACATATCCGTGGATGGGAAGCTTTACATTACCCTATGCCCAGCCGTACAATGTTACGACAAATCAGGCCAGCTGACTGACGGCTTCACCAGTTCTGTCAATCTTTCCAGTTTCTTCATATCAAACACCGACAACTTGCATGTCGCAGTTGGTTGTGACACCTATTCGTACATTTTCGGCTACAAAAATGAAAAATACGCGTATAGTGGTGGGTGCATTTCATATTGTGCCGGCATTGATGACTACGTTGTCAATGGTTCCTGCAATGGTTTCGGCTGTTGTCAAACAAGCTTTGCTCAAGGAATAAATTATTTCGAAGTAAGTGCAATGAGTTTTAAAAATCATACGGATGTGTACTCCTTTAATCCTTGCAGTTTTTCCTTCGTTGTCCAAGACGGCAAGTTCAACTTCTTCTCCAATATGTTGGGGTCGGATTATTTGAAAAATGCATCCCTTCCGGTGGTACTCGATTGGTCAGTTGGAAGTGAGAACTGCACTAACGTTGTTAACAAGAAAAATCACCCATGTAAGGGCAACGCATCGTGTTATGATGTCGAGAATGGAACCGGGTATCGCTGCAAGTGCAATGACGGTTTCCAAGGGAATCCATACCTAAATGGCTGCCATGGTATTTCTATTTCACTTTATTAGTACTACTAATTAAAATAACATGCTTAATTTCTGAGCATGGATTATGTTGTTTTGCAGACATTGATGAATGTAAGGTTCCAGAGCTCAATACATGCAAGCAAAAATGTATAAATACAGAGGGAAGCCATACTTGTTCTTGCTACAAGGGGTACCATGGTGATGGCAAAAAAAACGGAGAAGGTTGCACCCGCACCCCTGATCAGACCTCTGTTATCAAAATTGTCGTTGGTAAGCAGGCACATATGTACTAACAAGTGATTCAATGCTTTTCCACATGTTTTTAAAGAATCCAAACTTCGTTAGAGATGTGATAAAAAATGGTCGGTACATATGGTCTAGATAGCAATACATACTCATTTAATTTGGTTATAACTACCAGAGTTTACAATTAATTTGTTGGATATGTAGGAATTGGCGTAGGCCTTGTATCCCTGTTAACGTGCATCTCTTGGTTGTATTTGGGATACAAAAGATGGAAGCTCATGAAGCTGAAGGAGAAGTTCTTCAGGCAAAATGGAGGGATCTTGCTACAACAGCAACTTTCAGAACGGCAAGGATCCTCTCATGAAACGGCAAAAATCTTCACAACAGGAGAACTTGAGAAGGCCACCAAAAATTATCATGAGACTAGAATCATTGGCAAAGGAGGGTTCGGTACAGTCTACAAAGGAATTTTACCAGACGGCCGAGTAGTTGCAATCAAGAAGTCCAAAATGGCAGATCAAAGCCAGATAGAGCAATTCATAAATGAAGTGGTCGTGCTTTCCCAAATCAACCACAGGAATGTGGTCAAGCTTTTAGGTTGTTGTTTCGAAACCGAAGTCCCCCTACTAGTTTATGAATTTGTCACCCATGGAACCCTATTTGAATACATCCATAACACAACCAAATCATCCAAATTCAACGCGCCTTGGGAAATTCGTCTACGGATTGCTACAGAAGCTGCTGGAGTGCTATCATACTTGCACTCTGCAGCTTCTGTTCCTATCATTCACAGAGATGTCAAGTCTACGAACATACTCTTAGATGAGAATCTCACAGCCAAGGTGTCTGACTTTGGATCCTCGAGATTGGTTCCATTGGACGAAGCTCAGTTATCTACGATGGTGCAAGGAACTCTCGGGTATTTAGACCCGGAATACTTGCAGACAAGCCAATTGACTGAGAAAAGCGATGTCTATAGTTTCGGAGTTGTCCTCGTAGAGCTACTGACAAGAAGGAAGGCACTTTCCTTTGACAGGCCGGAGGAAGAGAGAAATTTGGCAATGTATTTTCTTTCAGCACTGAAAGACGACCGCTTGCTGCAGGTTCTTGATGATTGTATTGTGACTGAGGCAAACGTTGAGCAGCTTAAGGAAGTTTCTAACCTTGCAAAGAGGTGCTTGAGAGTAAAAGGTGAAGAAAGACCAACAATGAAGGAAGTTGCAATGGAACTGGAGGGGCTGAGAAGGATGGTCATGCATCCATGGGTTAATCATAATTCCAATTTAGAAGAAATTGAATCCTTGCTTGGAGGAATATCAATGGAAACTATTAGTTGTGAAGGAGGTGGCGAATCAAGTTCGGGGTTTCATAATATGAGGAACCACGTTGTATTACCAGTTAGTGATGGGAGATGATCGTGCCAGTCAACAAGTCTGTTTATTGTGCTTTTTTTGCCTAATGTTCCATGGAGTACTTATGTCTATCATTTAATTTCTTTAATTACCTTGTTTAGTTAATTTGGAGTAAATGTAATTTTGTAGTGAACGGAAAATAGTTGCTCGTAATTATCCATGGAGTTCTTTTTTCCCCTTCTCAAACTACATTCATTGTTTCGTGATGCACTTTTTTTATTTTTTTTATTTTTTTTAACGAAATATATTTATATACACAAGAGAGGTGGTATTAGTCTTACAATAACTTATAAACGAATGATCAAAATCAAAATTTTATGTAACACCAGGATTACTCTTAAACGAGCACCAAAAATTAACTAACTAAAATTTAAGGGTATTTAGCTATAAATTACTTAAAATTACCGAATAGGCATATATTATTGGGTTGAACTTACTTTTTATTAATTAGACGCTTCTTTGTATCACATCGATCCGAGTATTCTCGCTCCACCCTCCCTCACGGTTCAGTCCTCATCTCTTGGGCTGCAATTCTTTTTTCAATGTTGGATTCCAAAGTTATACTATTCAATGTTGGCATGGTCCCTCTTTTGTCCTTCATCCATGATTCCAAAGTTGTACTATTTAATGTTGGCTTGGTCCCTCTTTTGTCCTTCATCCATGATTCCAAAGTTGTACTATTTAATGTTGGCATATTCCCTCTTTTGTCCTTCATCCATGATTCCAAAGTTGTACTATTTAGGGCTGGGCACGGGCCGGGCCGGGCCCATTTTTGAAGGGACCGGACCGGACCCGTAATTAAAGGAGACGGGGCGGGCCGGGCCGGGGTTTACAATTTTGAAAATAGGAACCGGACCTTACCCGGCCCGGTTGAAACGGGCCGGTTCGGTCCGGGTACACGGGTTTTTTTTTTTTCCTGTTTAAAACTGTTTCCTGCACACAAATTGCAGTTTGAAAAAACTGCACAGATTGCAGTTTCTCACAAACTGCACAGATTGATGCCATTTTTAAATAAGGGGCCCAAGGACCAATAAGGTAGTTTTAGCAATGTATCATTGAAACAGCATTTTGCAAACAGCAAGGAAAATCATACAAGTTTGAAGAAAACAGGACGCCATCTAACATAGTGATTAAACCGTTACTCATGTGAAATCTAAGCAAATACCAGCAAGAACCAAGAAGTTGGCTTCGATTATGACTAAGATATAGCAGTGGCCTCGCATTTCAGTTTTCAATTTATCCCAGGAAAACGGAAAAAAGGAACAATTCACAATCTAACCAAACTAACATAGTGATTGCAATTTAATGCAGTTTTAAACCTTCTGCTCCAGGTAGAGTTGAAAAGGAAAAAGGAATAAAGGATGTGGCTGCTCCCAGATATGTATAAAGATCATCAACAAAGAGTATCTAGATACAATGAAATTCCAAAACGCATTTATTGAGCACATATGACAGACTTTACTGCTATAAATTAACTTGATGACAATACACTCTTTATGGGGACGCATGATACATCGTTTACAGTCAAACAAAATTCAAGTCTAATGTATGTACATGGTATAGCTCATAGCTTACTAGGCATGACCAAAAAGTAAATAAAGAACAACAAAGGAAAGGTTAAATCATCTTACAGCAGTGCGTCCTTTGTGAACCCATTCAGTTATTTCGAATGAACTACGACAAAACTATTGAATAAGATAGATATCTGAGATGTCCACCCAAATCAAAAGCCTTGAACTTGATTTTACCAATGCTCAACTCTCGGCTGGTGTTGAACTAACCTCTGCAACAATGCATCATCAACAAAACCCAGAAGCAGAAAACTAAATTCTATGCTAATCAAGTAATTATCAAACAGAATCAAAACAATTCCAAGAGCAAATTGCTTTATTCATTTCTTCTTCTTCTTCCAGATATTAAAACTTGAGTTATTCAATAGCATCTTTAAACTCAATACTTATATTGGATTGGGAGCAGAAAATCTAATGAAAAAAAAAACCCATAGGAATTACACAAAAGAAAAGAAAAAAGATTTTCAATTGCACAATTAAAAACTACACTCTCAAAAAAACTATTCCTTCAGCCCATATTTTCTTTTTCTTCACTTTCTCATCAACCAAACAGACCCCGGATTGATTAAACGTAAAACAAAATACACAATGTGCAATGCGTAAACAAAGTTAGCACTTAGCACACAAAATCGCAAAGGAAACAGAGATATCAATCATTCAATGTGATTAGCAAAGCTCATCGTGCGAACGGCAGCCAATCGAACGCGATCTTCCTCAGAGGTGGTGATGGGGGGTGATGATGTTGGTCGCGACTCGCGACAGCGCTGTGAGAGTGGTGGGGTGAGCACTGTGAGTCGGAGTCGAGGGAAGGGATAGGGAGAGGGATTCGAGGGAGAGGGATAGGGAGAGGGACTCAGGGAGAGGGACTCGAGGAGGGAGAGTCTCTGAGAATCCGAGAGACTGAGGTCTGAGGCTGCTGAGGTTGAGGTGCTTCTGGAACTCGGGACACGGGGAAGTTGGCTAGGGTTGAAAGTTGAAAACTTAAACCGACGGTTGAGATTGGATGGAGAGATGATATTAAATCTCGTCCGTCCAATCTAACACAAACGGGCCGGTCCGGGTACCCGCGGATCCTATAATTTTGGAACCGGCCCGCCCCTAAAACTTCAATTACCCGCCCCGCCCCGCCCCTTTCTATTTTTACAAAACTAAGAACCGGCCCGTACCCGCCCCGTACCCGTATTACCCGCCCCTACCCGCGGGTCCAGGACCCGTTTGCCCAGCCCTAGTACTATTTAATGTTGGCATATTCCTCTTTTGTCCTTCATCCATGATTCTAATGTGTAAATTTCCCCTTTTTCTCTTCTGCCTGTCCACTCTTGCAGTTCTTATACTATTCAATGTTGTCATATTCTGTAATTTCTAATTTCTTGTACGAATTTTTTTCACCCATATGATTTTGTGCGGTTTTTCTTATGAATCTGGATTTTTTTGTGAGGATTTTGGAAATTTATGAATTGTGTCCGTTCATCTTACATCGTGCAGTTAAAAATTATTTTAAATTATTTTATTTAAAATTAAAAACAAACTGCACCTGATAAAAACTGATTGTACAATGTATAATGAACGGATACGATCTACGGATCTCTAAGATCCTCATAAAAAGAATCCATAGTTCTGTTTCTTTTTTTATTGGAAAAAAGAATCCGGTTGGTTTTCTTATTGACTTTCTGGACAAATTAGTAAGAGAAGCTTTCATTAATGGGAATATAAAACAAAAGTAATAGGAATATAAAATGTGACGTGACTTAACCGTAACCACACAAAAAATGAAGAGATGAGAAGAGTATGAAAATGAGAGGACAACCAATCCTCCTCCCTGCAAAGTAGTGCTGGAATTAAAGCTTTGATGTGAACAAAAAGAAGTGACTAATTTGATTTTTGGAAAAAAGGTAAACACATTACCACAAGAAACCAACAAACTTACAAACAGTATAAACAACAAAATGGACCAGCCAAGTAAAACCAGAGCAAAGCCCAACAAACAACGTGGGCCCAAACCAGAAAAACCAAAAGAAAGCCGAGAAATCCAGGAATTCGGCAGCAGCCACCGCTGCAACAGTATTTCAGATTCATCCAATTCCACGCCTCCACCCGCACGCCGACTCGTCGATCATAGCATCCAACCCTAAGCACCACTTGGTACGCAGCCACCATAGTTGAAATCAAGCAACCAGAAGAAGAATTTCGGCTACCAGAAGAAAGAAGCACGTGGAGATCCACAAGCAACACTGCCAGCAGAGGCAGACATCAAGAATGTGGTGGTGTTGGAAACACTCGAGCGGGTGCGCCGAAGCTCTACACACCATCTCAGCGAAGCATGACTGCATATTGGAGTATGGATGAACGAGGAGGAGAGACGCCAGTAGGATAAGAGGAAAAGGGCAAAACGAAATAGAAAGCAGGGGAAAACTCTGCCGAAGGAAGGAAGAGGAGACAAAGAAAGGAAGGAGAGATGGGTTAACCAACCCCAGCCGAAGCTAGGGTCGGCGCCCGCTGATCTGCACAGAATTGAAACCCTCAGACAAACACTGAAAAAAGCCTTCAAGCAGAGGGGAAGGCTTTCACAAGGGAGAGAATCAAAAGTAACTAATTTGATTATAATAAAATAAAAACTGCAATGCTATGTTGATAATTCTTGATCATTAATTTGGTAATAACTAATGACTAACTAACACGATAATCAAGCTGCTCAATCAATTCGCAATTCTTTCATCCATCAATAAACGGACCAAATATCTCATTTCAAGTTCGGACACTTGGACAGCGAGCTAAAATTTGAAGAAGCCTCAATTGAGAGTGTGATAAGCATACGAAAAATGCTTTTAACGCTGATTAAGGGTGCGTTTGGTACGCAGACGGAACGGGACGGGACGGGATGAAACGGGACGGGACGGAACGAAGGTGTAATTTTTGAAAAAGACATGGGGTATATTTGTCTTAAAATGGTAAAATATTGCGTTCCACAAACGTGGAACAAACCCGTTCCAGGGGGGGAGGTGGAACGCAAAAACACTCAAAATCTGTCCCGTGGAACAGCCCGTTCCACCCATTTTTGGCGCACCAAACGCGGGACGGAACGCCTCGTCCCGTTCCGTCCCATCCCGTCCCACGTACCAAGAGTCAAGTGTTTATGCATGGGCTGGGATTTACTGATATTTTTTTTATCCACAATTGTCCAAAAAACATCAACAGTATGAAAGAAACTGTAATTTATGATTTAACAAGTCGATACTTTTAAATTTCAACTAGACAAAGAGACGAAATAAGCATGCCTATGGATTAGGGGAGTATGAAGAAGTGATGTAATGACACAGATTATCACCCTCATAACCATTTCTTACACAAACTAACATTAAGATTACAAACATATCCGTGGATGGGAAGCTGTATATTACCCAATATGTTGCTTGTAAGTGCTAAAACAAATTGATTGTCATCATAGATGACATTAAAAAACAGTCTTCCCTCACTATGCCTAAAATGTTCAACACATTATACATTGACAACAAGTTCATGAGCGTTGGTTGTGACAACAAAGGATTCATAATCGGTAGATTAATCCAAGGGTTCAAATAAAAGAGATCGTCACAAGTCTCAAAATAAGGACTTTAGGAGAGCAACTCTTGTTAATCTTATTAGTATTTGTTTGATATCTAGGGGTGGAAAAAAAAAGACCAAATATTTTGAACCGAATCGAAAAAAATACCAAACCAAAAATCCTGAAAATTTTGGTACCCAATGACGAACTGATCCCGAAATTTCGGTACAAGAATCAGTCTAACAAATTCATTTGTTCGGTAATCCTAAACCGAACTGAAATAAAAATATATATTATTTAATTTTAAATATATATATTAGGAATTATAACAGCTGTCGAATTTGGTTGAGATTTGATCTCAACCATTGAATACAAATAAAACCCTCACTCATACTCAATCTTTCTCTTTCTCCGTCTCTTGACCTCACCTCACCCTCCTCGCCGATTTCTCTCTCCGTCTTCGAATCCAGCCACACCCACATCACACAGACCTATCACCTCTTTGATCTCTCTCTTGACTTCTCATCCTTCATTGTGGTGCCTTCCTTCACCACACAGAGCCACGGCCACCGCTCTCTCTCTCGTGATTCTCTCTCAACTGAGTCCTGACCTATCAGCTATCACCTCTCTGATCTTTATCTCGACTTCTTCATCCAGTGCACTGTGCATCGATTCTCCCCCAAATCAGATAAATTTTGGAATTAATTTTGGGTTTGAAATTTAATTTAGGGTTAGTGGTCATGAAAAGTGATGGTGTAGGTGCCTACGTTGTAAATCATAGGGATTGATTGTGTGTTAAACTGATTGCACCAGATAACAATGGTACTTGGATGGTCATGCTTGGTATATCCGCAATGGGGGACCATACACATTCTAGGAGTGATCATGCTTGGTATATCGGTGATAGGTGATCACTACCTAGAGTTAGGACGTGGTCTTGCTTGGTATATCCACGATAGGGGACCACACGTTAGACTATGCTTATGGTCCTGCTTGGTTTATCCGCAATGAGGAACCATACACATTCTAGGGGTGATCATGCTTGGTGTATCCACGATAAGTGATCACTACCTAGAGTTAGGACATGATCCTACTTGGTATATCCACGATAGGGGACCACACGTTAGACTATGCCTATGGTTCTGCTTGGTTTATCTGCAATGGGAGACCATACGCATTCTAAGAGTGATCATGCTTGGTATATCCGCAATAAGGTGATCACTACTTAAAGCTATATGATATAGTCCTGCTTGGTATATATATGATAGGGCACGATTAGGAGTGATCATGCTTGGTTTATCCGCGATGGATGATCACTACTTGCACCTTTAGATTATGCCTATGATTCTGCTTGGTATATCAGCAATGAGGGACCATATGCATACTAGGGGTGATGATGATTAGTTGTACTTGGTACACTTCGATGGGCGCCCTTATTTTAGTTGGATTTCATTGAGAGGTCCGAAATCTCTACTCTTACTCGTTTCCATAAGGTTAGTCCGGCCTTAGATTCGAGTGAATAGTAATTGCTTACAGTAGGCATTGTGTTTATAAATTATATTTACCATGTTATTATTTATAATCTAAGTGGGGAATTGTATAGGCTTATTTTATTAATTTTGTGAGGTGATATATGATCTTGTTGATTGATTAACGTAATTAAATGTTAATATCGTGCCTCCTTGATTAATGGAATTGGTTAATTGAAGTGATTGTGGAATGATGTTGGATATGATTGTTATTAATTGATTAGATTAGTTGATCAATGTGACTAGAGGATGATATTGTGCTTTATTGATTCTTTGATATGTTACATGCTATGAATTGCGATTTTGTGTTGAAAACATAATGATTTATATGATGGATGGAATGGAAATCTTGACTTGTGCTTTGTTCATAGCCGGAGGCGAAGTACGTTAGATGTACCGGTACTTGGTGACGTCACGTGTTGATCTGGGACATATGTCAAGATCGGGGCATGACAAAACTCATGAATGTGATATCAATGTATTGAACTCACACATTAATGTGATAATAATGTTATAAATATCAAAACCCAAGTTGCCTGTTTTTTCTTAAGAACACAATATCTCTCATATGCATGGTGTACATGTCCTTCCTTTGTTTAGTTTTTTTTTGCTGAAACAGTGTCAAAATTTAGGGTTGATGGAATTTTTGAGACAATTATGGAGAAGATTCGGATCGATCCAACATTAACAGTTGAAGATGAATTTTTGATGTGTTTGGACTTTAGATCGATAGCATAAATTAATAAACTCGTAGTCAACCTCACTTGATCCCAAAGAAATAATACAACATTTAACTTAGTGATCATATTATAAGTTGGCCTGAAAAACTAAATTAGCACATAAACATTTTTGGACAAATGATATTTACACTAAGAGGGAGGGGGACTTAGCCCACAAAATTAGCACATAAACATTGAGTATAGCATCTCATGACTTGTAAATATATGCATTTAAAACCAGAAACAATATTCAAACCATCCCTCTTCTGTGGTGTTTATTTCTTTATTCAAAATATAAGATCAAAATAACCCTAAAAGAAACGAAAAAATGAGGATAAAAGTTTGAAAGCTAAAAGTAAAATTATATAAAATAAAATAAAAAACAAACCAAATGAATAAATATACAGCAGAAGAATTAACTAGTTTGATGATCCAGTAGATCATCCCCACATTGCCAAACCATAAAATGAATGAATGAATTCAGAAGACCACACACACACAATTAATGCTAATCTACAGGAAAATAAAACATTCAAGGGATATTGAAGGGTTATCAATGTCCTCAGCAGGAAGAGAGTCCATATAGTCAGCTAGTGCTTCTCCAGCTGAAACCTCATCAATTTTAGATGTGATCCTGTGAATTCTCATCTCTGTTTCATTGCTCTTCAAACAAGGCCAATGCAGCCGGCTCGAATTGTTGTAATTTGTATTGGGGTTTGTGTGGCTCGATACGAGCTCTGGATGTGGATTTAGTTGCGCAACAATTTGAACCTGCAGGCCTAACATTCAATGCATTACTAGGCCTCAAATGGCTTAAATCTTTGGGTGGGATTGGCATGTTGAAGCTTCTACTTGGAGAGGGTGACCTCAAAGTTCTACTTGGATGTGAATCTGCAGGGATCATTGGCTTCTCTGTCTCTTTTCAGAAGCTCTTTTGCCTTCCTAGAGAAGTTGGTGAGCTTGATCTCACTCTCTTCTGTGGTGTAACTGACACATTTCCCCTTTTCGGGCTTGGCGGCTGCTTCTTGTTCACACTGTGGCCAAAACTGGCTTTTGTGGAATTGCCGATGAGGAAAACCTCGAAAAGCTTGCATCTTTGATCGAGTTAATCCAAATGACATGAGGGTTTTCCTTGTAACACGACCACAAGAACTCGTTGGAGAAAGACCGGTTGATTTTTGAGCTGGAGACCTTAGAAGCACTTGACAAGGCTGAGCTCAATGAGGAAGCGCTTGAGTTGGAAGTGCTTGTGGTGCAAGTGAAGGAGGAGGCAGAGGACGTGGAGTTTCTAGGAGATTGAGGACAAAGTGAGATTTTGTTGGAAGCAGAAATTGGAGGGATGGTGATCCTAGGAGGAGGTTGTGAAATTATCAACTTGTATTGGACATTGTTAAATTCTTGTAGGAAGTGCTTTTTGGGTGAGCATTTGCTAATGCAGGAATCCACTTCCTGGATTTTGAATTAATGTAGGAACATAATGGTTACACAATTTATATAATGGTGGTAGCATTTTTATTTAATTTGTGGCTTTTGCTTTTTCTTCTTTTGCTTTTCAGATATTTGAATTTTGTTGCGGGGTATGAATTCCGTTGTGCAACGGTTAGGTTGGCAGGGATGTACCAAATGGTGTCTGAATCCGGCTTCTAATATGCACATTGCAGCCAACTTTTTTGTATCATTTTCTTTACATGCGAAGATGGGGATGTTATCGACCTTTTTCTGTTGGACTTTCTTGAATTTTCTTCTCATTTTGCAATGTTGTAGTATAATCGGAATCATATATTTTTTATTTTACCTGATGAGTCCATATTATACCATATATTTTATCATTTTCTTAGTTATAGTTTATTGGTTATTTTGGTATAATTTTGATACTTTGTTATGTACTTTCAATGTAGGACATTCGACATCCTCTGGAGCAAAAAGTGATCAAACGGATGAATTTTGGAGTGATTCCAATTAGCAGATGTTCGTGAGTTTCAAGATGATTGTATCAAAATTCCAGATTTTTCTACCAAGCCGTCTGACCATAGCAATGAAATAAAGACCCAGCATGCAGCTTTCCCAGATTGACGTTTCTGGATATTTTTGGTATTTTGGAGGTCAAGATGGCATATTTTGAGGACAATTCCTTATGAGGATTTGTAGGGGACGTCTTCAACTTTCAAAAGAGACCTTTTGGGACCAAATCGGAGTTGATTTGGTCGGTCAAAAGTTTGATTTTCTGAGAAGTCTGAATTTCAATTTAAATAGGAAACCTTTTATTTCCTAGTTATCTTATTCTATTTGGTTTGCTAGTATTATTCTAAGACCTTTTCTAGGTAGGGTTTTATTTTCTAGTAGTATAAATGAGGCTTTTGAGCCATTAGGGTTTTTTTGGAGAAAAGAAGGAAGGAAATGAGGAAACGCACGCACGCACACTTTAGAGAGCTTTGAAGTTTATTTTCAAGCAGTTTTCTATTCATGTTCTTAATAATATTTTGTTTTATGATTGTTTGTAACTAGTTTCGTTTGCTAGGGTAAGGTCATGAGCCTTAGCAATAATATGTAGTCTCTTTTCAATTTGCTTATGATATTATGCATGCAAGTTTTGAATTATTAGTCACCGATTTAAACTATCTAATTGCCTTGATGATTGGCCACCATTAGGATATTTAGAAAAGTAATTTGATGCAATTTTGACGAAAGGCTGTCCCTGAAATTGGTGTTAGCTTCTTGTGATTAATATGTGTAACTTCTTAAGATTGACTACACATCTTAAGGGTTATATGATTTTTCAAAAGGTTTTCACAAAATTTAATGAGTCTTGCATGTTTACATTCGATCTGGACGCCATAGACGGGTTGCATGTTAGATATACGTTCTATGTTGGAGGTTCCAAGTAGGATATATATTAGGAAAACCTAACCTTCAAATATGCATGTGTAAGTCATAAGTAATTGGAAGAACTACGTAGGATTGTTAAGGTGACATCGAAACCCTAGTGCTTAAAGTTATTTTCATAACTTTTTTTTTTCTTTACTTTCCCAATTTATTTAATTGTTTTTAATTAAATTCGCTTTTAATATTTTAGGACATTAAATCAACCTCTTCCAAACTTTGTTTTCAAATAATTAAGTAAGATTTGGTATTTACATAAATTATTAATTCATCCGATGTGGAAAAAGACCTTGCTTGAGCTGCTATACTACGATAACATCATACTCTTATAAGTATTTTTACGTGTTTCTATCCCTATTTTTGCAAGTGGTAAAATCCTATCATTACCCTTTAAAAATCAACTTTAATAAAAGTTAATCAAATCCAAAATTGTTTAATCATTCGATTAATATTTCCTTCTTATTTTATCAAATAATTGTATGATGAATAAAATGTTACAAATTTAGTTGATTTTTGCATAATTGATAATTAAAGAATGACATAAAAAGTAATCATTTTGAATTTTCGAGCAACATGCGGAACATCTAATTACTCGAGATATACATAGGTGCACCTCATGCGCCATAAATCTAAAACAGAAGGAATCCTCAAGTCTTTCTTTGCATTTGTTCAAACCCAATTTCATTCCCAAATACAACAAATTGAGTGACAATGGGGGTGAGTTTTATTCTATGCGCCAATTTATCCAAGATAATGGGGTTATTTATCAACATACATGCGTCTACACACCTTAACAAAATGGTGTTGTCGAACGTAAACATAGGCATCTCCTTGAGACACCTAGGGCATTAATCTTCCAAGCCAAACTTCCCCTCCGTTTTTTAGGAGAAAGTGCGCTTACCGCTGGCTATATTATTAATCGCCTAGCTACCAAAGTCCTTGCCATGAAAACACCATTTGAGAAACTTTACAACAAGCCCCCTACTTATATGCTTGTTTTTGGGTGACTCGCCTATGCCACATCCGCTCACCCACTTCTAAATTCGCCCCTTATGCCACTCAAAGCATTTTTCTCGATTATCCCATTGGGCAAAAAGCTTATCATTTATATGATTTGGACACCCAGAAAATTTTCACTAACCGTGATGTTTTTTATGAAGAAATTTTTCCTTTTCAATCCAAAGATAATACCCAATTAGCCCAAACAAAAGAGGCAGCATCAGGCCCACTAACCACACTAGTGCTTCCAATATGCCAAATTCGTCCTTTTCTGGTGTAATTTGTCGAACTCCTCAGCCAAACCCAGAACCTGACATCGGTCCCTATGTGCCAAATCCATCTTCACCTATGGCATGTTTACGTAAGGGTAATCGGAATAAAGAAAGGGAATTGAATTCCGATTACGGAGTATTCCGGTGTTTACTAAATATTAAGGAATCAAAAAAGTGGTGGAGCCCACATGAAACAAGGAATCCAATTCTTGAAATTGGAGGAACCGGATTCCCTAGTTTTGTGAGGTATTTGAATTCCCTGAGGGCAAGGGAATCGGGAATGCATCTTTTATTCCAATAATGCCCTCACTTGTTTCTTATTATTCCAACATTGACCTTCATTTGACACTCATTATGTCATTTTTAATAAATAAATAAAACCTGTTTATATATTTTTATATAGATAATTTTATTATATAAATTTAATTTAATTAATTAGTATGAAAATAATTTATTTATGTAAGGGCAATTTAGTCATCAATTTAGTTTTCATTCCGATTGAAGTGAATTAGTAAACAACTTATATGAACTCAACATCATTCTTGCCATCTTTTAATAAATAAATAAAACCTATTTATACATGCTTATGTAGATGAATTTTATTATATAAATTTAATTAAGAATTTAATTTAATTAATTAGTATGAAAATAATTTATTTATGTAAGGGCAATATAGTAATCAACCTAGTTTTCATTCCGATTGAAATGAATTAGTAAACAACTTATATGGATTCAACATCATTCCTACTCCAATTCATGACAGTTTTAGTAAACAACTTCAACAGGAATCGGATTCTGATTTCACCTCATTTCAATTTCTGCTCAATCCAATTCCCCTTCAATTCAATTCCTCTCAATTTGATTACGAATTAGTAAACGCGCCATTAATGTAGTTTCTTCTTCTCAGTCAAACCCAAAACCTTCAGCGTCGGTGCCCTCTTCTCCCTAAAAAAATGTGGACAATTTGTCTACCCACATTGACTCACCACCAACTACCATCGCACCCCCAATCGTGACGCCACCTCCTCATCTTGAATCACCAATTGCCATGCCACCCGCTCCTCTTGAACCACCCATCGCCCCGCCACCTGCTCACCTCGAACCTCCACTACCTGCTAATCCCGTCCGTCAATCACAAAGTCCCAAACAACCCTCCGTTCTTCTCAAGGACTCTGCCACCAGACCCTTTGTCTTCGTCGTTGCTCGGTCTTTCACCAGGTACTCGTTACCCTCTTTGTAATTTTGTTTCTTACAATCGTTACTCAATCAAGCATTATCATTTATTGCTAATATTAGTCGGGATGTCGAGCCCACTTCTTTTTAGCATTTATCATTTATTGCTAATTTATGTAATCTATATTAGGTGCTCGTCCGGTCTCATTTCCAATGGAGCAAGGAACCAAGCTCGCTGACTGTGGAGGAATACTCAAGGATCCATCTCAATATAGACAATTGGTTGGTCGTCTAATCCACCTCACTATCACAAGCCCTAATATCACAGCCTCGTAAACCACACATGCAGACAGCATTACGTGTACTCAAATACCTCAAAAATGCACCTGGACAAAGACTTCTATTTTCACCCGAAAGCAACCTGAAGTTGAGTGCATTCTGCGACTCAGATTGGGCTGGCTGCCCGATTACTCGGAGGTCTACTACTGGGTATTGTGTGTTCCTTGGAAACTCTTTAATTTCATGGAGAACGAAGATGCAAAAGACTGTCTCTCTTTCCTCAGTGAAAGCTAAATATAGAGCAATGACGGGAAGATGTTGTGAGCTTACATGGTTGCAAAGCTTATTACGTGATTTACAATTGCCACATCCTGAATCTGCATTACTTCACTGCAACAACCAGGCGGCTTTACATTGCCAATCCAGTCTTCCATGAGAGAACGCAACATATTGAAATAGATTGTCATTTCATTCGAGACAAAATTCAGGATATTTCAGTTAGTACTAGGATTCAGGATGTGTTTACGAAGCCTTTGGGCATATATGGCGTCTTGGTTATGATACACAAGTTGGGAGTTTTCGACATTCACTCTCCAACTTGAGGGGGAGTGTTAGAAAGCAATCTAAATCCCGATGATTGAGGGATTATATTTGACAAATAGGTGTGTAATATGTAAATTGATTTGTATTATTTCTTCCCTTTCTTGTATAGCAGTTAGATGCTAGTTTATAGGAAGACTTTTGTATAAATCTTTCTCTCTGATATCAATACAATATTCATTCTGGCAAACATATTATTTGCCAAGTTTTACAGACTTAACTTATAAACGACTGATTAAAATCAAAATTTTATATAACACCAGGGTTACTCTTAAACGAGCACCAATAACTACAACAACAACAACAAAGCCTTTTCCCACTAAGTGGGGTCGGCTATATGAATCCTAGAACGCCATTGCGCTCATTTGTATCATGTCCTCCGTTAGATCCAAGTACTCAAGTCTTTTCTTAGGGTCTCTTCCAAAGTTTTCCTAGGTCTTCCTCTACTCCTTCGGCCCCGAACCTCTGTCCCGTAGTCACATTTTCGAACCGGAGCGTCAGTAGGCCTTCTTTGCACATGTCCAAACCACCGGGACCGATTTTCTCTCATCTTTCCTTCAATTTTGGCTACTCCTACTTTACCTCGGATATCCTAATTCCCAATCTTATCCTTTCTCGTGTGCCCATACATCCCACGAAGCATCCTCATCTCCGCTACACCCATTTTGTGTACGTTGATGCTTCACCGCCCAACATTCTGTGCCATACAACATCGCTGGCCTTATTGCCGTCCTATAAAATTTTCCCTTGAGCTTCAGTGGCCTACGACGGTCACACAACACGCCGGATGCACTCTTACACTTCATCCATCCAGCTTGTATTCTATGGTTGAGATCTCCATCTAATTCTCCGTTCTCTTGCAAGATAGATCCTAGGTAAAGAAAATGGTCACTTTTTGTGATCTTCGCTAGATTGCTCCGGTCATTAGTGTGGATAAGTATATAAATGGATAGAGATAGGAAAGCAAACACAAGATGTACGTGGTTCACCCAGATTGGCTACGTCCACGGAATAGAGGAGTTCTCATTAATTGTGAAGGGTTTACACAAGTACATAGGTTCAAGCTCTCCTTTAGTGAGTACAAGTGAATGATTTAGTACAAATGACATTAGGAAAAATTGTGGGAGAATGATCTCGTAGCCACGAAACTTCTAAGTACCGGAGTGTGGTATCGTCTTGACTTGCCTTATCTGTCTCATAGGTAGATGTGGCATCTTCTCTGGAAGTACTCTTCCTCCATCCAGGGGTGGTATCTGTAACTGGTGGAGATGCACAAGGTAATGTATCAATTTCACTTGAAGCTTACTTGTAGTTTCATGCTTGGTCAAGCGAGATACAAACCATGTAGTAGGAGTCCCCCAAGTCGCCGAGCTGGGGGATCTGCTGAAAGAGGTGACAGACAAGGTAAGCAATCAGAGCTCCGGCTGATTGTTCACATTCTCCCTATCTTGCAGGCAGCATGAAGGATAAAGAGAAGAAAAATGAGGAGAGATGATATGGGATACTTTTGCTTTTGAAGAAGTAACTTTCCACAGGCTTATTCTTGAACTGGGCTGGAGGGTTTTCTGGTTTCCTCCAGAGTATAAGGCCGACTGAAGAATTTGAGGGTCAAAACAAGTCCATCAAATCTAGAGTACGTTCGACCCTGCTGATATGGGATACTTTTGCTTTTGATAGAGTAGTGAATGTATCGGCACGTGTGCTGTTACGCTTGTCTCCACATGCTTCTTTGTATCCTTCTCACTTGCCCTATATGTTCCTCAGGCAGATGCGGTATCTTCCCTGGAAGCATAAGATGTTGAAGATGAGTACTCGAGAGCAATGCCAGGTAAGTAATCAGGTAAGGGGTTCCAGGCAGTCAGTTCCTGGCTGGAAGCTTGATTCCAAATGCTGACTGATTGCTCTCTTTCTCCTTGTCTTGCAGGTAAGAACAAGGCCAAAGGAAAAGACAGGGAAAAAGCATGATATGGGATACTCTTGCTTTTAACCCTGATGATATGAGATATTCTTGCTCTAGTATAGCTTGTTTACAGAGGTATTATCGGGGGCAAAAAAAGCTGAATATTTCGAAAGGCTTTGTTGGGAGTGCCCTCTCAGATAAGAGAAAGGGTTAAGCATTTTTGCAGGTCTGCCTGTCCGTTAGGGATGGAAGTCGACATATATAGGAGTCTCCCTAACATCAAGTAATAATGCTATTCCTTTACCCTGCTTGGTTATAGCACGGTAGTGGGAGCTGCCAGCTTCACATGTTTTAACTCTGTCAGAGCACTTTGAAAAAGTGGTTTGTGGTATCTGGAAAGCTGATGTTGCGTGTGAAGATTACAGACCTGTCGGGGTCTAGCTCTCGAGATTCGGAGAACGATGCCTCTTCGATTTTTGAGAAAGCAATCCTGCTGGGGGTCTGGCTCTCGAGATTCGGAGAGCGGTGTCTCTTCGATTTTTGAGAAAGTAATCATGTTGGGAGTCTGGCTCTCGAGATTCGGAGGGCGGTGCCTCTTCGATTTTGGAGCAAGCAATCTTGTTGGGAGTGTTTTCTCGAATGAGAGTAAAGGTTGGGCATGTTTGCTAGTCTACCTTGCCACGAAGCACAGAGGTTGACACACAGGGACTTTCCAATTATCCAGCAGTGGTACTGTTCCTTTACCCTCTCTTCGATTTTTGAGAAAGTAATCATGTTGGGAGTCT